>NC_070629.1:8279032-8879032 GCF_947347685.1 Pleuronectes platessa
AAGACGACTGAACTTCAGCTCCTGTAATGTTGTCTTCACTTGGACGAGGAATCACTACCATATAGCTCATAGATTAAATATAAAGATGGATAACGTGTCTCGACTTCCTCCCACTATCCAGAAATTCTACCAGGGGTTAGGTTGCAAGGTCCTGCCAATACATGCGCTTGACTAATCATTGTCTCAGTTGTCTATCATAATGTTCTCCCCTGTACTATAGAATCAAGTGAACAGGTAATTAAAACAAAGCTTACCGGAAGAATTAGCACATGTATACAACTGCCAAAAACAACAGAGACCATCTTTGGCGTGAACTTTGACTCTATAGTTTGATGCATCCACAGGCAGGGTTTATGATAGGCACTGGAGCCTGCCCCCAGGGGCGATAAAGACACTTAGGCTTCACTCCGTCATGTCGTCCATCTTTTAATAAAGTTAATGGCATAGCTACCCTGGCAATCTGTGTATAGCCTCCATATCAATGCTGAAGTAACTGGGTAGTGTGCAGGTAGACTGCATGTTGATTTGCAATGTGTTCCTACAATTTCTCCATGTCAGAATCAAATATTCAGCTACATCACTCTGATTACATTCAGAGTTTAATGAGGTATTATTACTGCCTGTAAGATCTTATTGCATCAATCGTGGACAATAAGGCGACCAGACAAGAAGATGAGGAGGACAGTATTGTGGATATGTCTGCATGATTCTATAGAGCCACTATTCGTCTTTCATTCAAGGCGAAAATTGCTGTGTTAGATAAATCCTTTCATGGGAGGAAACAATAATAGTGACAGGTTTCCTCAATGCAGTGGAGTTTGCAGCTGCTGTGAACGCTGCCTCACTTCCTCCTTTGCTACAGATGAAGACAGGGAGCAGTGACTCATGGGATCAGATCATGCTGGAGTCATCATACCGGGATCCGTGAGGCAAAATCTGATTAGCCGGTCAGGAGGCAAGAAGAGTCATTCCCCCTTCATCGCAACTGGAATCATTTTCTGCAAATCACGTTGAGTCGTTGCTGGTATATCTTCAATTAAGGATCAAATATACACATCAGCTCTGGGACTATTTAAACAGTGTCTCACAAACTGTTTTCCATCCTGTTTACACTGTCCAAAAGGTCCCTGTACTAGCAAGTATCTGCAGGTCTAACATTGATTTTTCAACAATAAAGGCTAGCATTGACTACCCAGTAAGACTTGATGGGCTTAGTTTCCATTAGGAAGTACAGCACTTAGTTCACTTAGAATTTCCAATTAGAGGTATTGCACTGGGAAAACATCTATATTTTCATTTAGGAGGGGCTGACAATGAACTCTGATTTTCCTGCGGGCCAAGATAACACTAGACAAACACAGCAGGAAATAGGCTGGGCAGCTCTCAGCCTCCTAACAGCTACGAAAGCTAAGCTACTCCCACACACTAGCTCAACGCAGCTCTCAGAGAGCAGCCATTGTGGGGGCCCCTCCTGCTGCTGATAATCCTTCATGGGCCCCTCTGTAGTGCCAACCCCGGAGAGAGGCCATTAGCCCGGCTGCAGCTCCTTCCTGGATAAGCTGTAGCTTACCAGCCTTGCAAGCCGAGGGGCAACTTTTTATTGTCCTTTCCAAACTTTATGTGTGAGTGCAGGGCAACAGCGTGGGAGGGGCTGCATGTGATGGAGTCTGCAAAAGAGCATGTGTGTGCGTGATGCATGCATGCGTGTGCTCAAGCTGCGCGCTTCCAGCACTTCCTGCCCGCTAAAGGCAAATCCCACGGTAGGGAGGGTGAGCTCTATCAGACCAGAACAATGCCAGAAAAAGGCTGTCATAAAAACAAACTACCATGCTCTGGTTTGCACCGGGAAGAGGAGGGTGGGGGCATACTTTCCTCCAAACCCTCCCACTGCCCACTTTATCTGCATCATTATTCACGCATACACATTAAAACACACAATTTCAGATATCCAGTCCATGCTCCACTATTCTTTACCGTTATCTTTTGTTGCTAGGCTATTTGCATACTCTATTTAAGAAACAAAGCCTGCAAACAGTAAGAGGCAAGAGCTGACTATGCATAGACATCTACTCTATGCAAAGTACATACACACAAAGCAATGTTGCCACTGAGAGTAAAGAATAGGAACCTCTGCTTCCACTCTGTGTCCAAACAGCTTTGACATGTCATCTAAACCAGGAAAACAAAAAAAATAACAGAACAATTCCAGCAGTCCTCTGTACACAAAACACAGTGTGAACAACTGAGCCAGAAAACATCTGCTGAGTCGCAACAAACAACAGGCTGCCAATGAACAGGCACGTCGGGGGGCCTCAAAATACATACTAAATACCTTACGGTGCCCCCGAAACACAGTTGGCCTGCTGACAAGGTTTTTGGCCGAGCATATTGCCGTCTCTCTCCAATCCAGCTTTACAATTTCAACCAAAGCCAAAGATGGGCTGATTCAGGAAACAGGATGAAATGGGAAAGATGAGTCGAGATGCTATCGGAGAGAAAATGACTGGACACGGATGAATTTTAATGAAGATTTCTCCCCCTGAGTATGTATTTGAATTGGTTAGACGATTAGAAAGACGTGTTGCCTGGCCAAAGATACCACACATAGATGGATGCTACTGTGAAAATGCAGATACTATAAAATGTAATGATCCATCAGTAAAAATTACATCTCAGTGAAAAGTCATTAAGGGCATGGTTTCATATTTTAGGAAATATGCTTATTCTCTTTGCTTGCCAAGAGTCCAATAGCAGATCGATACCACTCCCATACAGCAGTGGTATATTAAATACGCTGGAGACAGCAGTGATTATCTTAGCTTTGCATAAAGACTGAAAGCAGGGAGAGACCGGGTAATCTCTCATTGCACAAAGATAACAAAAATCCAGCTGACAGTACCGCTACAAGAAATCATTAATTAACACATTACGCACGTTTAAAGAAATAGCTCCACATGGGTTTAAAGCACATGGTTTCTGAAATAAACTGATTAATGTTTGGGCTACACAATGTCTTAAAATAGTGAAAAAAGACTTTCATTCATCCAAAAATCCATTATCCATACTCCACTCCCAGCTGACAAAGACAGGGCATACACATCCAAAAATTCCTCAGAATTTGCCCAAGCCCAACGTGACGCCTTCACATGATGTCTTGTTCTGTCTGATCAGCAGCTTTAACCCACAATTGATTCTTTTTGAGTCTTTGGCATTTACAGTGAAACATGCCAAAGGTGAATAATAATCACAACTGAGTAGCTCAAGTCAATGAAATTTCACATTTAGACTGTGGCAGAAAAAACATGGCAGCGATTAGCTGATTATCAAAATAGTTCCAGATAATGGTGGTCCAACTAATGGATTGTTTCTGCTCTAAGTGAACCATGTGGGATAAACTCCTGACACCACTCTCATATCTGTCTGTTCAATCTAGGGCAAGCAAAGTTAATCCGTGACCAGCAATGACCCCAACTAGTTAGCTTGCTAGCCTGCTTTCAGGCCTTGTCCACACTTCTGTGGATATATAGAAATACAACTTTCTTTTTCAAAATATCTTCATCCAAACAAAAATAAAAAAAGGCTTGAACAAGCGTCAAATACCAGAAAACATTGTTAGCATGCTCAGTGAGCTGATTCTCGTTTGGTAGTAATAACTTCAAAATGTCGGTGATGTGGTGCACTGATACGAGAGGCTAAGCTAACAGTTTCCTGACTCCTGAGCATAATAACTTTATAGCTTTTCTTTGACTGAGTAATAAAAATGAAAACAGAAAGACACAGGCCAGCACCTTTGCAGTCACTCAATGTTTAAAGTTTAATGTCAAGCCCACTGTATTCTGAGATACTGTGGCTGTCATCAGTTTTTATGACATTGTTTTACTGAACCCTACTCTACCTCCAAAAAATCCATTTAACCTTTCTAACTCTACATGTGACCGGTTTTACATAATAAAACGTGGGTGGAGATGCTGTTATTGATAGATACAGTCATTCAGAGAGCAGAGTGTGTGTGTGTGTGTGTGTGTGTGTGTGTGTCTGTGAGAGAGAGAGAGAGAGAGAGAGAGAGACAGAGAGAGAGAGGCAGGCAGGCAGCAGATGGACAAAAGTGGTCAGCTGGTAACAAACAAGCAGGTCAGTGGCCTAGTCCACCTCTGTTCTACCACTCATAAATAATGCAGAGGGACTGAAGCCTCCCCGAGCAGCTCCACCAGGCTCCTTCTAAAGACCTCCAACTCTCCGAGAGGGTCTCGCCAAGGCACACAGAGAAAGATGGTTGAGCTGAAGAAGGCAAACACACCTTCACGTCATGGCGGGGAGAACGGATTATATCTCCCATCTGCTCATTCTTTTATTTCAGACAACAGCAATTAGATTTGGGGGAAGCCTCTCAACACCACGATCGGACATTTTCTGAAAACAAACTGATTGTTCTGGAAATTACTGGTCAAAAAGACCCTCCTCCATGTTAGAGTGAAAGGATTTGGTGCATCCAGCTAGTCCTGCTCCACAGATCGGCCTCCAGGAACATCAGCATGCACCATATTGGATTTTCCGTCACTGATTTTCCTGGAAACACTTCTCCCCCCACAGGGCTTATTAATTTATTGATTGCCCCAAAGGGGAGCTGCATCATTCATAGAGGATGACAAATATGTATTTCTGCTTTGTGGTCTATATTCTGAGTGGTGTGTTGCATGTATTGGCAATAATATAGTTTTTTTTTTACAATAACACCAAAAAGACTTAATTTGACTGAAATGAAATGAGAGAACGATTAGTATTGGCTGGTCCTGGGGAACTGGCATTACCATTAAAGCCACCAAAAGGATTATACTATACTTTCTCTATCCTGGCAGAGTTTTCATTCACAGTAAGCTGAATGTGCACTTGTCTGTTCAATTAACGTTGAGCTGTATAAGTGGTGAGTTCGTACTCTTTGGCAATGCAAAAATGACCTCATAATGTTGGTCGAAATTGAGCCGAAACGAGCGAGAGAGAGGAGGAGGAGAAGTAAAAAGATGTATGTGTAAAAGCTGGTGAGAGTGATAGATGATGAGAGGTAAAGAAGGAAAGAGAGAGAGAGCTCAAAGGGAAGGCTAAGTTGCAGAAGAGCAAAAGCCTCTCCTCTCGGAATGACTGCAATCACAGCTGCTGCCAAAACCCTCTGGATCCATCCTGAGAGGCTGACGAAAACTTCTCAACAGGCCTTGAAGCCACTGAAGGGGGGGGGGGGGGGGGGAGACTTACTCATGTGTGTGTTCAATGTGAGGAGTTTCTTCTTCATTATAACTTTTGTCATCCAAATGTAAATAAAGAAAAGACAAACAAATAAGGGAACATCATCTACCATCATCAAGGTTGCCAAAAGAACACAGACAAATATAATATGGGCAACTTGGGAAACATGTTCACAGACTTCACTACATGTGCAGAGCGTAAAGAGACACACAGTCAAAGACAGAAACACTGCAAATGATAAGCCACAACTCTGAACAGGTTCCTCCGCTCATAGTGTCACCAACTTAAGTCGAATGTTCACTATAAAATAGTTGATTTTTGAGCCGTTGATGTCCCACAATGCAACACCCAGAGGGAAGGAAGGTGCTCCTCGCAAATGGCTGTAATGAATTGCAGGCTTTGATAAGACAGTTCCACATAAACACGAGAAAACAACAATAAAGAAAAAAAAGTCCTGAATCACCGGAAACACTCAACGATCTGCTTGTGACATTTTGTGACAGTGACATTTTAAATCTGTGTCTGATGCAACTTAAATCACTTCCTTTGTACTCGTGTCTCTTTTTACTGAACAGTAGACGGAGACGATTCATATATTGTATATACTGTTTGGGGGCGCCCTTAGCTCGGTTGGTAGGGCGTCCCCCCCATGGGCCTCGGCCAGCAGCGGACCCGGGTTCGATTCCAGCCCGCGGTCGTTCTCTGCATGTCACTCCCCTCCCTGCCCCATTTCAACTCTGTCTCTAAAAACTATCAATAAAGCATAAAAAAATGCCAAAAAAAAAAATTGTATATACTGTTTGCAATTACATGAAACAAATCTTTTATCCTTTTTGCAATTTGTCTTTTAAATGGTGCATAGATTCTTATCCCCGTGCAATCTCTTTAATTTTGTATCCACTTTTAAACATATTATGTCATTGACTTTGCTGTTTTCTGTTTAATATACTATATACATTTTTATCTCTTGTATCTTGTATCTAAAACCTGTCTGTGTATGTGTTTTTGTACAAGCTGTACCAAATTAATTGCCCCTGGTGAGATAAATAAAGTTATTTGAATTGAATTTAACAAAACGTGCCAACAGAAGGTTGTGTTGAAAACTAAAACCCGATAATAGCTAAGATGTTACTGTTAGTTGTAGCATCTAATTTCACAATATCGCGTTGTAAAAGGTAAAAAAACATAATGAGCTTTCTTACCCACATTATCACTAACTTCAGGTTCTAATGTGGTAACTAATCTTTGTCTTACAACAGGTCTCTCTTTTTCTTTATGTGGTGTTTAAATGTCCCATCATTTCTTGGCCATTTCCTGCAGCACGTGTTTACAGCACAAAGAAACCGTGCTCTAGGGCACTAGGGGTGAAAGTTCAATGAAACAACCCAAAAAAGGCTGGTTGGGGGGGTTGCTTTCAGACGCATGATTCCTCTTCAGGAAAAGGAAAGGCCAAATAAAGGCACATCCCAGGAAGAGAGGGAGGAAGGACGAGGAGCAACATCCTGGTTGGAGGAAGAAACAACGTTTATGGTTTTAATTGACCAAGTTGTCTCAGTCATGTTTAAATGTGGGAATCACACGGTATCATAACTAATGTGACAGTGGCGTGCTAATGTGTAACACTCCTTGACATTTCTGTGTTCAACATGTGTGTGTGATTTAGTTTCGCTGTGTCATTTTTAGTCCACAGCTGTGCACATATCCACGTCTTTCTCAACACACACACATTGTCTTGTCCCAGATAACGAGCCAATAGCATCGCTGAGTCGGGCTCGAACAAGCTGAGAGCAAGAAGACATAAGGTTTCTATCACTTTGACCCTGCAGCCGACCACGGCCCATTCATTCACCATGATGTTCTTATAAACAAGCTTCTTCCCTTCCTAAACATCAGCCTGAGCAGCCCAGCCCTGCCTCGCCTCCTGCTGTCTCCCTCCAGCACACACACACACACATGCACACGCCCACGCACACACACACACACACACACAAAACACCCATCTGCGTCTACTCCTCTGACCTTGCATCTGGCCTGCCATGAACCATATCTGCGCTCAGAACAAACACACATGCGCGCACACTAACACACACACACACACAACACACACAATGGAGTATTAAAAATTTAAAAACACGATATTGTTTACGCAGCGCCAGGGCACAGTGGTCACAGTGAGAGATGTGAACTCTCCTCAGCTCAGCACAGACACCAGCTTGAAACAACAAAAAACAAAAGCAAATCAGCTTCTTAAAAGATTGGTAGAGAAAGGAAAGACAGGAGTTAAATCGTCGGTGGGATGAAAAGGATGTTTTTGAAGAAAAAAAAGCTTTTTGTTGGAAGCTAGCACATCAGCTGTTGCTCAGTGGAGGATGTGAAAAGAAAAAAATCTTCTCCCACCATCGAAAACACATTATCGTCAGTGAACTGAGATCTTTATGCTGTTAGAGCATCATCCCCGTAAACATGGGCTGAGCGGTGCGAGTGTGCGACCCTGTGTGTGCCGCTTTGGAGTTACATAATCACCCCCGATATCACAGGAGTTTACTGTGCATTCAGCTGCAGGCCATGTGGGCTACGGGATCTGTTTGTTGCATTGACGTGATGCATGTGACACCGAGATGACAATTAAACACACACAGGCACACACACGCACACACACAGTGCAGACAGGAGACATCTGGTGCAGCAACGATGTAACGGCTATGATGCAATGTTGGCCTTTTAGTGTCAAAACGCACAGCTTGTGTCACAGACAGTACGTGCGCACAGACACACAATCACAATAGCACACACACTGACACCAACAGTGAAGGAATTAGTTAATTCCTTAATCAGAGAACTAATGCGAGTATTTTGATGACTGCTTCGTTATTCGAGTCACTTTTTAAAAAAAAATTCTGCTTCTTTAATGTAACGGTTTGCCGCCTTTCTTTGGAAAAAACAAGTCTTTTCAAGATAGGATCATTATTTACAGTAATTTAGACAAAACAATGAATCGACCGATGGAAAAAATCATCGGCAGATTCATCAGTTATGAATCCAGCTGTCAAGCCGCAGCCCTACAGGGAAATGTGCAGCTGCAGGAGCACATGTACAACAAGACGCCCAGAGGGGACATCTGTCTTACTTGTCCTCCAAAATACAGTTTTAAAAAGCTGAGTTGTATTACATATGAACCTGCACACGTATGCCTGAGCCTGACTGTAAGAGCCTGCCTGTTTGCGTCCAGTTCTTTGTCTGTCTGACTGTGTGCTGCTTAATTGTGCGTGTGTGTGAGGAGCATGAGGAGTGTGTGAGGGAGGATGGGAAGGAGGCTGGCTGCAAAGATGTGGAGTCCATTGTGTGTCCCACAATGAAGAGATCGAGTCGACAGGAGTCCTGTGGCTCTCTCAATGGAGGTATTAACATCTGGGGCCAGAGGGCTGCAGTGTGTGTGCGTGTGTGTGTGTGTGTGTGTTTGTGTGTGTGTGTGTGTGTGTGACTGTGTGTGAGTGTTTGTCTTTGTTGTAACTGTCCTGAATTTTCAAGGCTTTTTTCCAGCCTTGTGTTAATGCAGATGTCAGAACAACTCCTCCAACCAACCACATTGCTTTCACAACTTTTGTCCTCATAACCTGCTTCATCCTTGTACAATATAATTTGTGCGTTTATGTGAAGCAGTGTTTGAATTCTTAGGGGTCTGTGAACTACACAAACCAGAAGGTGTATAATTAAACTTTGTTAGGATCCATCTCCACTGCTTCCCCACCACTCTGCAAAATGTCAACCTGCGGCTAAATGCTAAAGCTGAATTTGACTAGAATATGACTTTCATTAATCTTCGCACACACACACACACACACACACACACACACACACACACACACACACATACACACAGACGAGTCGCCCACAAAGTTACAGAGGGACAGAAATCCTATGACAAACTGAAATTACAACAGAGAGCTGATCCTTAAGTGCAACAACGCTCATATGAAGTCATCCTCCTTCCTCCTCCACCCCACATGGCTCCTCCACTATCTCACCCACATCCTTTACCGTAGCTTTCAGGGCCACGCTCCCCCCGTACTGGCTGTTATTTAACTGCCAGTGGCACCATCCAGCTTGTAAAAAAAAAAAAACAGGAAAAGGAAAAACAGGCCGGACCCCCTCCAGCCGTCCTCCACTCCTCCTCCTCTTCCTAAAACTACCACGTCTTCACACAAGCCCATGCTCCCTGTCCAGTGTGGACGCCTGCCCCTTCCTCCCTCCCCAGTAATTACAATAATCACTCAACTGAAGCTAATACTTACTTCATTAAAGCAAAAAAAGAGAAAAGAAAGAAGGAAGGAAAGGGGGTGGAGGATACGCAGGAAAAGCACTCTCAAGTAATATCTCAAGTCTGTCAGAGTAAGAGCTTCAATTTTGAGTGTCATCTGAGGAAACAGGAAATAGATAGGACGGCTTGATTTTATTCTCAAACCTAAAACCTAAACATTTTGAAACATACGCACAAGTTTTGCTGAATATGCTGTAGAACTTTGTTTGTGTGGAGAATACTTTGTCATGTCAGCACATCATCTGAAGGTATAAACTCTGTGGTCAGGCAGATTACTATACTTAAAGAGTAAGATATGCAATATTTGAATAGAGCTATGGAGTATTGTTTATTTAATTTTAAAATTCATTGCCTATTTTATTATATTTCACACTTTTACACGCTCTCTACCATTGACTGGCTCTGACCGATCTCTGCTGCTGTAACAAGTGTGGGATCAATTATGTTATCATGTTTTATGTGTTTTTATACGTCATGTTATTATTTAAGAATACGTTTGATGTCGATGCCTCTGAAGTTATACTGACATTTTAAATCAGTGCCTGATGCAACTTAAATCATTTCCTTAGTACTGCAGCCTGTGCAGCGGGATAAGACAGTTAGGATACTGCATGTGCTGTTTGCAGTTACATGTAATATTATACTGATGGCTAAAGAACTATTAAACACTATCCAACAAAGAGAGGAGCCTTAAAGTTCATCACAGGGGCATCACACACACACACAGGCACAGACACACACACACAAACACACACACACACACACACACACACACACACACGGAATTAATGCAGGATAATCATAAAATGTGAGCAGATGTGAAGTGAGAAGTGGCTACAGCCCTAACACAGTATCACGAGTGGCCAGCGGAGCAGCAGTCTGGTTGTAGATCCACAGACTTGATCCCGGTCCAGCAGCTCCTGACCGCACTGCGCTGTGTTTACACTGCGCTTAAATCGCAGATAAAGTTGCAGCACGTCGGTGTGAGGGGCACACACACACACACACACACACACATGAACTAACCTACACAGCACCTGGGTCATCCGAGCAGAAAGAAAGCGTCGCAGCGCAACGTGTCGTATATTTCCAAGAAAAAACCCGGAGGCTCCGTGGCAACAGTTGGAGATGTGGAGTCTCGGGGGTGAGGATGTTGATGCGTTCAGTCCACTTTGATTCCTCACAGAACCGCGGGCACCATTAGAACAAACGAGGGCTGCAAACTTACCTTATTATTACTGTGATGGTGGGGATGATTCCAGCCGACGCGTCCTGCGCTCTCCTCCCCGACACATCCACTATCCTTCTTCTTTTCCGTTATCTCGGGCCGGTTCGCTCTCAATCGGAGTTAGACATTATTCCACATCCTCATCAGTCTCTCTTTGAGTCTCCCTCTGTGTCTCACTTCTCGCCTCTGTTATGGGTTTCTCTGTTTTTCCGGGAGTGAGGCGAATCGAGCCATTTGATCCTGTCATTCAGTTTCCACACAGAGAAACTGGCTCTCCGCGCAACTCCCTCCCAAGGCTTTGTAACACGAGACCGGAGGAGGAGGGAGGAGAGAGAAGAGAGAGGGGGGGAACGGGAAGAGAGAAAGAAGGAAAAAGAAAAAGCGTGAATTCAATCCTCTGTGTGGGACGAGCTGGATGGATATGTCCGCCTCTCCGTGTCCCTGCGCAGAGGAAGTTTCAACGGTCCGCACCAAACACAGAGCGGAGCGGTCGTGGCGCTGCGTGATGTGCCAACCCCCACTGGAGACGTGTGCGTGTGTGTGCGCGGAGCTGCAGCGTGTGTGCGCCCCCAGCCCACCACTCCTGCAGTACGCATCACAGCAGGCACCAGGGAGGATTTAAAAAAAGGCACACAACCAGGTCTCCGCCCATTAGCCTCTCTGCACGAGGGGCCCCGGCACAGACCGAGCGGGGGGCCCCAGCGGCCACGCTGCCTGATTGAGACAGCTTCATTTGGCACAGAGTCTGTTTTCAAACAAAGTGCCTCCCAACCTGGGCTCTGACCCCGAGACACCCAGGGGTCGTTTTTAACAGGCACCCACAGGCACTTTGTGGAGCAGGGTGGCCTGGAAAGAGACCATTGTCACACTGGAGCGTCTGGTTCTCCTCCACTTCCTGCCCTACTGGAGTACCAATTAGCAAGGCACCAGCTCCTAACCTAAACTATGGCTACATCCATACTACAACATTTTTGTTTGAATATGTGCATTTTTATTATCAAACTATCTCTGTTAAGAAGAGCATTTTGGCTCCGCGTCAATCTCAATCCCAGTCCATAACACGCCAGAAAACACACCATGTGACCACTCACGTACCCTGGACATGCTCATGCAGTGATAAACAGGAAGGCATGTGCGTCCCACTGGACAAGGGAATTGTCGCAGATTGCTCAGATAAAGGCTCGTCGCCTGCATTGCATGTGTAAACTCCACAGTCAACTCTTCATTACTGTCAACATTACTGGGACAACCCGTTCCTGTAGATACATGCTGGACAACATCAGGAGAATATGTCCCCTTCTCACTCAGAAGGCGGTCTTCATCCAGGACATGGTCAAACGTTACACCCCAGCCCGTTCCCCCCATCTGCATCTGACAATCAGCTGGTTGCTCCCTCACTGAGAGCGAAACACTCAACAAAATCCAGACTGTTTGCTTCATCAGGACAGCAGGAAGTCTGCACATTACATGTAGCACTTTGTAGTTGGGCTTTCTTGAAGAAAATTTTACTTGATTCTTGTTGTTCTGGGTTTGTACCCTCAAGGTTGAATGCACTTATTGTAAATCGCTTTGGATAAAAGAGGCAGCTAAGTGAAATGTTATGTAATGTAAACAGCTGTAACATTGTAAAACACAGAATGAACCTGCACAACAGGGTCAGCAATGGTTTTTTAATTGCTTATCTATGCTGCGTTCTACACTGGTAGTTGAGGCCATTGCTGGTTGTTTTCTTCCTGAAGGGATCATGTGATGGGAGCCTGACAAAATTAGCGAAGGCTAAGTCGTGACCGAAAAAGACCCAATCAGCAAGCGGTTGTGAGTGTCTACCTCATGGTTTCCATTGACTAAACGCTGCAGTCATGTTGGCGGCCTTCTTTGACGTCTATTTGTGACAGAATTGATCCGTTTTCAAACAACAATGTAGAAGTATGGATGTGGCCTTATGCTGTCCCTCTGCAGCAGAGAAGAATATTCCACAAGGGATCAATGCAGCATTAATACAGCCATTTTATCATTTAGCCTCACTGTTATTGGACTGAACTGAGAAAAATGCAACCAAGGATAAAATAAAAAATCTGTTGTTTCTGAGTCTTTCATCCATTTTCTCAGGGAGACTTCAACTAAATGTAACTTGTATCTATTCTTTTCATTTTTCTTTGGGAGGGGGGGGGGTCTTTCTCTCATGAAAAGATCAATAATCTGATTTTATTAAATGCAGGGTTTGAGGCCTGAAGCATCTTTTCGACATGACAGCAGTCTGCACAAGGATCTCCCTTTTTCTAGGATAAAACTTCATTGATTGCTCTCCAAGCTGCTTTCCTCTGGATGCCTCCACGTATAAACTCATAAATGACCCATTTTAACTCGACTTACGCTAAAGGAATAAATAAAGAAGCTGTGACTGCTGGAATACAAAATACACACGGCTAACAACAACATCGTTATAATGTTTTGTTTTTAAACTGGCTGTTTATGGACCTTGAATATACAATAGTGGCAAAGTAAGAAACATAATCCTGAGCAGAGCAGAGAACACAAAAACATGTAATAACACACAAGACTGTGGATTATGATCCAAAGATTAAGTTTGCAGATTAGATGGCAAAATATTTGAATGATAATCTCTATGCATTAGCACAGAAAATATTACAAATTATGTTTGTCTCAGTTGATGAAGCTGCAGACACCATGGGGTCTTTTAACACCAGCACCAATCAATACAGAGACACATGACTGATTCCCAAAGGAAACATCTACATCTCTGTATCACCAGTAATGTCTGTCACTGCAGGAATACACCCAGTACTGAAACCACAGTTTACTATCCTCTGTGACTATCTATCTAGCACCTCTCAGCCTGGCCTGACTGTCTATACTCAGTCTGAATTTACACACCGCCTGACACGCTGAAGATAATTTTCCAAATCCTGGAACAGACAGATTACCAAGTAAACAAGGTTGAATTATAACGCTCATAATCTGAGGCAAACATCGGGTCGCAGACGCTCTGGCACAGATTTATTTTCTTTGGGAGTGAATGAGAGTGGATTTAGGACACTAATTTGGAGTCGGCCTCTCATTCTGCTGTGTGTCAGAAACAGCTCAGTGATGAAAAGGAGAAGTAGCACGGCCTCGGGCCACATCAAGAGCTGCTGAGAAAGTGTGCTTGAAAGTTGTGCTGAGTGTGGTAAATATGGCCGTCTAGGAACTTAAGTAAAACACACAGCGCACAAGAAATCCCACAGAGACCTTGACTGTCCCTCCATATATATATTTTCAGTGTCTATTACAGTCAATAAGGCTTCAGTATGCAACCGACTTTGAGGAAAATTAATATGCAGGGATTATTCGCACCCAAGGTTGGATAAAATAGACTTCAGCTGTATTATGTGAGGAGGCAGTCATGTGTGAAGCTTCATGCCTGACCTCGAGTTCAGTTTGTTATTGATGTACTGTGACGCCCATTCAGCAGATGGCGTGGAATAAATAAGACTTTCAGGATCCCAAACATTTTATATGATGTTCTTACCTGCTCCTTTAGTCAATTTCCTATATGCTTAGCCAGTTTCACTTCCCCCCTGGGCCTTTTAAAGCCATTCACAAATCCATACTGCTATATACTCTGCAATTCTGGAAATCCTTCAATCCTTCCAAGCAGCAACTGCAGCATCTTTTCATGATCATATATCACCATGTACAATTTATTCTTCAGCTTCTTAGGTTGTATTTTAAAAAAAAACCTGCCTCTTCGTGATAGGCTGTTCTCTTGTCCTGTGTTGATGCTCTGGAGCTGCTTCAGAATATTTCCTTATCATTGATTCTTCCTCCAACAGTTCCACATTTTAATTTCACTTATTATTGTTTTTGTGCTGGACATCGTGTGCAGAGCTTTTTATAAACAGTCTATGGTGCAGAATGAAGTTAGAAAACATTGTGTTTATCCTACCTGGTTTATCCATAATCAAGGTTTTATTGTCAATGTTTTTCCTAGAATGACACTTAATGTTCTACATTACTGTTCATGTGTGTGTTTCATATATAAGTCTGAATGATTTAATGACCTGTTATTTTTTCATAGATTGCATGTCAATTGTGTCAGAGGTCTGTAAAACGGCCGGCACAATCTTCGGACCCAAATGTCCAATTTTTCAAAATAAAAGCTCTGTAATCAAACTCAACATAAAGCATGAAAGCAACAAAGCAAAGGTTGTGCTTTTACTTTACAGACATTGCTTGAGAGGAAGTGATTCTATGATGTTGTTGCCTTGACAGACATAAACTACCAGTAATCCTGTGAAGGTCTGTCTCAGTCTGATATGGTGAAATAAATATAATCAAATGATCAAAATCATCTGCCGCAGATTTTGAGTCACAGTTTGACCCAGCTGTAAACCACGGCTGTAGTTCATCCGAGGACGTAGAAGACATGTTGAAGACATGTCAGCCCACCCCCACTGACTGCTACAGAGCGATGGTCACCTGTTTGTTCAATCTTTATTTATATTCAACATATCGCTGGTCCAGATCGCATCAAAATCCGCACTGCACTTTCTTAAGCAATTTACAATACACATGCTGAGCCTGAAGGCGATAAGATATGTATTCCGCAGACTCACATTCACAGACTTTTGTGGAACTAGTATGTAGATGTTTGCTTGAACTATGAGAGCACAGTCAAAGTCTGTCTCGCCCTTTTTCTAAAGCTTTGAAAAATCTCAACGCATCCTGTTCATGCATGACTAAGCTGGGGATAAATGTTCACCTCCTCTCTAATAGAGGCTATTTGACATCCCTTAAAAACTTTCTTAAAGGATGTTTATTATTGTTCAAACACCTGCAGTGGGCTTGAGAGAGCGCTCCATTTGCCATCATTTCAGTTTATTAGTCAATGTACAGCCGTCAACACACTGAAAGCAACAACTTTCATGGCGTACAGCCGTGTCACTGCTCGGAGCGTGAGGCCCTGAGAGCGTATAAGCATGAATTACAGGCTAATGGTTGACAGCGTGGTGAAGAAAGGTGGCAGCTCAGAGCTCTCGCTTACTCCGGTTTTCACAGCTTCTGATAAACAATAACCAGGATATGCACGTAATTACAGCATTGCAGTAGTATGATTTTCTCCCCCGCTGAAATTAATATGAGCGGATGAAAAGATCCAGATTTGCATTTTCCTTTAGATAGATCCTCTTAAGATTGTAAAGCCTTTAAATAAATCACAAATTTCTTTAATATGTGCATCTATTTATTTCCTCAGCGTCAGACCACAGTGTTTGTTGGACACAGTGGTCTGTAGCACAGGGGACCGTCCATGCTCTATTTCCTCTCATCTTCTAAACATCAGACTACATCAGCTACATCCCAGGGAACCATTTCCCCCTGATGACTCAGTCACTGTTGGGTGCATCACTGTTACTGTAGACAGTTTTCAAATGAATGCAACAAGGAGCTGCTGACCAGTGATGGGATGTAACAAACTACATTTAATTAGTGGGTGTACTTAAGTTCATTTTGTATGTATGTGCATTTCGGGTACTTTTCACTTTTACTTCACTACATATATCGACGAGTATCTGTACTTTCTACTCCAACATTTTTACAAAGCATTGCAATACTTGCTCACATCGTTTTTTTTATATTTTTGAAAGTAATCAATAATGAGAAGACTTGGTCTGCTGATCCAGTAAGTGGGCAGGTAACATCTGCCATGACCTAATACACCTTTGCAATAGGGAATAGGATACACTCAGCAAGTAATTTTACTTTCATTACTTTGAAGTACATTTCAAGGCAAATACCTACTTACTTTTACTCAAGTATAAAAGTGAATTTGGTACTTTTTTCCACCGGTCAAAAAAACAACCACTAACATCTGGCTTTGTCTGCAGTGGGAATAGATAGAATCAGCATTCACTCCTGGATCATATGACTCTGCAGTAGACACAGGTTTTTACTGGCTGTGGCCCTGATCCACAAAGAAACATGACACCCTGGTGAAAGTGTTAATTTCTACTTCTCCTTTACTCTGGCAGTCACGCTGATGCTGCACCTTTTCTGGAACAACTTTATGAAGTGCACTGAACTTCCGGGTAATGGTGTGTAAAATGTCATGAACATCTGTGTACTGACTGTTTTGGAAACAATATCATTTTTTTCTACATATAGTGCAGGTCAGCGATTTTTTACGATGAATCGGTTTCTGGTGCATTTTTGACGTTAAACATGACTCACCATGGGGGGGGGGGGGGGGGGGGGAAAGAAAGGGAAAGTTCACACCTGACAATGGGAAATAACTGAATCCCCTGTTTTTAGCAGGTTTACCCCCCCCGTTTTATAAACCTTGATATACCTTCTAATTTTGGTGTTAAAGAGGTATTAGTACCTCTTCCACCACGGCTGCTAATGAAAGGTTCCCATGTCATGCCAGGTACATGTTGCACCCGGGTTCACACCTCAAACACATTCAAACTGGTCTGAATCAACTACACAGATGGCCTGTGCAAAAAAGTTTGTAGTTGTTTGGTTCACTTGCTCTGGGACAAGGGGAAATAAAAATGAAACGTGTGCATTTTCTCATCCAGTTCATTTGCACTCTGATTGTTTCTTTGTTCAAACTGACAGCTACAGTAACTCACTGACTGGACACTTTAGGCAGCTGTCATCCTGCATCATCAGGACCCACATGTAAGAATCAAATTCTGGTGACAGACAGCACTTAACTGCTTCTTATGAAGATATTTACGTTCTCTGGTGTAATAAAGAGCTCACAGTCAACTGATTATTAGCATTACTAACATCATTAGACTGAAAATCCTCCACGTTCTAAATAATTGAGACAGGAGGAAAAAGAGGGAAATTATAGCAGGAGGAGAATGTGGATTACTGAAGAATTAATAATACACACGGACACACCGGTGATTCACCTGTTTGTACATATTCTGATTCTTCAGCATACATGTTGCCATGGCTACTGAATATAAATATGTAGAAATCTTATTATTCCATCCTCAGGTCACTTTCAGCAGTTGGATTAAATTGGAGTTTACCCCATCGAGGCGGTTCGGGTTTGATACTGACCCTTGACCCTGCATGCTGCATGTCTTCCCCCACTCTCTGTCTGCCCCCCCCCCCCCCCTTCCCCCCTTCACAGCTTGCTCGCTGGCTTCTCCCCAAAATGTAATAAAAAAGCCTCAAAAAATAGATGTAAGACTCTAACGTGCTGTCAGACTGAAACATGTGATGGACTGTGCGTCAGTCACACTGCCAAACCCTCAGTTAAACCAGACACACACACTTCACACACGCTGGCTTTGCTTCCCCAAATGCAACAACTGAAAGTCTAAAAATCTTTCTGCAGACAGAAACATTTCACTCAACACCCACTCTCATTCTCAACAGGGCAATTTTTGTGTTTAACTTTAATTGCAACTTCATTGTCTGTTCACTCTATTTGTGACTTTATTTGTCTAATTACACTTTATAGTTTCTATTTAGGTCTGTGTACGATTTACTGTTTTATTTCATTTTTTCATGCTTCACTTCTCCAGAGAACTTTTTAGGGGATTGCATCGGTTTATCGGCGTGTTCCTGTTTCCCTGTAACAGTTTAATTTGGCAACAGGACAGATTCGAAGTAAGGACATAATATATCCACAGCGTGTAAGCAGCCTGATGCAGAATGCAGATTAATCCACGACGGTCTGTACGAGGCTGGCTCTGGAAATCCTGCTCTTCGTAAAGTGAACGTAGGAGGGATTAACTGCAGTGACTCACAATTCAGGTCAATCTTCCCCCGGCAACAACAGGGAAAGAGATTTTCCTGTATTGATAGGAACTAAACCCTAAAGAGCTTCAGCTTTGAGGCACGACAAACAAAACAAAAAAAACTGCTTTCCTATATCCTCAACTGGTGGACTCCGCAAATTCAAAATCACTGTCTTCCTCCCTCTGCAGACCTCACATATCCCAGAACCATGTGAGTGAGAGACAAGCGGCAAAAGGAGCATTATTTAGCACATGTCTGGCAAATGTAGAAAGCAGGCCAGGCAGTGAGAAAGTGGGGTAAAGTCTCATTACTAGGCAGAGCACGGGTCATCTCCCATGAGCCCCTGCTCTCTTTGCATCGCTCCGCTTGGACTTCTCCATCGCAAAGAGACTTTGGGTTTGGTTTGGCTGGGATTTACATTCTGGGGAATAGTTCGAACTGGGAAAAAGGATATTCTGGGCCATTGGCTCATTTACCTCGCGCTACCTTTTCATTGTCAGCTGGAGCTTTTAACTAGGACAGAGATATGTAAAGCTCATCCGACAACACATGTGGATGTTACATGTGTTAATGTGTGCTGTCTATAAGCACCATTGGATAACGCAGAAGATGCAGCACATTAAAGGAGCTTGCTATGTGACTGTCCAATTAATTTAATAGATACATATTAAACTACTTGACAGACATCAGTACAATTAAAGTGGACAGAACTGACCCTATAAAAGAATTAGGATATATGACTGTCATCTGGATCGTGAAGAGATTGAAATGAAAAGTAATGAATGGCTCTACCGCCCAGCGGTGGCAGTTTGATTCTAAACGGCGAAGAACCAACGTTGTCATAATCAATCCCAAGGTCTTTTCGCAACGTTAGCTTTTTGACAGAAAACCGCTTTCAGCCGCTGCTGATCTGTCACATTTCATCTGATTGCAATTTCATGGGTAAACATTTGTGGAACCAAGTGGAGAAATCTCTTGTCTTCATGGGAAACGAATAGCCCAAACATCTCTCTGCCTCTGCAGTCCACTGGTGGTTAATATCTATTGAGAGATGAGTGTATTTAAGCATATCCCATACAATGGGCTGCTCCCTCCTCCCCCACCACCCAAGAAGGAAATTACAGCTCAACAGAACATTATTTCATCCACCTTGTATATTCATTAAAGGGAGATGGGAAAAGCAAGATTTTAATCAGAGTTTTTTTTGGGAGGGAAAAAAGAGATTCTTCTAAAAATCGCTTTTCATTAGCGCTTCATAAACATGCTTCATCTTTTTGATCTGACCTGCAGTCGGGACTGTTCTGTGTGATTAGAAAAGAAAGGAGAAGGGCGTGCTTTCATCAGAGCGAGCTAGTTCGCTTCATGAGTGCGTTTTTTTCCAACTCTAGAAAGCAGTTTAATTTTCTTAAAAGTCAGGGTGATAGATCAGCTAGATGACAGAGATAAACCACTGGTTCAGCCTTGGGTTCCTTTCACTTAATTTCACAATGTCTGCAAGCCTATAAATCAGTGTTGGATCGCTACTTAATTTGGATATCTGCATAGTTTGCCTCAATGCAGCTCTGTCTCTCTTGATTGGATAACAGTGTGCTAATCCACTGTCTTATGTAAAGAGGAATAGTTTCAGGGGTTTTATTAAATTCCACTGGAAAGTGCATGAGTGGGATTTCTTCAGTCCTCAAGTGAGCGCGTGTCGCCTGTCAGCACAGAGGGAAAAACTGCTGTGGGAGGCAGGGTTGGGGCCCCCGGGACCCCTGTAACTCTCTCCTCCTCTCCTCTCCTCTCCTCTCCTCTCCTCTCCTCTCCTCTCCTCTCCTCTCCTCTCCTCTCCTCTCCATCTCCTGCTGTATGCCCCTGGCCCCTTGCTGCCTTACAATAATAAACAGCAAGCGAGTGCCCTCACTTCCCCTGAGCTCCATCACACCCCTTGCTGCAAAGTCTGCCTGATGAATCTTCTTCAGCAGCTATGCATATGTAAACACACTGGCAAACACGAGAGAAATTATACATGGGCAGCTTAACTCCTACACTCCTCTGTTCTCTTGCAGGAAGATATATGGGAATATGCGCTGGGTCCGCCCGCAGATTGATGCTCTCATTTGTGATGCCAAAAGATCGGCCAACGTCTGAATAAAAACAATCCTCGGTTCAACAAAATGGAGAAATTTTTTAAAAGGCCACTTTCTGCCTCCGGCTTGTTAGTATTAGCTATGAATGCACATCATTCATATCAACTTGTTTGCTCGCGGAAAAGCTGCTGCGAATGTTGAATACAGCGAGCTCCACCAGCACCAGCACTGAGAATGTGCCGCTGTGACTGTGCATGTTTTATCCACGGCTGGATTTCATGTTGAATGCACAAACAGTTTTAACAAGATTAAAGCTGTGTCACAAATCCAAACATGCTCAATCTATTTAGTTTTCACAGTAATCACTGGAAAAGTGTCAGAATTAAGTACACACAAAAATGTTAGTATTTAAACGAAAAACCCGCAAAACTGATTGATTCAATTTGAAAAATACAAAATAAAACACAACTCCAATAGAATAAAGATAAAAAACTTTACTATACCAACTATAAATCCATTAACATTTGATGTCTATTTGTAACTTTTAATTGGCAGTGATGTTACAAAAAGGCTCTTTGACTTATGTATTTGTCCACATTGTTTATTCAAAATGTTTAAGTATGTAAACACTTTTGTATATCCACTTACAACAATTTTCCTGTACACAACTGCAGTACAAAAGTTGGACACAGATAATACAATCCCCCTGCTGTGAAACTGCACTTGAGCTAAATGCTAGCCAGAGGTATTACGCTACCAATCTGTGCTAGACATTAAGTAAAACTTAATTTAGGCTAGGGGCTATGTCATTAGTTTTGAGCATAGCCTGTACTAAAGATGGAGGATTCATTATGCTTCCTCATGTTGAACAAATATTATGCCCAGATATCTTGGCTATGGGTGCTGATTCCATTTGGAGCCAGAGTGTGCACAGTAGTGACGGTGGTGGGCAGCTGAGGTATCGAAGTCCCGTCGGCCGACCAATTGCGAGTCAGTCACAGCTGACAGTCAGGATATTTCACTCTATTTTTATAGCATCACATAAATAACACTTGAACCTACTTCAGTGTGATAAGAATACATTTGGTATGTTTTTTGACTTTTTAGTTTACCATATGTCCAATCTGCTATTATGGAGGAGGTAGGTTTAATGACATACACTGTTACCAGTAATCAAGATCATTTGGCTTAACATTTAGGGGAGCCATCATATTGTCCATCTTAACATGAAGTCGATGGTTATGACTGTTAACCACATTTCATCCTAACTGAGAACCATCCCTATGGTCGTGCTCGAGGCAAAATCCGAGGAAACACCGAAATCGGTAGGAGCTGCAAATCTGTGTAAAAAAATCCATACTGATGAGATATGTCACTGAAGTTAAACCTTTGCTAAGATCATGGCATAAATTACAATACATCTATTGCCTGATGCAATAAATGATAAACCAATAAGACAACAGCAATACATCAAGTACTGGAATATTTCCGTCAGACAAAGTGATGGACAGACTAGAGACACTAGCATCTCTAGAGCAACGCTGCAATAGAAGACAACATCCAACAATAAAATACGGCATGAGCGCTGGGATGGCACTGAGCTACTGAATACTCTTGATCAGTGTGGACAATGGCTTGACAGAAGCCTTGCTACAGGGCAGACAGGATTACAATCCTGCCACATTGCTCAAATTGAGTTTGTTTTTGTGTGTGTGCCCCCCCGTGTCATCTAATGCAATCATCCTTCAGTCAGTGTTCAACGGTGAAAATCGAATCACACTGGTTTGATGTTTCAGAAAGCCATCTGCTTTAATCCAATTCTTGACAAATATCCCTGACATAGCGCTCCCTCTGTCACTGTAACAACTACCTATTCAGCGGGCTAATTTTACAGGTTCATCTTGTTAGGCATGACACAGATATAGAGGGTTGACGGCATTTGAATTCTGGAGACAGCCGCTTATGCCTTCCACACCTTGCCCATCCCATGTCCAGCCCATTTTCCACAGCTCCGGCCCCGGATGGCCCTTCAGACATCCGGACAATGACAGACACTGAGCTTCTTTCTGTCTGCCAAAGCCCACTGCCTTACGCCACGCCACAGCTCGCATTCTCTGGAGTCGGGGCGTCAGAATGCCTGTGCAAGGCATCTTTGCAATCCTAAAGGGCAACTCCCTCAGCCGTGAAAAACAGTGAAAATACTTACACTTGCCATAAATGCCCATAAGCTAGGCAATCTTTCATGCTTTATAATGTTGTCCCCAGCAACACAGCAACACTGAAGGCCTCTGATAGGCAAAACAGAAGACAAATGACTGAGTGTGGCCTTTTCTAATCTATCAATTTCCTCTATAGCCTTTTGTCCTTCAAGCTGAGTGCTACATGTGGGCCTGGCTCTGCACGGCTGGAATTGTATTGCCCGGAAAATGCCTTGGACAGTGTTTGAACTTGCTCAGACACGTTTTGTTTGGTGACCTATAGCCAAAACCACCTTGACTGAGATGTTCCCAGCGTTTAATCTGGCATATCTGCAGAAAAGGCTTGTCAAGTTGCAGAAAATCTCTTTCAGACACTCCAGCATGAGGACAAAAATTGAACCTTTACAGGCAGATGTGGCATTTATATGGGGCTCCATAGGATTGTTTAGTGATATTTAGCATTTCCTGGCACTGCGTAAAGTCACTGGAGTGTCTCCATCCTGCTGCGTAAGTGAGTGGACTGGTACTCTTAGCAGACAGACTGGGGGAACTGGCTGGAGACTTAGGACCCATTGTTAAAGGAGCAGTTTAAATACCAGCATGTTGTTAATACCCCCACACACTGATCCACGCATGCTCTTTCGTCACACGCACATGGAAACACACGCACACATCAACACTCCTACCTTTGTGCTATATCTCCAATAAATTACCACTGTTATTTCCAAGAGCTCCTCTGTCTCCCAGTGTGTGCACGTGGAGCAGTCAGTACAGTGCAGTTCTCTCTGGTAAGAGAGGTGAATTGTGCTGTATAACCACTTAACCCTCACTCCCCCCTATGGCACCCTCCCATTGCCATCCCAATAAAACCCTGGATTATTTTTATAGCACAATGTATGGAGGCTGACTTTACAAGCCCCCTTCCTGCTCCTGGGTGAGAGAGAGAGAGAGGGGGAGGTGGAGGAAAGAAAGGCCAGGTCAAAACCTCTCTGTGTCTCTAAAGGGGCAGCATATCCAAAACCATCAATGAAGGCCTTTACTGCTGGGAGGAAAAATAAACACTCTGACTGATTCTTTTCCTTTTGCTTTTGCTTCGGTCTGGTGCTACAGAGGGCATTACTGTAGCTACAGTTCCAGACCGGGGCTGGTGGCTTTCCTGTCCCGTCCACTTTCATCATCTTTATCTTGTGGAAAGGTCAAGTTCAGATGTGTTTGTACAGTTAAACAGCTCTTCGCTGTCTGCGACTACTGAAGGTGGCAAAGAAGTTTTGGATCTTTTTAAGAGCTTGCCGCAAATCCAGCATTGCATCAATTTGTGCTGTACTATTGCAGTTACAATACAAAATATGTGTTTTTCTTATCATGTCCTCTAGTTTAAGTATCCAAAAACATCCCTAAAAGGTTTTAATATCGGCTACTTGTTTTATCTCTTCACTAAGTAGTAAAGTGTACCTCCTCATAATGAAAGCATTTCCAAGTATTCAGGTGCTGTACAAAAATGATTGTTTCTCCGTGTGCAGAGCACAACAGGGCTGGTTTTCTATCTGAGCTTTATTTTCCCTGAAAATCAACGGCCAGTTTGATCAACATGTTGGTTTTGGATAACAAAAGACATGTGATTGAGATTTATCTCTTGCAAAGTATAATTAATTTACCCCCTTTGCCGATACTCCCTCCTTCCTTCTGTATCATGACAGGAAGCAGAATACTTCAATTTAAACATGTCAAATAAAGATAAGTCTATCTTCAGCGTCACATGTTGCAAACTGTTCTATGAATCAAAAGAAAACAATAAACTGACTGGATTGTTTCTTACATGATCAGTTTATATTCTGTATGTCCTCTACATCATATTAAATAACAGATATTCACTTATGTTGTAAATGAGAAGTGACCGGTGGGTAGTGTTTAAGTGGCTCTTGTTTCATTGCTGCATGAGTGATGCAAATTATTGATATCCTTTTTTAAATCTTTATGTTTTTCCTCATTTACTTACTTAAATCATATCATGTCAATATTTTGGCAGGAATATTTTTTCTGAAGTGATTCCTTGTGTCCAAAGAAAAGGTTTAACATTTTTTATAGACATGAGATTCAGGACCCCTCTCCACCCAACACTGAAATATATTTAAATTCAGCTAAACTGAAACATTAAACAAAATTGCAACTGAGATAAATTTGTCATACATGCAATGATATATTGTGAATTTAATTATGTGTTGAGCCTGACAGTATCAGGAAAATACTCACAAACAGTTCAATTGTTTTCCACTAAAACATCTGATCTTGAGGAACATCCACTTGTATAGACGACAGCAATATTACACTTTCTGATGTTTCTCACAGAATTAAAGGTTAGTGAAGAGATCATCCTTTGATTTATTCAAGAAAACAGGTCACAGTGACTTGAGACACAACATTTACCGAACCCGTGATCTTTCCCTTATCTTACCTAAAATACGTTTGTTACTTTTTTTTAATTACCTAACCATGGGACTGTTGATGTGAACCCTGGCCTCTGGTGTGATAGTCATGTGTTCTGTATCCACCAACCACATCCTGGTGACGCTGCTCTCTCTAATAAATGAAGCGCTTTACTAATCCCCAAAATACCATGCTTTTAAACACAATCCAGCTGACCATTACATTACCTACAAAACATATTTCATGTTGCAGTTTTGTGTATAGAAATAATATTTTCAGGGGACAGGTTTTGTGCAACCAATAAGTTTTGTCTTTAATTTCGTATTCAATATTATTCATATGCCAGGTAATTCAACTCAGAACTTCTTGGAACCTGTTCAAGCTAAACCGAAGAGCTTTCTCATTACTCTTTCTGAAATGTAGTTTTTACTCCAGTAAATGACCTTGCTGTTAAAGCCGTAAAATTGTCAGTTGCATCGTTATCCTCTTAAATTGGGGCTCAACATAATTTCCCTTCCTCTCTGTGTTCCTTGATACAATCAAAGTTGAGGGAAATTTTTCCTGGAGGCGAAGCCAACTTTTCTGCCATTTCTCATCTGAGCTCTCTGTGATGTGCAAGAGGATGATGACTAATTCTATGAAAATTAATCAGGGTCACTAGGGGGGGCTGTGGGTGGGGGTAGTAGGAGGGTTTTGATGTATTTCCTGGATAATTCAACTTTAATCTTATATTTTGAAGTGCCGACAGCGAAAGTGACAACCTATTTCTGTGATTGGAAACCCTAATGTGGCATTAGTTCAATTGAAACTCTAATTTGTTTCACTCCATTGTTGGGTGGCTCAATGAAAAGGGCTGCATGGAACAGGCTCGGGTGGAGCTAGGGCTGCAGGAGCTGCTGCATCAGCATGTGTGCAGTAATGTGATAGCAAAGCCTGGCCGCACAAAGAAAACACTACCAGCACTCTAACAACCCTCCCAGTAAAACCCTGAGAGGGGTGGGCAGTGGGTAGATGAGGGTTTGGGGGAACTGGGCAGCGCCACTCTACTTATGCTGCATTCATATCCTGGTAGGACTATTGTAATTCTAAGCTCAGTGCGTATGAGCAAAAATAAATGTGGTAGCCTAAACTGCAGCGATGTAATCTTTAGGGAGAAATAAAGCAGGGAAGTAGTGCTAATACCTACTGGCCAATGTGAATGATATTTTGTATCACCTTTTTAAATCATTTTCCGTGCCATATGTTGATACTATTTTTTGTTTTATTTCCATTGTGTTACATGTGGTGAACTGCTTTTTTCATACAAGTTACCATGTATGCTGATGACTACCTAATGCTGACTAATTTCTAAAATGAAGTAATCTACTACTTTTCCTCAAACTAAAACCTTATGCTGTTATATCTGTTATAGCTGTTATACTGTGAGGCCGGGTTTGTGTTGAGCACTTGAAGATAGATTTCCCCTTCTCAAAGAAAGAATTCTCCCGGTTTCAACAAAAGGGCTCTGCATAATTTTGAAAGTAGGAGTTGGTTAGTAGGTGGCAAGTTACTGCAGAGCTTTATGTTGCCTTCAGGTTTTCTACATTGTGTCCTACAGGGTGCTAGAGATTTATTTTGCTAGTGCTGGTTAGAGAATAAATAGCTTAGAGCATCAAGACAACCTTTAGAGCATCAAATCCCAGAGGGTGTGTTGCTGTGACAAAAGACATAATCTGATTTAGAAGGTCAGTAATATAAGAGGGGAAAAGGCTGCTAAGAGATTTAGAAACTAGAAATACAATATTAAAATCAATTCTGAAGATGACAGGTAGCCAGTGCAATGACCCGAGAATGGGGGTAATATGTTCATACTGACGAGTTCTACTCTAACTGCGGTATTCTGAAAAAGTTGAAGGCGGTTGATCGATTTCTGGGGCAGTCCTGGAAATAATTAGTAACAATAATCCAGATGGCTGGAGACAAATGCATAATTACCTAATTCTACAAATGTGACAAATAGCTGATTTGATGATATTGCTACAGTGCTTTGAGAAGTTCAGGTTGAAATCATAGACTATTCCCAGGTCTCTGGCCTCATAAGTGTGATTTGGTCAAAGGAGACATCTGATGGATTCACTGACAGATATATCGTCGGCATAACAAATCAAGGAAATATTGTGATTGCAGATCACATGACCCAGTGGTGACATGTATATCAAATACAGTAAAGGAACAACAACAAAACCTTGAGGAAAACCGCATGTGATGTCTGAGAAGCTGGAGAAAGCTTTCCCTATCGATACACGGAAGGATCTGCCATTAGTACATTACATTACATTTCATTTAGTAGGATTAGTAGGATTTCATTAGTAGGATTTAAACGACAGTCCCAGTCATGCCTACCCAGTGGTCAAGCCGATTAATTCGAATACCATGATCTACTGTATCAAATACAGCAGAGAGGCCGATCAGCGCAAGACCTGTACAAAAACCGGCATCTGAGTTCAACCTTATATCATTTCAAATGTTCAAAAGTTTCTGTACTATGATGCATACGAAAGCCAGAGTGACATTTTTGAAAGAGTGAATGGACACTGATGAATGAAGTAAGCTGTGAAACATTACTTTCTCCAGGACTTTGCCAAGAAATGGTAATTTTTACAATTATTTGGGGCTTTAATTAATGAAGCATTGCGTTAGTTCATGCAGGACATGGAGTCATGTGATCAGCTGTCATGAGCTGTCAGCTGCTGATGGGTCACTCAGTGCTAGTCAGTCACCCAACATTCACAGCATTCTCTCACATAAATACAACCTCATCCTCACTGATCCCTGCTCAGCTACACTGCCACTCACGCCCTGCTGCCGGAAACTTGCCTCCGCCACCCCAGCCTCCATCTTTTAGCACAGAGTCCTAACATGTTGTGGTAAACAAAATTCATCTTGAACAAATGTATCTTGCCTGCTACGCCCACTGGAGGATTCTCCATATGTTCCATTTTATTTTAGGCTAATCCAGGAAACATCCAAAGAATGGAGCCATCCGCGCCAAGCATAACTGTTTTCCCATCGTGCAATAAATGGGTAAATCATGACAAAGTGTCCCTGAAAGACTTAAGATGGTCTGTGTCGAGATAAGACTTTTTCAACAAGGGACAAAATGTCAGCAGATACATTTTCTCATGCCAATTACTCAATGCTAGCATGCTAAGACTTGCTAGGTGAATAAACACCACCTGGCATGTTGGTCATCATTCTGTTGGTTTCCATTGTGCTATTATGGCTTTGCACACAATTAACCTAAGAGTGGAGGAGTACAGGAAAAGACTTAGAGAAAAAAACTAAATCAGACATAGTCATGGTGGTTTTGTTTGTTGCGCCCACTTCTTTTGCAGTGGTTTAATGGCACAACTAGAAAATGAGCGCCACCAACTGAATCTGTTTTAGTAAAGTAGTAGTGAATGAAGTGACATATACATTTGTATTTTCTTTAGCTAACTTGATCTAAATTAAGTTAAAATGTCTGCTATATTTGGATGGAAGTCTGGCTATTAATAGCAGGTTAGCATGCTGCCTTTAGCATTTAGGTCAAAGCACTGTTTTACAGCTTCACAGAGCAGCTACAGCCACATCAACCACAACGGGAGAAACAGCAGAAGGAAAATCTGACAGGATTTTCAGAGTCGAACATCTGGTAACCTATTGCAGGGGCTATGGTGGGGTTACTTAATTCCTGACAGAGCTGGAGGCCCATCTAATTTCTCCCAACATGGCCAATGTGGATATCGAGATGCGAGAGGTCAGAGGTTAGCCTATTTCTTCTTTATAAAACAAAAACTGAAATGAGTTGTGTAAGACAGTGAATCTAGTGGAAGCTGTTATATTATGGAACCTCTACAATCACTAACCACAAACATATTTGAAGCAATTAAAGTGATTACTTTTACTGTCAGTCGTTGCCATGGTATTTTTTTTCCACATCCATACATCACATCAACTCTTTCCTGAGCACTCTGCTTGATATTTTCTCATCACTTTTATTACCGCTTTGTGTTGTCTCAGTGCGCTCAACTTCCAATTTCAATATTTCTGCTCAAGTACTTAAAACGGGCATTGGCTAGCAGCTCCAGCTGTGAGGCTGAGTCGGTGGGGGATGGGGGGGGGGGGGGGGGGGGGAGCAGGCCGGGACAGATGTGTTTAAGCTGGCAGGGAAGGCAAAATAGAGGAGGAGGGGTGATAAACTCCTCCCAAGGCCCTGCTGCTTTCATCGAAACACTTCCTGGTTCTGAACTAAAGTCTCACCCTCATCATTCCCTGGGGTGCTATCCCCTATCTGGGCTCAGTTTCACCACGTGACGGACTGACGTTGTGCTGGTGTTTTAAAAAGCAAGCTGCTCTCGGAGCTGAGTGAGTGGAGACAAAATAACACGGCACATATGGGACGAATTGGGTCTGCGAGCAGTGACATAACGGCTCAATGTGACTTTTTTTCCACTCATATACACGTTATACAGTGTACACACAAGCACACGTGTTCAGACACATACACTTACACAGAGAGCTTTGGTGTGCTTTCACACAGACTCTTGTGGGATCAGGTGGAGATCAGAACAGAGCATGCAGCTCTCTACCGGCGACCTGCATATGAGCAACACGCACACACACACTGGGCGCTTTGTGAGCAGTTCAGCCTCTGTTCCAAACGCTATAATAACCACACACCAGTACACACATGCACACACACACACCCTTGCGTTGTGTTTGTGTTTGCCCAGATCGAGTTGGGTAGAAAAGGGAAGAAAAAAAGAAAAAATCCTTTTGAAACCTGAAACTCTTCTCCATCAGCGGCCCCTGCGCTCCCCCCCTCCACCAGGCCAGGAGCAGAGCGGCAGCAGCAGGAGAACACGGGACTCTGTTGTCTCAGCCAGAGCCCTTTGGATACATTTTGAACCCTGGCTCCCAACGGACGCAGCAGCATAGAGACCTTGTTGTACTGAGGAGCATGTGAACGCACTGCTGACTCGAGTGTGGTGGGCAATGTGACTTGTTACTGTAACAAGTTGGGGCTACGCTGAGTTGCTGAGTTTCTGTATGGGTGTGTGGGGCCAGTGCATACTACTTAGACTGCAGTTAATATGTATGCATGTGTCGGCCTCTTTATCCATATATGGTCACTTTACAGAAATAAAGTAGAGAAGATACACAACAACAATCTGAACCAAAGTGCACAAAGTAATTCATCTCAAAACAATAAATAGGCCTATGTCTATTTTTTACGTCAAGATTGATACATTATGTCGGATAATATAGAGACTAAGATTAAATTATATCATAATCTAAGTTACAGCTGCCTAGTGCCTTTGTTTTTAACATTAAAATGTCTGTGACTGACTTGAATTGTCAGCAGCTTTTGAATGGATTGAATTGTTTTCTGGTTCAATTCTGGCCCAGGTTGAATCTTAGTGGCTTAGGTTTAATTTTGTGTGTAGGGTCGCCAAAAACTTAATTACCCTTGCCCAGGGCAGGATTAAGAAAACACTACTTATCCAATTTCCATTAAATTTATGGATTGTTGGGATATGACTCAAGGAAGAATCCATAAAATTTGGTTGCAGATCAGGGGATGGATCCAGGGATTTCTCATCACTTACTGTAACACTGCCGGATAGGCGGCATTTCCAATTTTTTGCGGGTTTCTCAGAGACTTATTCATGAATCTTGATGGAGGAGATCAGACATGTGTGGGTGACTAATATTTATGGATGTGTGCAGTTATGTGCTGATCTAATGTTGTTTCATAAGGGAACTGTCGGCCCTTGCATGCACTCTTAGTGTGCACTCTACTGAGTTCCATTTAAGTTTCATAATATATCTTTAAACCTTGAAGAAAAGTCTCAGTCCAACATGCTACAACTAATATGATTAATATGTAAAGTTATTGCTTCAGCGATGCTAACATGCTACAGACATTGTCTTTTTGTTACTCACTATTTATTTATCAGGGAAAAAACATAACAAATGAAAATACAGTAAAATAAACCGGACTAGCCCAAGCCCTCTTCATAGTGCCAGCAATTATTTGTCTAGTCTCTATGACTGTAGACTTTAAACTCGTTCATCTTTATGTAAAACTCACATTCAGTTTTATAGGTTTATTTTATGAATATTGTTAATAAATTATAGACTGACTTCTGAGCATGTTTTATTTCTGCTTGTGTGTCTCAGGCCTTCAGGAGTGTGCATGTGTCTGCAGGTCTATGGCGCAGCCTAGATTTGTGAATACCTTCAATATGTTTTGCATACTAGGAGCATTTGTTCTATGCGGAGGTCTTCAGGGGCCCTCGAGAGCTGCAGAGATCTGCTTAATGCACAGCAGCCAGTGGAATCCTACTCATCTGCTCTGGAGTGAGCTGGCATAAACAGGAACCCCTGGGAGCCCCTAATATGTTAAATGATCTTACCCCGTTCTTCCTCAACCTTTTCGAGCCAAGGCAATCAGAGATACGAGGGTGGGATGTGTGTGCTTGAGCATGTCTCTGTGACATGAGTTCTGTCTATGCGTGGGTATTATGAGCACTGATGAAAGCCGAGAGAGAGAAAAAGATGGAGGAAACAATAGAGAGCGGCTGAGAAAAAGGATGCAAATTACCAAGACAGGATTGGATGAAATCGACTGGAATTGCTCCTTTGGTGAGGCGAGCGAGGAAGAGCTGCCTTTGTGTGAACAGTTCAAAGGCGGTGGATATGTCTCTCCCCTCTGCAGTATTGCAGCCATATATATACATAGATGTGGTCTGATCCACATTCACGCACTGATAACAGCAAATGTGTGTGTCAAGTAACACAGGATCAGAGAGCAAGTGATGGCTGCCGGTGAGAAAGTGCCAGACTGAGACTTATCAGCTTGTCCCCCACCTGTTCTGGTACACCGGAGGGAGCGGAGCGAGATAGAAAGAGCATATGAGATACAGGGGCAGAGAGAATGAGAGAATAGGGGATGAAAAGAGGGGGCGCAAAGAGGAAGAATAAAACATTCAGTGTGGAGGGAGGGAGGGAGAAAGGAAAGAAAATCTGAGGTCTGCAGAGTGAGACGGAGAGAGAGAACTAGGGGCCACAGGAGAGAGAGGAGAGACGGAAAGTGAATGAGAAATGGGAAGAAGGCTTAGAAAAGGAGGTAGGGAGGAGGGAAAAAGCTCAAGAGGCCGAGAAAGAGAAAAGATTGAAGATAGATAGACAGCGAGCGGAGGGTGGGTGGCAGAGACAGTGAAGTGGATGTCTCAGGCCATTTCCTGAGATGGTAGCCTGAGGCTTATTTTTCACCTGCCTCCAATCATGGCAGCCCCCTCAGCTCCACCACACTCCCATCTAACTGCTCGTCTACCACCCACCCACCTACCCTCTCCCAGCCGCTCTAAAACACACTCACACACTCTCATTCACACGCTGGCTCGCAGTTTGATTGGAGCGCTTTAACCTCTGCCTCACAACTGTTAAACGCACGGTGGCACGATCATAATGGAGTCCGGGAGCAACATGTTTCCCAGCCCATTCAGTCTTGCTCAACAAGTGACTGCTTAAAAATAATTACATCTCATTTTATTCATTGTCAGTGAATTACTTGCTTGAGTGGCTGCATACAATGGCACCGCGAGATGTGGATACATAGGCGGGGCTGGAGCTGTGGAGTGTGAGTGTGAGTGTGTGTGTGTGTGTGTGTGTGTGTGTGTGTGTGTGTGTGTGGTTTAAATGTAAGCATGTGTATGTTTCTTGTGAAAGGCTGCACACAGTTTCTCCTCTCTGCATTAGCATGTTGGTAATTAAAAGGCAGCACACAGGCCTTGTAGCTGAAAGCTATGTTAAATTGTTTAGCAATAGTTTTTTGTTGTTGTACGCACCTGGTATTAACATGTGGTTTTTGTGATCGGATCACAAGTGGACAGCTCTGAGCGAGTGCGTTCACACCTGGCAACAAAATGTGGCCCCACATGTGTCTTCTGATCAGATCCAACTCCCCGCTCTATACAATGAATCACGGCGTTTCGGTTCACGAACACCAAGCTATGTTGTTTTTACCCAATCTGAGTACACAAGTGTTGTCACTTTGTGTGTGTGTGTGTTGGCAAGAGCGAGCCTAAGAGAGGTAGAGAGATGCGTCAGGAGAGTCTGAATGAATCTGGTGCAGCTGCACTGTGAAGAAAGATTTGGCCAATTAAAGAAAAATATCGATCATTACATGGTGGTTAGTGTGGATGTTGTGGTGGTGGTTACAGACAAATCAATGAGAAGAGAAAAAATATGTTCGCTTCATAGTGAAACTGCAGCTCAAAGGACGTCAGCTGAGTAGGATGTCCTTCATATGTGGGCCAGGAAAGGTTTGCTTTCACGCCGCTAAAAGAATGAGGACACATGTGGCCCAGACCAGCTCCAAACGTGGTCTGGCTTGATCGGATCTATATCGCATCTGAGTGCGTTCACACCCGTACGTTGACATGTCCACTTGAGATTGGATACCAAGTGTGTACAGGTATTTAATGGCTCGACAAAAGTTAGATGAGAAGATCAACACCGCTCAGATGACTCTATGTTATATAAACGAGCTACAGCCAGGAGACAGTTATTTCATGATAAAGTTTGGAAACATCCACCTTTTATCTTTTTCATATACTCAATCACTCTGCTGTCAGGTTCTTAGAAGCGGTCTAAATGATTTTCTCCAGCATTTCGCATTTTTCACACTGTCCTTTCAGTGCGTCGTCATAACAACCAGTGACAGCTGTATTTCTGGGCTGCATTACAGATGATGTGATCGGATCATGTTTTACAGTAAATATGTCGGGAGATGATTTTTGACTTGTTGAACTTGCCAAGGCTGGATTTCCTCTGTGACAATGTAACACATCACATGAGATTAATTTTATGATGATTAACTTGGCAAGAAAAAGTTGAACTTGAGCTAACTAACTCTTTTAAGAGGTTACCAACTATTACAAGACTTTCAATAGAGTTGAAAATTGGTCACGAACAAAGCATAACAAAACACTGTCATGGTGTATTTTGTGTGCATAACAATCCAGCTGCTATTGGATATGCACCGAACTCTAAAGATCCTCTACACTGTGGAGGGGCTGTAGGTGTGAATGCGAATGTGCAAGCCTCCAGAGATTCTGCGCAGGGGTTAATGAAGTTTCTGACACGCGACACACACAAACATTTTCAATTTCAAAAGTGGAGTCACTGTTGAAGATGTCAAGGTGATAAGGGCCAGTGTCGATGGCACTAAACTCTAAGCTCTAAACTAAAACACGTAATCGCCACAGCAGCAATTCATAAACTCTTGCTAAGACAGTTGATAAGTGTGTGTTTCCAGAAATGTCACAGGAGAGGATAGATTTGTCCAGATTTTTACCCAGACTGTATTCTCTATGCCCCAAACTTATTGGCAGTCTTAATGTGAGATAACTTATTTACAGTGAACAAGGTGCTTTTGTGTTGACAGCTCAGAAAATCATCTAAACATGAAAAATGGTGAGAGAATGCAGATAAGGTGTTAATTGGCCATCTTATCTAGTTGTCATTACTTTTTGGAGTTGCTAAAATAAACGCAATCCTCTTCTTTATTATTATTTCAAGCCAAACTGAAATTAATGGGGCCTCATTTTGTTCCTTTCATTAGTGCATGTGAGTAGACACCATTGTCACCTTGCAAGTAAGTGAGTGTGGGTGTACACCGGCCTTTCTTTGTGTGCGTGTCATAAGCTTTCGTAGGGGACAAAGTGACTAACTTTGAAAATATGACAAAAGACGACTTTTCCAACTGGGAAAAAGTATATTTTTTAGTCAGTGTTCAAGGTTAGCTCAGGTTATGCTAGTGTAAGTCTCAAATTATTGCAAGTCTGCATGTTGTCTCCAAAAATGACCAAAGTAAATGTTTGTGTGTGTGTGTGCTAGTGGGCTGTTTGTCCAGACTATTGAAGAGCAGACGACTGCAGAGGGGGAGAAGATGTAGCTTTAAATATTTAATGTCGTCAGTGCACTATGTTGCCCTGCATTAGACTCCAGGCAGAATGAACACCTGACTGTTATGATTGGGCAGTGCCGGATGGCACTTGGCCTGCACACAGACTGAGAAACAGAAACGTACAGGGGAGAATAAATCTAGACAATTGCGCTTGCTCCCTCTCTGGATTTATTTTGTTTGTGGGGCAGAGATATAATGGTTCAATAAAATGTGCAATAAAATCCCAGGAAGAAGTGTGATCAGTAAGTTGACTAAAGCTGTAGCAAAGTCCCTGCTTCTTATCACCTACTGAAACTTTCAGACTTGCTGACGTCTGGGTGCAGAGATTATTGGATAAAGATGAGCAACGACTGATGACTAAGACGATATTATCGAAGAGATTTAGTTAATGGATCAGACATAAATATATTTTTAAGATCATCTTTAATGGAGAATGTTGAATGGATGTCCTGGAAATCCACAGCATTGCAATGTTAGAGGGGTCACATGTATGACCAAGACCAACAGAGAATTATCACCTCACTCTACAGCGTCATTCATGCTATACAGTCTGTTTTAGCCTCTTTCAGCCTGATTCCTTTCTAACCCCTCTCATCAGCATCACTCTACTCTAAGCTTCTGTTCAGTGTTAACATCTGTCCTGACTGATACAATCATAAGAGCACAGTTGTAAATAAACCAAAATGTGTCCTCAATGTATCTTGAGATATGATCACATTCAATGGGGGCAGTCCCATTTTTTCCTGCTGTGTGAATGCAGATGTGTCCTGCGTTCACATATGAAGTGCCCCCCCTATTCAGCTGACTTCATCTGACATCTATAGTCTCACGCATAAAGACACATCTGTATAGTCGGACCGGGTAAAACACCACATTTGTTTATGTGAAAACAAATATAGTACATGATTATTTATATATTGAGCGGGGAAGTGAAGTGGTCATAGGAGACACATTCAGGACACATTTGGATTCCAGGTGTGAAGGGAACAAACTTAAAGCTGACTACCTGACTGATTCTCTCAGGACGGATGTTAGTAGCAGGTCTACTAAAAAACACTAACAACTCTTTGAAACTAACACTTTTAGTAGCACTTAAATGGCACTTACTTATAGCACTTTGTAGTTTTGTTTTATTTTGAAGATATTGTACTTTCTTGATTCTTGTTGTCCTGGGTCTGTACCCTCGGGGTTGATGCACTTATTGTAAGTCGCTTTGTATAAAAGCGTCAGCTAAATGAAATGTAATGTAATGTAATGTAATGTAATGTCTAATCATGCATCAACAGACCATGTGCACACTACCTGCATTAAAGCTTTTGGACAGCAACCATTAATTTGAAGTTGGGATTCTGTCCGCTGGGAAAAGGACACATATTCACTCTCCACTGCTTTGGTTCTCACCAGCCCGCGAGGGAGACATCTGTCCCTTTACTGATAATGATGTCTCTTTGTTCTCTAGCTAGTTGCTAACTTTAACTTCATCTGGTTGTTGTTTGGTGCTATGTGGTTAGCACACAGCAGGAAGGTGGCTGCTAACCTAGAGCAGCTTTAAGAGAGGACAGTGCAAACCTGACCAGAACCTTTAATCTGTAGATTTGTGTGTTTATGTGCGTGGTCTCTGCATGTGTGCTGGTGAGTCTGAAGGACTAGAGCACTGAGCTTCAAATCATTAGACTATCTGAAAGACAAATCAATTTGGTTTTGTAAACTCTATTAAAGAGATGTACTGACTAAAGGCCGGCGCATGCTTCTGCAACTGCGTCTGCGACTTTTTACGCCACTGTTGCGAAGGACTCGTTGTCATTCATGCTTTTCCAAGCGTTGCGCGAGTTACAAAGCAATTCCCCGCCAGAACACTAGGCGGAGTAACGTTTTTTGTCGAAGACGACCTTAGAGACGCCTTGTTTCTTCTTCGTCGACTGTTTATTTACATCGCCACTGCGGCTCCTCATAGCCTTTTTCTGGAAGACAAATCCGCCAGTCAGTGACAGGTTATAAAAGTGATCATACCTTCGGATCTCTTCTGCCAAACGCTCTTCTATTTGGTCCATATTTGTTCTTCTAAATCTTCCGTTGTTTCTGCCGGTATTATGTGGCATGAAACCGGAAATGCGACTCCGGAAAGGATGTAGTTAGCAGACCAATCTCAGCCTTGCGGGCTGCGTAAGGCTCGCGGAGCTTTGTCGTATAGTTAGAAAAATGGGGCGACGCATGTAAGCACGTAAGAAGAAATACATAAGCACGTAAGGGTCCCGGAAGGGCTCTTGCGCTTGCGGGCCCGTGAAAACGCAGAAGAATGCGCCGGCATTAAGCCTGCACGCTATCAAAACTGCTGTCGTTAAAGTTGTCGTTAATAACTATGTGCTGTTGGTCCATACTGGTAAAAACTAGTGTATCTGTATGAATCTGGGACAACACTCGTCACTTTTTCCCCTCGGGAAAAGCCTGGCTGTGTCATTCTCGATCTCTCCAGACCTCTGCTGCATCGATATGAGCCCTGCTGGCTTTTTCCTCTCCAGTGGCTGCAGCGGTGAGCCATTTGGAAAAGATGTTTCTGAACTTGGGTTTCTCCCAGCATCAATAGCTAAATTATCACCCCCCCCCCCCACCTTTCCTTCTACTCTCCTTTCAGGGCCTGTCTGTCTATACCCCCTCGCTTTTCTGTAATTCGGTAAATTGATATTGCTGATGTGATGTGTATGTATTTTCTCTTTCGCCTTTGGGGCTTCTTGCCTGACCTAGCAGTTTTTTTTTTTGTCTGTGTCCTATATCAAGTTGTCAGCCTTGGCTGTTCACCATCCAGGATGCTTGCCCTTACTCACCCATCTGTCTCTGTCTCTCTTACTCTGTTAATCCTAGCTTCTTTCCTCATTCTCATCAGTTTTCAATGTTCTGGTATTAATCTACTTCTACAGGAAGCAGGCAATAGAATAGATGCTTTTAAACCAGACACTACAGCAGGATATGGACATGTTTTTAAGAAAGTATTTTCACTTTTAATGAAGAGCATGGAAAGCATTCAATTACACGAAGACACAAATGAAAATAAGACCATACAAAATCAAGAACGTATGAACTCTGAACGTTTCTAGCTTTTTTATTGAAATATTATTGAATCAAATAAACACTTTTTACCTTGGCCATTACCCATGTTTACTTTCTGTCCTAAATGGGCAGCAATTAAAACTTGAATTAGCTTTGAAACTTCTATAGGGTATAAACACTGAAGACAGTACTGCTGTGTCAACCTTCTGCCATCAACAGTATTCAACTAATTTTGTGTAAAACTATATAATTAATGAAAAGCCTGAATCTGTTCTGACCTTCCCTTATCAATAGGCAATAGAATGAAGGTTGTATAATATTTTGAAGTGGCTCAGATTCCATTAATTATGACGACTCTCGTATCCAGAGAGCAGCTTCATGAATTGCCTGACGTGCTCCTTCGCCTCTCCTCTTATTTTCTTCTGGCTCCTTCTTCTCATTCTGCCATTAGTTCTACGACATTACCAGCCTTTGTGCAAAAGTGTAGTGGAAAATTAAGTTTCGAACACCAGTAATCTACATTTCCCTCTCTCTTTTCTCTCCCCTCATTCTCTCTTTTCCTTCCCAGACAATGGCTGGACTAGACAGACAATGCACAGCTGTCATCTTACCCCCCCTTCGGGTCCCTTGACTCCCACTCCACGAACATCTGTTGCGTCCAGTCAGGTTTTGGCCATGATGGTGAGGGGGTGGACGGACACTGAGGTCAAACCAATCTCTGTGTACACTGTAATGACTTCCTTTGACCCCCACCATCCCTACTCCAGCCCCCTTCATACGTCATGTTCTTCCCCCTCTTGCTGGAGTTCCCAGGGGGCTGATGTTAGGGATGTCTGAGGTCTGAATGGCTCTCTGTTACCAAAAAAAAGCTGCTGTCCAGCAAGATCCAGATTCCCACCATCATAACCACAGTGTACGAGCGTGGGAATATGTAAGCACACTATACAAGTACACAAATCAGGTTAATATGCTGTACACGCATCAATGGGTACACCCTACAGGACCCTGTGTACAAGCAGTGAGCCATATGTTGGTGATGGTCAAGAGAAGCAAATAAAGCCACTTCGAATGTGGATCCATCATTGGCACCAGACAAAGTTTCCAGCGACCTCCTGGAAACCTGGGATTGACACAAGAGCATGCACATTTAACAGTGTCCCTGGAGCATTTCCAAATGCATGACTCAAAGATTTTAAGCTGTCATAAGGCAAAAATAGAGACCGCACCTGTAGAAACCAAGAAACATCTGTTCGAGGCCAGATATAGAATCAAAGCCGCAGGATGAGGGCAGGCGAAACTGAAGCAGATGTGTGCAAGGGATTGATTAGTGGAGAGCACATTCAGTTGTGTCCTTAGGCAGTGGTCAAACCATTGGTACCAAAGCCTCACTAACATTCATTCGCAATGAGGTCAAGTAATGATCTCCGTTATTTCAGCCCGTCTGCAGTGTGTTCCTGAAACATCGCAGTGACAAAAAGTTTGATCCTGATATACAAGATCTCCAGAGGATGAATATTTTAATGATGCTCTCTAGCACCACTATCTGAACAAAGCTTTCACTTATCCAGAGGAATAACTCCACATCTTATGAATGGATTGGTACAGACATTCATTGTTCCCAGAGAATACACAATACATTCATGTGTATAGTTCAGATGTATAAATATGGACGAGAGATGTTATTTGCCCACAAACAGCCTTTAACTAACTAATGTGACTTAAACCAGCGTCTGGAGGCAAAAATTTAAATTTTAACTTTAAAGACAAGCCGGCAGGATAATTAAAGCAGAGCTGCAACAAAACCAACAGGTGAGAATGAAATGTGTCTGCTTAAAAATTCACAAACAATCTGTACAAATGTTTTCTGAAACCTTTCTTCATTTCCAACAAGCTGTGGGAGAAACAAATAATATTTAAATAAATTCGGCCTCTTCGTTTTTGCAGATTTACAAGTTAAAATCAAATCTGTTCTTGCGACTGTTCCATGTCTGGGGCCCAATCCACACACCCAAAACCAACATCTTCCCAATCTGCTCCCGTGGCATTCCCTCAGTCAGAGAGGGGGTGTTTTAACGCAAACTGTCATCTAATTAAGAGGAAAATGAGCACACCACAGGGTTCTGGCTCAACTCTGAACATTACCATCTCTCACGCATGTACCCTTGACTGCCTGTCTTTGGTCGTTCGTGATGAAAAATCACCCCACCCCATCCCACCCCCCAATATGTCTGTCTGCCTAATCAGCCAGGCCGTTCACATTGAGTTGGCAGCTATCCGCCGGGGCGACCCAGCAAGGGTGACCTTCTCATTAACATGACTCTTTGCTAATCAGTCCCTTCTGCTCGTCTTTTTTATTTTACACTTCTTTGCCCTCTTATAGCTTTGAACGCATTCTTCATTTCCATTCTTGCTCTGGCTCCATCTCTCAGTCTGGCTGAAAAACGACCAAGACCTGCCAGTTCTTGAAGCCATTCGGCTGCATCTTATGCGACGGCCTCCGAGTCCCATCTTGGTGGGGGTGAATGGGAGGACACCGTGTAACACTGAGTTAACAGGCAGTGCTGGCGGGACGCGTCGCTGTGGGCCCTCTCTGCCGAGCTCTTGTGATTGCTTAAGCAGAACTTAAACAATGAATGACTGGTGACAACATGGAAATGATACTGCTGCGGACACTGTGAGGGCTGCCTCTAAGTGCTGTTACTGTCTCATGCTTCTTCTGCAGGGGACTATTAGCACGTCTTGAAATATGCTGCTTCAGCTAATGGCCGACTTCAAGTAAAGCCTTATCAATGGATCAGAGGACAAACACACCTCATGTACTATACATATACAACACGCTCATCGTTGAGCCCAGGCTATCATCTGATGATGAATTAGCCTCTCGGGGCAACAGGCAATATTTTTTTGGTCTACCTGGGTAGATATATCCAGGCCTAGACTGCGGCTCCCATTTGCGTACACTGTTAAAAGGCCAAATTTTAATCTGAGGGATGAGAATGGAGTTGGTGTTGAATACAGCATCTAAAGTGATGGTAGGTGTTTTAGCTCCAGATCACATTTCCATGCATGTGTGGCACTCGACGTTCGAGGGACCAATAAGATAAAGTTTTAGTTGAACTAGTGACAAGTTGCCAACAACGCCACCCCAGGAATTTCACCTGGAGAGTTAGATTAACCTTAAAGTTAAAGCACACAAGTTCATTACTAATGAAAGCTTGAGACTGGGTCCAGCATACAATTTCAATTCCTTTTAATTAATATATACAATCTTTAAACATGACTTCGCAATAAAATATGTTCACCCAACCACACTAAAGCGAACACACACACACACAACACAAAATACAAAAAAAGGGAGGGCAAATAACTAAATGGGGTTTAAATCAGGGTTAAATCACTTCAACCCACAACTTAAACAAACTCAATAAAGGCAAACAAAAGAAAACTAACAAAGAAATTAAATCAAAAGTAATGGAGATTTATCCAAACTGATAAATCCAAATAAATAGGTAAAGCAATTAAGCCAAACCAAAATAACTAAGAAAACGAATTAAACCAAAAACATGCAAAGCAAACCACAAAACACAAATAATATCATCAATAAGATTAGTTAGAAGTCGGTTAACTGAATAGATTAAGATGAGACTGAGGATGAGGCAGCAGTCACCATACTCGATGGTAGGTACAGTACAGTAGGAGATGCAGAGTAGGATGGATGTGTTGGCTATATAAGCCAGTGGGCAAAACAGCAGCCGGCCAACAGCAGCGTGAAGAGGGGGGGAAACGTGCTGGCAGAAACCGCCCACACACACGTCAACCCTGCCATAGAAAAATACATTTGTTCTAGAAGCTGAACAACAACTGTGGTAACTTGAGTTAGCGTCATCTTATCCACATACCGTCAGGAGTTGAATGAACATCAAAGGGGAGGAAGGGGATCACTTGCGTCGAGCAGCACAATTACGTGCAACTCGATCGATCAACTGATCGCTCCCCGCTGCAACTGGCAGAGGAGGAAAACACTCGCATGCCCTACAATTGGGGCCGATACGGGAGAAGGAAGACCCGGCCAATGAACTGCCTGAGGGATGGAAGCCAATGTTGAGGACTTGTGCAAAGTTTAAAAGGTACACAGACGCAAACAACTACTACATACCAAACAACGGCGAGCTGCACGGCCCAGCTAAAAAAAGGCGATCAGGTGAGGCGGCCAGGTGCGGTGATAACAGGAGGCGGGGCAGTCTGGAGCTCCAAGGCAAGAGGGCTCCCAGTGCACAACCACTCACCTTTACAGGCAGCGCAACCAACCGTGATAGGCCGGTACTGCAGCACTAATTAAAGGCCCATCCTGCTACACATGTCTACTAACAGCGGGCCGCCACGCCAGAATGGGATCCAAAATTTGTATTGTGCGGCCAAAACTGTTCCTTGGTTGGGCAGGTGCACCTAAATTAGCTGGTGTATCGCTTCTCTCATCTCCCACGTTTCAGTCTGAGAGTGGATCTTACAGTCACACACAGGCCCCGGCAGGCCTCGCCCCCACTCACTCACACAAACACACACAGGCAAAATGAGAGTATAGCTTAGAAAACAAAAAACAAAAAACACATTGCACCGCTTGCCAAATCTCTTGATCCATAGGAAAATGTTATATGTGTGTCTCCCTGACTTTGTGGCCCTGGCGAAGTGCTAAAGTGGACATGGCTTGCGTGGCCTGAAGTGTGTCCCCCCATGTGACCAACTATACAATACACAAAGTACTGTGTATATGTGCACATGCATGATAATGTATGTTGAATGTCTCCAGAGGGACAAGTCAACTCCAGACTAATCAAAGCTTCAAGGAAAACTACAGTTCTTCTCAAATGTGTAAAGATGTTTCCTGAAATGATAATGAATTCTCTCCAAACTGCAAAGAAGGAACAGAAACAGCATTAAATACATTTAATCCCTAATATAATATTAAATGGTACTATGAAGTCATATCTCATGACTTTAATGCATGTGTGTCTCTTTCATATGAACTATATCACAGATGTAAGGGACACTATGTTGAAAGTAGAGCTAAAGCTTTATTTCACATAAACCAGCCAAGACAGTGCCAAAGAGTCGAGTAATTTACCAGCACTGCCTTGAAAGACACTGATATGATATTGATTAACTTTAGTTTGATGGTTTAAAAATGACTTCAAGCAAGGTGCTGTTGTCCCATGGCGAAACCAGGGCGACACACGAGGGGCCATTCTCCCTTCCACCTGGTCTGAAAACTCTGATTACAAACACAGCAAAGGCTTCTCTACCGCAGGTGTACCAGCACCACCTGGGAACAACACAAAAGGATCAGAAGTGTCATCCAGGATTACCCAGGATTAACCGCTGACCTGTACCAGCCACAGCAGGAGGATATGTAAGGACACAACTCACCCAGGTTGTCCCTTATTCACACAAGAGAATCAATTGTGTGAATAAGGTTGCGGCAGCGTAGCATCAACACAAGGACGACTTGACACAGGGGCAGCTGTGACCCACAGGCAGTTGGACAATGTAACAGTTTGTAATTAACTTGTGCCTACTGACTGAGTTACTGCACTATGCATCCATCGATTATCTACTGTATACCCTTTCTACTGTTTATCATTTAAGGGTTTTGGGTGCAGCTAGAACCAATCTCAGGTGACATTGGGCTAGAGCCATGGTACAGCATCGGCCAAGATAAAGAGACAAACTAACATAGTTTATCACATTCACAATCACATTCACATTCACATTCAGCACCTCTGATCAACTGAACCTCGCTCTGCATGTCTCTGAACTGTGGGAGAAAGCTGGAGTACCTTGAGAAATCTCACACTGATGCAAGGAGAACATGCAAACTCCACAGAGAAATACCACAGCAAGGCTGGGATTCGAACCTGGAGGACATAGTTCTACCCACTGAACCACCATGTCACCCCTTAATATTAATAGAATTGTCATTGTTTCTAATGTAATTGAGAGTTAAAGTTAACTTTAATATGATCTTGGTGTTAACCTACTCAAAGTGGTGAACGTCCTGCATGGGAGAAGGCAGTTCTGCACAGGTAGAGAGGCAGAAGATTACATATTACAGGGACCGGAACATGCGGTTTTAAAGATAGTTTGACATTTCGGGAAAAACACGTGTTCAAGTTGTTGCTGACAGTGACTTGATAAAACTCTGATGTCTTTTGCCTGGTAACATCAGGGGTGAACAGACATCAGGATCTTGTTTTAGAGGGTTATTTGGTTCTTTTGCAGCATGTTTTTCAGATTTATGAATTATCCCCTTGAATTATTTCCAAAAAATGGTGTTTGCCTGCTGTGGGAAAGTTGCGGTTACTGGACAGTCTTGTTATTTCCAGAGTTGTTAGAGAAAAGAGAACAGAAACCTAGTTCCGGCGACACAGCTGCAGAGAAATGAATCTCAGCCTGTTTAGCATCATTCAAAACCTGCTCACCATTAGTCTGTGCTTAAGTAGCTAATGTAAAGGGATGAGAAGTTTTACTCACAGACACGGAACCTTTGCATCATTATAAGGGAAAAAAAGATATTAGTGGTTTCCCAATTTCTTTTTCTGGCTTAAGTATCAGATGTTATTATAATGATTGTCATGACAAATATGATCTTTCTTGTGGAAAGAACTGGTGTCCAAGTTTGTAGCTCCACAGCTGAGACCAAACTAAAATTGGATAATATGTGGGCAGTTGTGTCGTGTGATGTTTGACGTGTGTTCATGTTGGTGTGTTTGTTAAGCGGAATTTCACAGTGGGCAGGTGTGTTTAGTGATCTCTGACAGATGTTCACATGTGTGTCCCTGTTTGTGTTTTTTAAGCAGGCTGTCACAGTGGGCAGACAGATCACAGCAGCAGAGCAGAATGGAGGAGACTCACAGTTGTTTACTCCTGAAGAAAAAAGGGGACGAAGAAATGTTAAGGACGGATAAGCGGCTGTCTTTTTAAGTCCTCTCTGTTTGATTTGCTGAAACTTCTTTAAAAGCCTCTCTTAACCGCCCCTCCGGCCAGCCATGACTTTGTTATGCCCAGAGAGGAGAGAAAGAGGACGATTAAAAGAGACAAGGCAAGAGAAGACGAGAAGTTAGTGGGATGAGACAAAAGGGTGAGACGTGAAGACATTTGGGGGGACCTATGCCACTGTATCAGTACTATACATCCCTACAAGCAGTCAAAGTGTAAAGGGGGATTAGCGAAAGCAGGAAACTAGGTTGGAGGATGAGTACTGAATTAGAACAGGACCCCTGAGAAAGAGGAGAGAGATGGGAGGTGGGGAGGAGGAGGTGGAGGAGAGGAGAAAAGGGGAGACATGAAGCAGGACAGAAATAGAAGACACAAAAAGACTCCACTCAGCCGGGCGGAAGAGGATAGGAGGATAGAGGGGGACGGCTAAGGAAGTGGTGAGAGTGATGAGGAAGGTGAAGAAGAGGGAAGGGGGGGGGGGGGGAGCTGGGCACATAAAGATGTGTAGTGACTAATAGTCCTTAATGTTACAGTTAGTTTGCCTGAACTAGGGTGTTTGTGCCGCTTCCTTTCAAATGCATATACAGTAAATATCAGACAGAAACCATTATGAGACAAAAATGGACATGACTGAAATAAAGTTTAATGATTGATAACCAAATTTCCTTTAAATGTGTTCTCTTGTCCTGCTTCCAAATCTTTTTGCTGGTTGAGGGTTGTTACACTATTCCCTTTAAACCAATCAGATATTTTTTTTGTCAGGCTCATGTGACCTCCCCTCCAGTTTCACCAGCGCCAACAATGCATATCCCATCAATCCAGACCTTAAACTAAGCTGTCCTCTCTTTTTGCCCCACTAGTATCAACACACCATTCTGATGTTGACATTATTGCCCTTTAGAGTCTTACAATAGAATGATTAGCATCAAAAGCATGTTTGTGGGTTTTTGATAACAATATCAGCACTACATTTTCTGCACCTCCTACACCTCCCTTTAGTGTAAACCCTAGCTTACACTACAGGGAGGAGGAGTGTAAGCTATGGTTTAAACTACTGTTCATAGTCACACACTACTGTATTGATTAATCAAAAATGATGAGTCATTACTTTTAAATATGAATTTATGTGTGATAGATATAATAGATTTTACATGGGATCTATGTTGGATACATCATCAATGTTAAAGGCCACTTGCCAATCAACTGGTAGTTCAAAAGTAATTATATTTTTTCTCCAGCACCAGGCTCTTATTCAATTTAAGGTCAAGATGAGGGTGAGGTATGCAGTGTCTCAGATGACGCATTGGTCTATTGCTGCACTGGAAAGACTGACGCTCTGTTCTCCAAGTGAGGAAACAGAAGTGAATAATCTGGTTGAAATCTGTTTTGAGGATCTAATCGTCACTCAAGCATATGTCATAGGAAATGAACTGGTGGAAGTTATCATGTTTGCATTTAATGTGTATTGATTGATTCTCAACCATACACTGTATTTAAATATTGAGGACATGACAGCTCTAAAATCGAAAGCTGATCCCTGCCTGGTGGCTGCTTGCATTTTAAATTAGTTATTTGAAAGCGGGACTGACTGGCAATTGGTCGGGTGGGTGTATTAATTGGATACCACAGCTCCACGATAGCCAGTGTGTAGACTCTGACTCCATATTACCAACTTGCAATCAGTACAAGATGGCAGCGCACATTTCATGAATGTAATTCAATGAAGTGGTATAAACAAGTGTGTGACAGTGAGAGAGAGAGCGAGAGAGAGAGAGAGAAGGAGCTAGGTATAGAAAGGTAGACACCATAGTCACCACTGCTGTGTGTGTGTGTGCATGTGTGTGCGTGTTCATCCACAAACACACTTTCCTGTGCCCACAAACTGTGAGTGGCCTTTTGCAGCAGGAAGCTCAGTCCTCTTGGCTTTTAAAGCCATTAACCGTCGCTGAAAGGCAAGGTTAGACTGGGATAGTTTCTGCAGAGCACACCACAAAATGAGCACTAAGTGTGATTTTGAGTGCAGGTGGAAGAACTTTACTTGCATGCAGGAAAGAGATTTATCTTCAGTCTACTGCCAACATCTGAGCTTGAAGAGCTAACATACTCTAACAGGCACACAGTGCACATTGTTCATAAAATGACCAGCGATTTGCAAGGTGGCAATCATGGATCACTGGGGGATCTCTGACAGGATCTTAAGTGTGTTTGTGCTGCAATGACAGATTAATGAAAGTTCAATTTCTCTGTACAAGAAGAGATTTAAATCATATGAAATGTGAGCATGAAAGCCTGCTGCAATAGTTAGTGTGTAAATATAGAACCAGTCTAGCTGTAACGTCTTTGTGGTAGTCAATGTCTAATGCCAGAACATTAAAAATTTTAAAGTGATACTTCATACTTTCATTGTTTTTTTCCTTCTTTATTAAAAACGTTATTTATACGTTTTGCAGGAATTAAGCACCCAAATATAAAGATATATCTGTTTCTAAATCCTGCTCCCAGTCTGATCTTGTTTTGTCCAGGGAAATTTATTATTTATTATTTATCGGCAAGACAGGAAATGGATAGAGTTCTTTAGCGAAACTGCGGTCCTGAAGGTATCTAAAGAAGAGAGTCTTAGGTATATTATAGTCTTGTTGGAGAATTTCAAATGAAGCAAAAGTGCCATCTACACATAGGTCACTAAAAAAGATCAGACGATTCTTTTGCCATCTTTGAAACACGGTGTCAGTCTGAGAGGGAGGGAAAAGAAGGTTATGTGTCAAGGGGCATGTGGCCGCATGTATTATTGAAATGAAAGTGTTTCCTGAATTTGTCAAATTCGAAGAGAGGTTTTTATCACAGGGTTATTGACATTTTTTACTGGCACTCATAATGGATACTGTGGAGATTGCAGGATAGAAAGAGTCTCCATAAGGGCCCATGTGGGACCACTTTTAATATTACACACTGAGACCCAGTAATTAAATTTAGCTATGTTGGCTGACCAGTAATAGGACATCAAATTAATATAATATTCATATGTATCTAAATATCTACTACCAGATCCATAAAATAAATTAAACATCGCTATTTATTGGTTTAACATGGCCCCTGACGCCAAACTAGTGTTTTAAACCGTCTTGGACCTTTATGGCCATGATGACATTTTGGGACATCTCTATGTCATGAACCGTTTATTTGAAAAGTTCAAATCCCTCTAATCAAAGCCACCGCTCGTGAGTAGGAATCTGGAAAGACACGCCTCTTTCCAAATACATGCTGAAACTAAATTATAAACCACTGCATTGTGCAACAGTCAAAGACGGGCCCAGTGCGCTCCCGACCCTCTCACAGGTCACTCATACAGCTCACCAGAGTTTCCAAGTGACAGAGCTCTACAGCAGGCTGAGCATATTGACCAAGTTATCTATAGCCGTTTTCAAACATGACGGGTTACTACGGTGAGAATTGGGTCTAGACTTTTCCCAGACTTTGCCTTTCACACACGCACAACAAAGCGGGAGACTCTCTGCACAGACGCATTCACAACAGGAACAAATCCTACTCACTATTTAGGCAAAGGGATGGAGCAGCCGTGTGTAGTGGGAAGAGCCAGAAAGTAACAAATTAATTCCGCTGGACAGATCACATGATCATGTTTACAGCACACTCTGTGTCTTCTATGTGTACAGCAGCATTTTTACACTTGGAGATATTCGTTTTCTTTCGTCATCAACCCCCCATTGCTCGTGGTGATTCCAGCGGCGATGCTCTGCTGTGTTCACATAAATTCTCCTGACTTTCTACGGACATTATACTAGGGGGCCAGGAAGAGAGAGACAGCAGAAACTGCGGAGGCTCTACCTCAGACATTTGGACTCACATGTTCCTCCTTCGGAGGACATACGGAGGACATACGGAGGATATACGGAGGATAAAGGAAAATTAGGTAGCCTACCACAGTTTAGACATATAATCTGGAAACGCTGCACTGAAGATAACCACACATTAAAGGCAGCTGTTACTGATCTGATTGGCACTATTCTTGCCAGGAGGCTAAGCCTAAGAACTGGGCAGAGGTACTTTGGTTATCAGTGAACATTGCGCATGTAACCTTGGACAAAGTTTAATTTTTCAGTCAAACCACAGCAGCACCGCACTAGTTAAAGTGGCACACACCTAACAATTGGTATCTGCAGCTAAAACAAGAAAGACACAGGTGAAATCTGCCAGGGGAACATGGGTGACAAGCTGTCTAACCCTTATCAGCAGTGGCACATGTCAGTGAGAATCAGCATCAATGAGATCTGGTATCTGACTGTGGAACATGAGTGACATGATTTTCAGAAGTGTCACGTGCCACTAGAAAAGCAGTAGCGTGTTTGATAGATTTCATATAATGTCAGCATTGGTGGTTAAGAATGCTAAACAAAATACTCATCCTGAGATGAGATCACACCAACTGCAGAGAGAAGTCAATATTACAGTATCACATGAGCACGAACAACTCTTTGGTTGACCACTCCCAACTTTACATTTTGATGCAACAAATTTTCTTCACATTATCTTTCACGGTTGTGATGTTAGAGCCAAACCACTCAAAACCACAGTTTGCTATGATGCCACACACACACACACACACACACACACACATGTGATCAGAAACATGTTTCAGCATCAGTAGTGCTCAACAAATCAATATGTTGATGATGCTGGAACTTTCTTATCGATCCTGACTATTATGCCGACCATCGCTTCAAACTGACTGTAGACAGTTATGTTCTTGTTCATTGGCACAAAATAAGCCGCTCTGGACAAACTCTTATCAAATTAAAGTACGAAGCCTAGTGTGGATAAATCTGAGGAAACTGGCTGGGAAGCTCGTTTTTTAGAGAGGAGGCCTGGATTTATGGCACTTGCTTTTCTCTCTGCTATAAATTCACAGATTGAAACCTCCGGCTCCGGAACATTTCCAGTTGTGGGATAAAAAAGACATCTTGATGAAAAATCTATAAAAGAACTATGAACTTCTTATGTGTCTATGTTTTTTTAATGACTATGTCCTAGTTTTTGGCAATTTTAAAATATGAATGTGATTATTTGGTTATTCAGCTTTTTTTTAGGACATCTTTATTCAGATATTTCCAGTATCAGAGACATCAAGCGAGAACACAAAACTACAGCTAAGGTGGATAACACTGCAGACTCAAAGCTCCACAAACACACGCACACACAAACATAAAGACACAAAGAAATCACAAGTTATCTTTTCCATTCCAAAGCATAATGGCAACATGACAATAAAGAAGCAAAAGGAGATAAATGGGGAGAATATGACAAGAATTCCTTGATGAAAAGCCAAAATTTACAATCCCTGCAGCAAAATAACTCCCAGTGAGAGCTGGAGAGGAACAGATGACTGGAGCAATTTTAAATTCTAAATCATGCCTATTTTATTTATGCAGTTTTAGATACAGTTTTCTATATTATTGTTTCAGCTCTGGTAATTGTTATAATCCTTTCCCTTGCTCTCTTGGTATTATAAATCTAAGCTTTCGGTTGAGTCTGCAACAACATGATTCCAGTGAATAATTGTCATGAAAGCTATTACATAAGTCCAAAGAAATGGATTCAATTTAAATGCGATATGGCAGATGGAGGTGCACAGATAACTACAAAATACAGAAGTAACAGAAATAGAGGGGATTTACCTCCATAATAAGTGTTTGTGGGGGGTGGAGGGGGCCAGCCCCCTATTTATGACTCTGGTGTCGCAAAGCCGAATTGTGTTGCCACAGTCAACAGACGACTCAGTATGTCGGGTTGACCCTGCCCTGCCTTTAGCACATGAACACGCAGCCACTTCTGAGGCGTTACCATCCATCATGAGGGAGCTGGTCATAATGATGACAGTTTAACTCATGGGGTTTTTCCCAAGGCTCTGTGTGTATGGTATGGATGTGTGTGAAGCCTGTGTTCAGGATACCTCTTCCATTTGAGTCGTTTGCAGATGATCTCGTCTCGTTCTAGCATTGAATAAGTGAGCAGACAGGGCGTCCATCTTCTCAGCACGGCAAAACGACGTGCATGTCAGTGAAGGTAGTCAGATTGGTGTCAACTCTGCAAGTGCATGACCCGCTTACCCTGCAGCAGATTCTCTGTTTGTAATGAAAACCCACATAAAAGAGGACGGTTTTGGAGCAGTCATTACAGTGTTATCCGTCTCTTCAGTGGAGTCTCAAACTTTTGATTTCTCTCTATTCATTTTGCAGGGTTTTGTGTTTTTTGAAATTTGGTTTACAATAGAATTGCCAATATGGTAGCCTGTTTTTCAGCAGTGAAGCGAAAATGACTGTTTTTAAAAAGAACCTTGGGAAATGTAAACACAGCCTCTCTCTATTCATTGACTGTCATTCATTTTCACAAAAGACGTTTAGTTTTAGAAAGGCTGAAGAAGTAGTTTGACTTTTCAGGAAAAATATACCAATTCGCTCTCTTGTCAATGGTTATTTGTAGAAGACAAGATGATACCACTCTTATGTCTGTATGCCAAATTTTAAGCAACCTGCTAGCTCGGGAAATAGAAACGGTTTGTTCAGTTTGCATGGCTCTCTCCAACAGTAGTGAAACTCAAACTTTGAACCCTTTATTTATGTACATTGTATCTATTTAGGATAGAATATGATTAAATTGGTGACTTTTAAATTTATTGGTGGGAATTTATGCTAAGCTAACTGGCTGCTAGTGGTAGCCTCATATCTTCTACTAAAATAGTTCTGAGACTGTTCCTGCTGGGCATAAATGGGGCATAGCATCATAATGTGCATGCAGGAAATGAGCGAGTAACTCTTGTGAGTCAGATTCCCGTTTTACATTGCGCCATCAACATTGAGACGTGCTACACAATTAGAGCATAAGCGGGATTTCACCCCAAACCTCAAACTTGAGCAGAGAGCAAACATTCCGTTCTATGTCAGGTTGCAATCTTCACAGTGGACAACCCAGCACTCCAAGAACTCAGAAGACAAGTCATGTTAGTATGATGGCCAAGAGCATGCCTTTTATATTCTCAGACATTTGCAGGATTCAAATTCAGAATCAGAATCAGAATCAGGTTTAATTGGCCAAGTGAGTTGTACAAACAAGGAATTTGACATGGTGAAGTGGCTCTCAATGTTCTTACATAGAATACTTCATCCTTTATGACATTTAGTGCAACCGTGTTAGCAACCAGGTACTCCATTGGGTCGATGTGCCCGCTCACAGGCTGCCACACAAACACAGTTTGGATTTTACTGGTTTCCCTTGCAGCTTTTTCCAGAATATGGGCAATAAACAGATCCGCATCTGATCAGACGATACCAGCTTTCAAAGCAACAGACAGTTTTAAAATGGACCAAATGGACGAAATCTTACAGACAAAGTGTTTATCAAATCCCCAAGTACACAGCATACATGGCCAGTGAAATATGTTACGTTCCGTATTTGAAAAATATCTCTGAACACAACGCATTAATTAATCTAGTAATAATTTCCTTGAGGTGACTGGAGGAGTAGTTAGAGAGGTTTGGACAGACACAGCTGATTAATAGTACGGAAATCAATGAAGCGCCTGCATGGCCCAACTCTCCTCTGCCGACTCAAATGCTGCCATGGCAGGTGCACACTGATAAATGATAAATGCTCTTGGCTGATTGGGTGTTAATGTGATGAATGCCTCGGTGAATAGCATGAGAATAACATCGATATACAAATATAAAAAGTCATTATGCACCACGGGGCCACGCACACACACAATATTAGGAAAACATGCGATAACGTTGTTGAATATTGTGAGGACGTTATTACTAGAGAAATAAATAAAGAAATGTGGTTTCTGATTTGTTTTCACTGCTATCATAGACCCCATACAGTAAGTGGACTATGCAGATACTGAAAAAAAGGAAATGCATTATTTCCATTCCAACATCATTACACCTGGATACAGACGCAGAGACCACGGATAGCTCCACAGCCCGAGGAAGAGGGCGCACAGCCCGGCCACAGGGCCACCAAGCCCGGGGCAGACACCCAGAGAGTCACGCACGTCCAAGTACAGTGTTCATTTGGGGTCTTCTCATACAGGTTTGGTAACAAGTAACATTTTTACAGTTTTGAGGCATTTTACTCAGTAGTTGACTGCTCCTCTCTGGGTCTCTATCATTCCTGCTGCACACTACACCAACCATATCAAGCCAAACCGAGCATACCGCCATACCCTTTGGCGCTCCATATATTGACTAATTTTACAAAGTCTGTTGTTTTTAACCAGTCTGAGTTAACACAATGTTTGTGTGGGTTTGTTTGTGAGAGAGCGAGACAGACATGGGAAAAGAGCAGGCGAGAGAGGAAGAGAGATAGTGGGACGGCTGATGAATGCGTGCACTGCTCTGAAGAAAGATTTTACTTATTAAGAAAAGTATCGATCATTATGTGATGATCAGTGTTGAAATCGTGGTGTCATTTCAAGCAAATCAACATTTGTACTGTAGCAGTCAGAGACATAAGCTGAGTTTATGAGAGAACAGCAGAGTATGTGTGTGTGTGTGTGTGTGTGTGTGTGTGTGTGTGTGTGTGTGTGTGTGTGTGTGTGTGTGTTTGTGTGCGTGTGTGTGCGCGCTACCTATCGCTCAGGTTCTGGGACTATCATGAATAAGCTGTACAATTGTTTTATATAATCAACCGCTCATAGATATAAATATCCTCTGGGCCAAGCTTGAAGAAACAAGAAGTTTCCATATAGAATTGGGTGAGGAGGAGATTTGACAGAGCCGCCTCGAAATTCTTTGTTTGCCAAATATATTGATATACAGAGCCTGTGCATGGCACATGGAACACCATTTTTTGCATTTCAAGCCGCCTTTTGCGATACGTATATTCTGCAGCCCTTACACACACACACAAAGTTACAGGCCATCTTAAGGACTGGCAGATAACTCTGTTGGGTCCACTTCCCAATCACTGGCTGTCAGTTTGATGAATAGCTCAGGGAGTAGTCATAAGTGGTCCCAGGAGCCTGACTTATCAGAGGTTAGTTGTGCATTTCTGTACCGGTGATCAAGGCCCCGATTTCAGGGGATAAGTTGATTCTGGGTCTGTCCCCCATGGGGAGGCTGATGTAGTCTTTCGAATCTTCAGTTTCATTCCAGTTTCACGGATCTTCTTTCATCAGAAACAGTGACGTGTCGACAGGCATATCTATAAAGCTCACTATCAAACATGATAGTGTTTTGATAGTCACGCCTCATCTATCAATAGTTTTGTTAAAGCGTGAGGATGGCGTTGCAGAACAGAGGATAATTGGTGGTGTCGCAAGTGGTAAAGAAGAAGTTGGAAGAACAGACATCTCAGCATAGAATTGATATGTATGACATATAACGACAGCGGTCAGGGTTAAAATATTCATACTTTTTATTGGCATTAAAGATTTGGTCAGTACATTTACTGCTCAGTCTAGCTCATTGCAGTAGTAGCAGGGTTGAGAGTAGGCAGGCATGGCCTGGTTCAATTTGTCCGCTGAGTTATCAATAGTATGTGATGAACATATAAGACATATTACATATATATTAATGTGACAGAAAAAGGAGTTATATTTTGCGCTAAAAATGTATTGTGTCTTATAATATTCCATTACATGGATATATATTGTATCGTGACCCATGTATATATATATGTATTATATTGTGAGCTTGCCAATACACAACCCTAGTCCATTTACAAACAAAAATTGCATTAGATGCATCCGTTTCAATGGAGAAGGTTCATACATTAGGGTGTGTATTGACACAATGAGGCAGTAAGCACACATGAGTAAACTATTGAAAGAAGAAGAGGATAATTGTTTTGCAAATGGCAAGTGAAATGAACTGTCTCACTTGACTCACCAATTTGCAGAAAATGTAATGACTTACAGGGTGGACATATTTGTGCAGTGCGGAGGTTGTTTTTGGCAAGGCTGTACAGTAGCTACGTATATCCTGCAAATCATAGCGACCTTGAGGCAGTGGGTTAAAATGCTAAATTATCATTTCATACCTCCCCTTGTAATAACCACCTCCAAACAGATGCAAGGAACAGCTGAACAAATCCTATTTTTCCCCTTTTCTTTTTTTGGAAGAATCATTTAATTCTTGGCACACGCTGTATAAGCAATTATCAAGCTCTTGTTTCTAGGACATTTACTGATAGATATAAGCATATCATTTTATATTCTGTTACGCTCATTTTTGCATGGCTTCGTTATTAGTAGAAACACAACAGTAAAGAAAACCTTGGTAAATCCAGGTGGTTTGAAGGGATTAGATTAAACAAATTGCTTAATTTGTCAGTCATGACAAGGAAATATGAGAACTTCAATGTTAGGAGTATTTCAGAACAGATTGATACAAACATATTTTAGCGTCTTATTATGGCACAGAATGAACCATGACTTTGTTTCTCGTAGCGCCAGAGCATTACCACAGGCAAAGGCCTATAGAATTCAGTCAGGCAGTGTGTATTCACTTATTGCATATCTAACTCGAGAAACAACTTTACTTCCTCCTAACATTTAGAAAAATCAAAAAGCAGTAACACAAAAAAGGGAATGACTCACAAAGTAGAAAAGAACAAGGTTAATAAATATAATAAATCGATTACTAGAAGTAACATTCCTAAAATTTTAAAGAGAAAAAAATTAAATATTCTCTATGAGTTCTACGTGTAGAGAGCTATCTGAGACGCCTCTGTATTTTGTTTCCTCAAAGTTGACATTATCTTACAAGGGCCGCTATCAAGCCATCAGATCAGTGATGAGGTCAAATTGGTGTCATTACAGACTCAAGGAAAGGACAGGACTGTTGCAGAAATAACAGAAATTTCTCCAAGAGCTTCTTTAGAGTATAGACTTGGATGTAGGTCAATATAATAATAAAGGTTATTTATAATAGTATGTATGGGTTAAGAGCTTCCTACACAAAATAATAAATATCTTGGGACAGAGCAGTTGCTGGGTTGTTTATGCAATCCGATGCATTTAATACCAAGAAAACATACCTGTTTGGAGAGGCGGTGGTCTAGTGGCAGAAACTTGGACTATGGGCAGAAAAGGTCTCTGGTTCGTCTCTGGTTCGACTCCACGGAGAGACAACAAAAGACGAACCTGGATTGATCTGTCCAAAAATCCAAGAGTCTCCCTACCCTGTCTAGTGCCCATGAGCAAGGCACCTTACTCCCCCAACATCTGCTCCCCGAGCGCCTGTACGCGGCTGCTCACTGCTCTGTGTGTACTGCACAAGATGGGTCAAAAGCAGAGATTAAATTTCCCTACCTGCATGAGTGTGGCTTTGCATGACTGTGCATGTGTTTGGGATGAATAAATGCATCTTAATCTTAATTAATCTTAATCTTAATACCTACTACAGAACAGAAACAAATGCTAATGTGACAACCTTGATGCACATGTAGAGTGTTCTATTGAACAGTGATAATTAAGTTTTGTGGTTGTGATGAAAATACTCTAAAAATTTCACAATGGGTGGTGGCTTCCTCTCTTAAGGGAATAAAAAAGAACACTTGCTGACTTCAATGCTGCTTTCCCCTCCAACTTTGTAATATCGTATTTTAAAATTAAATGTAGATAGCCTGTTATATATTTGAAGACCAATGTCGTCTGTTTGAATATGAGAATGAGAGAACAAGGAAATGTTTTGGACAATCTGAAGTGGTACATAGCTGTTGATATTGAGGTTATATAATATATAGTAATTGTTGATTTTCAATCATGAAAACTGACGTCTGTAAATACACACTTAAATATATTTCCCATATTATAACACTCATTCTTGCCAGAAGTGCCTTTTGAGTACTTAATGCTTTATGTACTACTTTCTAGATTGGCAAGAAGTATATCGGTTCAGCTGGTGTCTTTCTGTGTGGAGGCATGTTGTCCCTGCTTCTCTGTGGGTTTTACACCGGCTTCTTCCAACAGTCCAGACATGCAGATTGGGGTTAGGTTAATTGGGGACTCTAAATTTTCCTTAAATAAATGAATGTGAACCTCAGAGGATACGCGTTAGATAATGGATTGATCAACAATCACACATTGAAGTTTGATAGGTAACAATGTAATTTTGTTATGTATGTAAAAGGATAACTCTGTCTTATTAACGAGTAAGTTCCATGACTCGTTAAGCAAGGCAAGTCAAAACACATTTAAATAGAATTTAGTGAATAAAATAACTTGAAAAACAAATTATCTACAATTGAATAAAGCTGATTAGACAGAAAGTCAAAAATGATTGTGCAGGGCACGCCACAAATGTATTATCCCAAACATAATTAAATAAAAGGCTAAAAAAATAAAGAGATATTTCAAGCCTTGATTTAAAAACACCAAAATGTGGGTCAGACTTCAAGTTTCTTTGGAGTTTGTGGAAAAATGTGGTGGGCTGTACCCAATACATTGACATGGACTTCATTACTACGAATAACAACATCAAGGTAATATTTGAATTGAATAATAAACTGTTTTTCCGAATTTGAATCCAATGTTATCAAGACTTCCAGATATAAAGACCTATTGACACAACATAGATTTTTGGCATTACTTCATCTGGGGTTAACACCTGATTATGGGGATGAACCCTATAATCCTGCAGCCACATTAATCCTCGGCCCGGCCGCCGCCACACTGGTTCTGATCGGAGGCTTACTGTGCTGGCCTCCCCACCAGGAGCTACACGTGCAGTAATTAGGTTAAGAAGAAACTTGCTGATTGGCGATTAGCTCCTTAGTGGTTAAGAAAGAGGGGTTTTAGGTTTAGTTGATTGGATCACAGGAGGTAGGAGGGAGTTGCCTCTTGAACTCTAAGCTGAGAAAACTGAATTATCTGTGGCCATTTTGTCATTTTTACACTTATTACTTAAATAATACTAATGCCTTATTTTGATTACATTTGAAGCATTAATTTCATCCGTTTATGGATATTATTGGAAATTAATAAAGTATACTTAAGCCTCCATCTTTTAGGATTAATCATAATATAAAGTATACAGCCATTAAGATATGGCTTACATATGTTGGTCCGGTTTCAAGCTGGGTGTCCCGAGTCTCAATAACTATCTGTTTAACACTAAAATGCCCTGGTTTTAACATTCACTACCAAATCGTCTTATTTTTCACATCTATAATATTGTATCTATAATGGACATTTAGCATGTTAGGTTTGACTCATTATACTTATACCTAACCAATGAAAAACTAGTACACAATCCAACACTGATTGGTGTGTGTGCGTCAGTCACAGACTGAATATAAAGATGGATAATGCATCTAACTTGATAGGTGTGATAAGTGCTGAAATAATAGATACACAGATGCTGTTAACTCTAAACAACAGGACTTTGACAAACTGTCCAACGTCGATGTCCTTGTCTAGTGAAATTGTTCAATCTTACAAATTATTTCTTTAAACAACAATGACCTTAATTTCTGTGCCGCAATTATAAAAACAATGGCTCTCACAAAGGTGTATATGTTTGAATAAGGCAAAGTTAGAAAAACATAAAATGGAAAGAAGAAGATGATGATTAGCTTGTAACGATCTGGCCAAGATGACAAAGGTGTGACTGATTTCCCCAAAAATAAATGTTGTATATGGCAAAAATATATGTTGGTTGTAGCAAGTATATTTACTTAAATCTTACAAATCATAATTACCTTTAGGCAGATGGTTAAAGTAATGAGTTATCACTTGATGCTGCCTGATGACGGCGGAACAGTTTTTATTCCTGTGAGGACTCATCGCTTAATTAGTGCATTTCATTACCAATACGATGTAGTGGATTCAGAGTGGACACGATGTTTTGGTCCATCAAAACGCCCAAGGAGGTTTTCTAGTGGATCTTTCATTTATGCTGCCCTCAAAGTCATTCTGTGCTGTGCTTGCCTGGAATAAGTGGGGGAATCATCAGTATGAGCATAAGGAGAAGTACACTAGGTAGGCAGTTGAGGTGTGTGCTGAAGAAGGGTATTTACTGATCAGAGGATTAGGGCAGTGGCAGGCGGGCACATAGAAGAGACGACAGCAGGGGTGTTGGAGAATGATTAGGCTGCCACTAAGCCAATTGGGGAAATAGGAGCATGGCCAGAAAGACATGAAGAAAGAGAGAGACATCGGTAGGGAGATGTGTGAAGAAGAGTAGCGTATCAGAAAGGAAGGACGACATACCAGATGGGGATGGTGTGTGTGATAGTGTGTGTGGGGGGTCGGGTCATGAGGAACATGACAGAAAGAAAACAATATCAACTAAGGTTGAAGGAGTGGATGGAATACGACAAGAGAGGCCAGAGCAGGAGAGAAAGATAATTATCAAGGGAGGAGAGAGAAGGAGACAGATTGGGTTGTCAAGGAGGAAGAAGAGAAGGCAAGCCTCGGTTTGTTGTTTTCCTCTTTGCTTCTCACCAAAGTCCAGGCACTGCGGTCACCTTTCCGACACACTTTCTTTTCATGCCAATATGTCCTCCAGAAATGTAACTGAGCAGGTTCATAAGACTGATTATGGCCTGATTTTGAAGGCGTACCAGCTCTCCTCTGCTTGCTTGTTGAGGTCATACAAATCTCTACATCCCATCTGTCATTTTGTCAGCAGCGGGTCAACAGTGAGGATAGTTAGTCCAAGGTTTGAGGGGGTGGCCATGGATTTGGGTCTTCGAGTATTAACTAGATTACAGTAAGACACTGGCATTCCTAGATAGTTGTTACTTCTTAACAATAGTAGTTGTCCTGTAGTTCTTCACAGTTTATGTCTGTGTGTCATTCTTATCTTATCTTAATTAACTTGATAATTGGATTATTAGGAGTAAAAGTTCTTCTGCATTATTATTAAGAACCTGATGACGCAAGTGCTTTAGCTAAACAACTACAATTTAAATATATGTAATGTAAAAGTTGAAAATTGGGTTGTGTTTTCTTTAGCCAGAGACAGAGCTTGGTAAATGTTTCGTCTGGATTAAAACAAGAGGTTTCCTTCAATTGGAGCCTCCTGGCAACTTAATCAATTCATTCTGAAAAGTAAGACATCTTGCACTCACAGCTGGGCTATATGCCATTCCAATAGCACGGCAGACTGTGTGCAAAGTCCCACAAGAACCATTAACTGTCATTTGGGTCCAAGTGGAACAAATCTTAAAACTAATTAAGCCGCACACCCATGATGAGAGAGAGAAAACTAATTTTGCCATTGGGAGTGGGCGAATTGAGAATCGATGGATGACAATTTCTAAAGTCCTGTTCTGTATTTAAGACTTGTGTGTGTTTGTGTGCAGTGGGTGCAGAATCAATCGTGGCAAATCGAGTTCTGCGTGAACAGGGACAGGGAGATTGACCAAAACAGAGTAATTCAGACAGAGGGGAGCCGGGCCAACCTTATTGGCGGCACACTCCATTCTTTTAGAGTTCTTGCCAGGGTAACCAACAGCCGGTGCTATTTCGAAAGGTTAGTGCAGTCTGCAAGGCACGAATTCTGAAATGAAAAAAAATTCCACCCAACTACTACTAATAACATGGAGATGCACACATGAATTCCTCATCACAAGTATGTTACTACTCTTATAGATGATTACTGACTTTCTGACATGCATTGAGCATGAATAACACCTTTAATGGCAGACACTTGCCCTATAACACACACAGTGAGAATGAAGGTAATTACTAAATGCGACTTATTACGTTGTGTCTCTCGTTATGTCTCTTATAATGATTTCCTCAGGCCGACAGGCAGAGAAGACAACAAAATGCACAAGTTCAACAGAAGGTAATGCTTAGCACCTGTCGCAGGTGGTAGGAGTTAATTGTGATTGCAACAAAATTGTGTCTTTTTCCAGGCAGCACCTGGCACTCGTGAGTCACCTGGCACTGTTTGTGTGTGTACTTTTGGATGACACCAAACACAGTCAGCACCCAACATTTAAAAGTTTATCAATGCACATGCTGTTTATATTATTTTTTGGTGACAATATCCATATTTCAGCATACAAAGATAATCTGATGTTTGTTTGCTGGAATCGGACAGGCTCATTGGCCAGCACTAACGCCAGGTTCACACCGGACGCGGTAGCGACGCCGAAGCGCTGCGCATTACTAATAATATCACATACTTCTGCTGTTATCAGCCGGCAGTAAAAACGGCATTTAATCATTTTTTTCAAGCATATACTTACTTGTTGCTCCAACATTAACTGCAACAGCGTCCCAACATGTGTCTTTGTTGGTGTTGTCTTTATACAACATATGCTGAGAATCAACAACTCAAGTTACTTCTCCACTTCAATGATTAATTTAATGTCATCCATGTTGAAGAACTTCTCCGCTGTTTGCTCCGTTAAATGTCGGGTGTCGAGGGTAAATTACGTATTTTCCACTCAAGCCTATGTGGAGAATACGTAGCCCCCCCTCTCTCTTTTTTATCTTTATCACTGCTTGTGTGGCTGTAGTGGATGGGCAGAGGGGGACATTAAATAATGTGCTTGGTAAAAGTGGTAAAATTAAAACTCCAAGACAACAGAACGTGAATACAAAGTATGGGATGCATATTTGATCATTTATATCATATAAAATATGTCATGTATATCGTTTTAAATCATTTTTCAGTGTGTTTCCTGTCACGATACGCTCGCGTCAAGCGGAAAAAATAGACTCGACGCCGAAACGATCGCTTCACGGCGCTAGGCAGCCGCGGCGTGTCACAGCGCTTCAGCGTCCGGTGTGACCGGCACAAAGGTTTAACATGGGAGTGGATGGGAGCCAGAGGCTTGGCGCTGCGCTTACGCCACGCTTCGGCGTCGCTTCCGCGTCCGGTGTGAACCCGGCGTAACGCTTGATGACCAAGGTATGGTTGCTGTAAATGTTTAGTGACTCATCTTCCTCAGTCTGTCGTGTGTCAGTGGGTAGGGCTTATTAGAGACAGATTGCCATTTTGTCAACAACACATTTGGTGGAAAGGGCAATGGAGGCGGGGATAAAGGAAAAAATAATAACAGGCATTAAAGAGCCTATTATCTATGACCATCTGCCACCTGTTTCTGGTAATGGAGCAAGAGCTTTACTTTGAAAGTTTTAAGAGCTACCTTGGATAACAATCTTTGGCATTGTTAATCACAGCCTTATTTGTGATCACAGTGACTGAACTATAATGGGACCATAGACCAATGTGTCACTGACAAGGTCACTTGTGATGCAAAACCTACAGCTTGGTCACCATTGTTAAATTAGCATCCCCTATCACGACTACTACAAAGACTTAATGCAGAAACTGAAAACAAGTACAAAACTGAACACCCCACAGTGCACTGGTAATGTAGGCCGTATGCTGAGCCTTTGCCATCAAGTTCAATGTAGTGGAATATTAATGCTGAACAAAGGTGATGCCTGAAAGGAACACTACTCAGAAATGATCCATTTTATGTTAATATCTCACCATGTGTTGCTAGCTGTGGGGACCAAGAGAAACAAACTAAATGTATTCTCCGCCGGCAGCTGACCTTCTAAATGTTGCAAATGAATCAACCCACAGAACTTCTTTATAAGTCTTTATATGGGCATCACTGAAAGCATAGCATTGAAGTTGCAGTTGCACTGTAGAATTTACATTTGCGATCAGAGCTTATCAAACTATCCGCTTCTCATAATCAGAAAATCATGTATCTCTCAAGTACTTTTCTGCAATTGGTAAATTATGACTTAGATTTACAAACATACCATCAATACAGATGTTATTGGTGTAGCAAGGTTCAGCGGCCACATTTTACTAGGCAAACGACTGAGCCCTACAGCTACAACTACCCTTACGCAATGAATGACTCTTAATGCTGGCTATATATTGAAGACTAGAAACAGACAACCACCGTGGAGTTAAACTAGCACATGCTGCCCCATCTATTTGCCATTTTAACATTTCCTTCACTGCTCTGAGCAGTCATTTGCTCCTCATCTGTGCGACTTGTATGATTTGTTTAATTACTGCTCCATGCATTACATGCAATCAGAGTCTGGTATTATGTTTCTGTAATATTAAATATTCATGAATAAGTAGGCAACAAACTTATTTAGCTTTCTTATTTATGACTTTAAATAAGTTTAACACTAGAAAAAGAATCAGCAGCCATGATAGCAAGGCGGCTGAAATCAGTGACTTTTATGCTTTGAGTTAATGCTAACATCCGTAAGCTAACATGCTGAAGTTGATCCAGTTTGTGTACCATGCTCACTACATAGGTGATTGTGTTAGCATCATTACATTGGATCATTAGCAGGTTCATTCGTTATAACAGTGTCATTACTTTTGCAGGTATTTGGAGCTTAATGGAAGTCGGGGGATCTTCAGAGTTGTTGTAGTTCATTCTGTGCGGGGAAATGAATGCTTGGCTCATATTCAGATATTGGCTTATCTTTTCAGCTGCTACCATGGCTAAAAACTAGATGCTAATATCCTTAGATGATTACTTTTCTGGATTGTCAGGTTGAGTGGTTTGAGCGCATTTGATTGACAATGAGCAAACAAATCCTCATACGTCTGTCTTGGTCAATGCATCATTCGACATCGACATTTTTCCTACTGCGCACCACTCAATAAAAAACAAAGGAAAAAAGCAAAATCAGTCGTGACTTAAGCTGAAACTCTTGTGTTCGTGCAGGAAAGCATATCTTACTTTGAAAAAACGGATTGAAAGGCGTTTAATGAATATGTCAAACTTGTACCTTTCGTTCTTCTTTTTCTTTTATTCTTTTACATTAGGTACCTCACAGCATTATAATAGCCTATTGTGACTACCCACACTACACAAATCAATTTGAATTTTGCTTTAACAACAAGTCATCATTTTTCTCCTCTGCTCCAATCTGTCTCTTTCATTTCACAGATTGAGGGATGATGAAGCCTCAAGTGCCTGTGGAGCTGTTTCACCTTGTTGTTGGTGGGACACAGTGAAAATGTCATCGGACGTGAACGTATTATTTACTGAGGTTATGAAGTTTTACTTTCCTATTTTAAAATGCCAATAAAGTGGGGACTTTTACACATTGGCAAGCAGAGCTGCCTATGAGAGGTTGGGTCAGTGGATTACTGCACCTTGGATTGTCTGGATTTAACTAAATAAAAGAGTAATTAAGCTTTGATATAACATGTTATCTTATAATTGTGAGGTGGAGCAGTGTCACTGACTTTGGTATGTTATAGGAGTGAGACACGGTGCGTGATACTGGTGCAAGATTTAGTCATTTCAGCCTGTGGGTGAAGATAGTAAATTAGTGAATAACACTCAAATTTATCATCCTGTTGTCATTGCTATATTTTACAACATTTGTTGATGGACAGAAATATGGGAGAGCAATTCTGCTGGACATGGTTTATGTGAACAGGGAGAATACAGAGACTTATTTGACTGTTACATTATCTGCACATTAGATAAAGTATTTTCTGCTTAATTTCCCTTCTCACTACCACTGACTCTCTGTGTCAGCTATGGCCCACACCTGAAAATCAGCACTACTTGTGCAACAATTTTCTGTCTCTGCTGTCAATCACATATCTGTATGTGACACAAGAACTTGTTTTTTTCCCCCTTTTTATTTTCCTTTTCCTGACTGCAGCAACTTTACTGACTTGAATCAGCGTAATCTGCTTATTTACCTGCTGCTGCTGCCTCTTAACACCTAGGAAGAACAGTTGAAGTAATTTTTTCTAATGTGTGAGTACAGTTTCAAAACTACAAATTGTGTATATTGCAGGATACCGGATCTTCGACCAGTGGACGCTGACTCATTGGCAGAGATCCAAGAGTTGATTGTAAATGAGCAAAAGTCCAGGATAGACTGCTTTCTTCTCTGCATGATAAGCCCCAGACTTTGTCCACAGGACATGGTCACATGTGGAGAAATGACAGAAACGCTGCGTAACATCACGTGTCATCGGGAAGTCAAGCTACCTTCCAGAGAATACAGCGTGCTGCTGCCACAAGCCGGTAGTTAATTACTAACTGAACACAAACGGGCAGCATCAGATCTGTTATGGAACAGAATGCTGTTCTGTGATGAGATGTAAGAAGGGATGGGAATTCCTCTAAGGTATCATCTAATTGATGCATATCTTTAACTTAAACAAGGCGAGTATTTGCCCTGATGGAACTAAATAGTTACAAATGGAAGAATGACGCACCAGGGGCAGTCTAATTGTTTAATAAAAATGCCATACCACTCCAACTGCCAACCCAATTTGGTGTGGAGATGAATGCACCGAGAGATAACGCTCCATGTGGACTCCTTGGCTCTAGCCCTCCACCAAAGGGAGCTGCTCGACTTTGTGTGCATTTAAGGAGCAGACTAAAGGAATGAATGAGCTTTGAGGAAACAAACAAACAAATGGCCAGAAGCTGTGAGACGACACAGGGTTGGTAACGGACCAATTTCCCCCATCTGCCATTAGCCATCCCTACAGTGTGGTGGCAGCTCCCTCTGGTTTCCCTCGGCCCTGGCAGCTTTCTGTGCAGCCTCTCCTGGTCCAGGCCACACACGTGGACTGCTGATGGCTTTTTTTCCTTCTCATTGTGTGTGCAGGTTCGCCAACTTCCACAAGTAGAAATACGGTGGCAGACGGATGGCAGCAGGTTTGCTTTGTTGAACCATGTTTTGTTTAGTAATAGTAACTTGTGTTTGATTGTAGGGAGGATGGCTTAAACCTGAATAAGCCCAAATTGCTTGCAGCTGCCAACATCACTGCTCATTCGACAGACAAACATGTCCAAATTTCAGATCAGTCATGCAAGTGCACCGTGCAAAAGCAGTGCGATTAGAACGCACCAAAATCACTCGCTCCCCGAGCCCCAAACAATAAGCCACTTTACTCAGCATTGCAGGGACAGTTCCTTCAAAGCTCAGTGCCTGTTAGTTTCAAAAAGAAGTTTAATCGTCATTGGCAATTCTGAACAGGTGGCTTTAGAAGTTTAAATGTCACAATTTGGCAAAGAAACTCTGTCACATGTTTGTTTCTATCTAGGAGCCAAATCACAGCTCTCATTGACATAATTACTGATCACTTTGAATCCTTTCTCAGAAATGTGTAGGCAAACGTTTAGAAGCATGCAGGAGGATAAAAAAAAAAATTCTGACTCAAACTTTTCACAACATGCAGTGTCAAGTTGTCCACCATGGTTCAAAATAATGACTACAAATTAAGTATTTGAGTGACTGAATCTTTTAGTTGTTGTAAAAATGTAAATTAAGCATATGATTTAACAACCTGCTCTGGACAATTTATTGATTTCTGAAGCCACCTTTTTATATTTTTAGTCAGAGGCTCCGGACATTCTTCAGTTTATCCTGCGGGCCCACTTGTAATATATTCATGAGCCCATGTGAGAAAACAGCACAATATCCTCCAGAGGATTCAATCTGATCAAGTGGGCGTATATATAAATATCAATCAATCAATCAATCAAATTGTATTTGTATAGCCCATATTCACAAATATCTCGTTTAGGAGGAGCCATAGACATGACGAAGATTTCAACTTGGGAAGACGAGGAGATTCTTGAGCTTCTGGTGATACAGGCCAACGCTGGCGTGGATTTGATGTGATCAGAAGCAATATGAGCCTCCCACCTTCTGCGCCACCCCTCCCCGAACACTCCTGACAGTTTTCTGTAGTTCTGAACTCATCTGACTATAGAATCTCGTGCTACGTTCATATGTTACAGTCATCTTCTCGTGTTCGTGTCTGAAAATGGCCTAAGCAAATATTGAATATTGAATATGTGTTAGTTTGCAATTAAATCCATATTTCTGTCAGCCGTTAGGGTCTCCATGCCCCTCTCTTGCTTTCCTTTGTCCAGATTTGCCCTTTGAGACACATCATGCCACTGGCACAGGCCACAGGGTCACCATATTCTGCCACAGAGCATGAGTGAAAAGAGCAGTATTGTTTGTCTGCTGGGGGTGTCAGGCCAGTCAGTACCTCCCTGTGCTCTTCCCTCCATTGCCTCCCAAACAGCGCATTGCACTCTGTCGGAGCAGCACAACTCCTGCCATTGTGCCCTAATGGACTGCTGATGACTACGACCTTGTGCTCAACTCAACGAGGACACGGAGAGAGAGGATGGTGGGGTGTGTGTTTGTGTTCTACTTTGCTTTAGATATGGTGGAGGTTGCATAAAGGAGACAGAGGACGTCCAACTCATAAAACCAAAATAGTAATAGGAGATGGAAGTGGTTGGGGGGGGGTGGTGGAGGAGATGGTGGTGGTGCTGGTGGGGGTGAATTGGAGTAGATGGCTTTGAAGAGGAGTATATGATGGAGAAGAGTGGAGAGACGGGGAGAGCAGGGAGGGCAAGACTGAGGAGGAAGAGGAATTTTTAGAGTCGAAATAAAAAAAAATGTCAGTAAGAAAAAGATGTTCTTTCCACACATAACAATTAAGCTGTCTGTGTCGGTGAGGTAATGTTCCATAAGTCACATCCATTAACCCACATGTCACACTGATTCAGATTCGGCTCAAATGCTACATTTTCCCCTGCTCCCGTTATCGAGAGAAGAGGAGAGAGCTGTGTAGTCTTCATATGGGGTTGGGGGATTAGGGGAGCTCAGGTAACTGTTTGAAGCACGGAAGAAACACCTCAAACTGAATGTTCTCCCTGCTTCTCTTTGCGAGAGCGGCGGAGAGATGAAGCGGCCGGCAACAAACTGAGACAAGTCTCGATGAGGGAGAGATAAATCCGCAGACAAATCTGCTCACAAATATAGCTCCCCCAAACCCAGGAGAAAGGAGATAGCGGGAGCAGGAGAGTAGGTGCTGATTTATCTAATGTATTTGCCGTGTGCTTATCGAGACACGCGCGGGTAATATAAGGAAGCTGCCGAAGAGACAGCGAAGGGGAATCTTTATGAACAAGTTTAAATGAAATGAGGAGAGGATACAGAGGGGACGTGCTGATTTGAATGAGAGATGACAGGTACAGTGGCGGACCGTTAATGAGCAGGTTGGAAAAAAAGGATTCGCTGGAAGACGTGATGTGTGAGATGTGGAATGGTCGGAGGGTGGATAATCGCTCCTCGCTTTGCCCAGCATGGCCAAAGCATTTTAATAGCCGCGTGATGCTGATCGCTGGTGATGGATTACATTTGACACAAACTCCTTCTGGCCCCTGCTGTCACTCGCGTATCTGTATATGACACAAGAACTTGTTTCCCCACCCCCCCACACACTTTTTATTTTCCTTTTCCTGACTGCAGCAACTTCACTGACTTGAACTGACGGGCCCTTTCGTAAAGTCGGAGAATGTCATCTTTGAACTTGGACTTTGACGGTAAGTAATGGAGACCGTTCCTGTGCGAGAGCGGTGAATCGACAGAGAGCCAGCAGCTGAAAGGAAGCAGGACGAGAGTGAGAGAAAGGAGAGTTGAAGAGGCTGGGATCAAACACCCCTCCCCGCCCGGGGATGTGCTGACTGGCAGAAAGCGACCGCCTAGGGAGGAAGGAGGCAGGAAGGGAGGGGGGAAATGGGAGGGACGGAACAGGATGATACACAGAGGGAGGAGGTGGAAGCCTAGAGAGAATCAGCATATGTGATTAAAAAGCGACATTTGTTTTCAGCAGCTCTCCAGTACGTCCAAGCCAAAGTCATTTGCAGACAAACAACATAATTGGTTAAAAAAACAAAGCCCCTCATTCATTTCAATTCCAGGCTGCTGCCCTGATGTGCGAGGGAGCAGATGCAGCGGCAAACAAATGTACGGTTGTCGTTCAGCAAAAAATTGAAACCAGGCTCAACTTATGCAGCACCACAATGAGATTTAATCTGGTAAAGTGCAACTTTAGCCAATTACAGACTTTCAAGTTAATGTGGATGATGTATTTTTACTGTCTACTTTGCAATTGTCATGACGACAGCTAAAATAACTGCTGTTGTGATGACATTTCAGTCTTGTAAAGTCCTTCCTCTTAGTGCTATAAACTGCTGTGCCTAATAACATGGGCACTCAATTTTGAAAATCTCTTTCTCTCTGTCTTTGTCCACACTAATCTGACTTTTTGACAGGTGAGAACTGAGAGGTACAACAGCTGGACTGAGGTTCAAGGTCAGCATCCTAAACTCCAAGCCAACTGGGACGGCCCTTAAACTTAGAAAGCTTTCTTTTTACCAAACACAGCTCCTTTAGTCACTTTATATATATAGAAACTGTGTCTATTAAAAGAAGAAACCTTGAATATGTACCTGAATTTGAATGATTATTATGTTTTGACCTGATCTGAGTTATAGTTGTTCAAAACAAAGCACAGGCGTTTACTGTTAGCCTGTTTAAGGTGGCTTTTACTGAAAGCTTATTTTATGCTTGCTGAGATGTCAGACACCAAAAGTGTGTGAGTGAAAACAATAAAATTGTGAGTTTGCCTGTATATAACAGTGAAGGAACAGCAAGTATAGAACTGAAGTTTCATCAATTGACACTAAGCAGATGTACCTGGTAGTGTGTGTGTCTGTGTATGTGTGTTTGTGTGTCACACACAAACACGTGGACTGAAAAGAGAGTTGAGAGGATGTCATTGTGAGCGAAAACATCCTGATATCCTCTCAACCTCTCAGCAAACTTGAGACAGCCACAAGCACTTTTTTGTGTGGGAGTGAAAAACTGTATTTTTCTACCAACCTAAAAGTTGTTCCACAAAAAATGAGCAAAGACTGATTGTCGCAGTCAATGGCTGCCACCATCAATATTACATAACAGGGACTTGATTTAAAACTGTGGAAATGGAGATATCCACAGCTTGTGATCAGTAGCAGGTCCTTCATAGGCTCAGGTTAAAAAGGGTTGTCTGAAACTCTCTTGTCTTTACTGCACTCTCCTGTGTTTTTAACATCTCAGACTAAAACCTTAAAAAATGCTCTTCTATAGATCTATATCGAAATTAGCCAGGCCAGCAGGGAAGGGGTCTCAGCGTAACACCTCTTCTCCATAGCTTGCTCCGTTTAGCATATAAGTACCATGTCATGGAGGCAGAAGCCACAGTAGCAGGGAGAAGGAAAGGAAAGAAAAGGGGGAAGAGACACTGAACGAAGAGGCTATTATACATTTTTCATTAAGTTTCCAAGCACTAAGCCACATCAAAGCCTCTCAGAGATAGAGGGGGGAGGAGAGAAAAGTAGACACAGGATATTCTAATTAACTTCACAGTCGCTTGCTCTCCTCCCCCTTCTCTCTCTCTTCTGTGTCCGTAAGTGTGTCTCCACTCTGCCCACTGTCTGTATGTGTGTGTGTGTGCCTTGTAAATTCATCACAACAGCCCCCATGTACAAAAAAGCAAAAAAAAAGTTGGCAGTCTACCGCTGCAGGGAGTTGCAGCTTGTTCAGGGCGATCAAACGGCAAAAACCAGGGAGGGCCAGGGGGGAGGGAGGGAGATGGAGTGAGGGAAGGGGGCAGAGAGGAGGGGGCACGAAAAGGAGCATCAGAGGAGAGGGGAAAGGAGCCCGGAGGTGTTTCTGCTGCCATGCCCAGGGAAGCAGGAAGAGAGGAAGAGGCAACGACCCGCCCTCCACCGCCTCATGGTGCGTTTAAAACACCAGGGGAGGATGGGAGATATGAACTTCCACAGCTTTTAGGACTCTTCTTCTGGCCTCTGAACTCTGCAGCTGCAACAAGAAAAGGGTTGTTATCCTGCTGGGGTATAGAAGAAAAACAGATTTCTGGCTTTGTTTGCTGCAATTTTTTCTTTTGCTGTAAAACACGACATAAAATACTTTTGAAAAATTGATCAAAGCGGGCAAAGAACTTTCTTTCATGTCATCCCGAAAACTTTTCCCATGAGCAGCAACAGACCACGCTCCTCTTCTCCGCTCTCCCCCCTCCTCTTTTCAGTGTCCTTGATGCCGATTCCCGCTTGGTGTGAGTCAACAGGAAGTTGAGTGTGCTCTTCACATTGAGCAAATTGTACATCTTGTCATCTAAATAACGTCGCTGAGCTATTAGTTTCCTGCCAGAGTGCTGAGAGAAATGAACCCGGTGTCAAAGAGAGTCGTTACATGACTCTGTATGAGAGTGCATCTGGCTGACAGAGTGGAGGGAAAAAAAGAGAGAACATTAAAGTCAGAAAGTGAGGACGAGAGAGTGAGTGACTCAGAGAGAGAGAGAGGGAGATAAACAGTGACTCATTTAATAAAAGATTAGTGATGGTCTCCCGGTGATTGCGTTTCGACCAGCCTAAAATATTTGTCAATAAGACACAGCAAATCGATCACTAATCCCAAATGTTTTATTGATAGTCAATTCCTTCAAGCTCTGCAGGGACTGGTAATTGCTGCTGCGTTTTCTCCTGCCTCATGTTGACATGAACGACATGAGTTTTTACAAGACTGCGGTGTTATCAACATAAAAAAAGAAGGTCTTCTGTGAATGTTCTGGATCAACCTCGACAGCTCTGAGGACACGAGCAGCGAGGGCAGCGTCTGATTTGTTTGAATCCAACTTATTCACTTAACGGCCGTGGATTTAATTACATTCAATCACTTTTTTTCTGGGCTTTTGTCAGACATTTAAATTTGGTTTGTTTTCAGGGACATGCATTTCAATAAGTGCAAGTTTGGAAACATCAGAGCTTTAAGAAAATCCACTTTTATAGGTTCCTTGGATGTTTATGTGAATGAAAATGTATAATTACAAGTCAGGTACACGTAGTTATGATATCATCATGACATTATGTGGCTGTAGCATGTAGCTGCATGTGGAGCATGTAGCGACATGTGGAGCATGCAGCAGCTGGTGCACATATTGGAAGTTTGAGCAGCTGGAAATATAGACATAGATACAGATAAGGATATAGATATAGATGTGTATATATATTGCATTTAGATTCATCACACAACTCTGAATAAGCATGAATGTTTTTCATACTGTATCAACAGGATGTGATATTTGTAGAAACAAGTTCACTTCACAGGACCAGGTGATAAAAGGGCATTGTTCACTTTATAAGTTGAAGGGAGACTGTGGCAATATTCACAGGACCTTTTAAAAAGCTCCTCATTTATTCTCAAATGTTACAGCTCAGGGGTGATTTAGGAAACATCTCAGGGCAAATCAGAGCAAGGAAGAGAGGAGGCTCATGAGGTACCTGAGGTATCTGTTGGCCTGTTGGTCCAAATAATCTTTGTAATAATCTGTATAGGATGAATGGCAATATCAGTAAGCCTGATTATAGTATTGACTCTATATTAAGAAATTTGTATTAATTATTTTTATTCGATAAGACAGAGAGAGAGAGAGAGTTAGCAATGAAAGGGGGACAGAGAGAGAAGGGATGACACGCAACAAAGTGCTGCAAGTCGGAATCAAACCCTGGACGCTGCAGAGGAGTAGAGCCTCGTTGTGGGCCGGAATCTCTAATGAATGAGCTATTCTATCATCTCTGTTGAATAAACGGTATGTAGCCCATACAAATCTGAAATCACAGCCATATCAATGCAGTAGTCCATTCACATGCTGATAGTTGTCTATTTGTTTAAAAATGGTGCTGCCTTAATCAGTTTCTGTGATTGCTGAACAGTGGTGGAGTATGTTGCCGTGTAAATCTCTCATAAAATCACTAAATAAGTAAACGGTAAAGGAAAAGAGAACCAGAAAAACCGGACAGCACAGATGACCAATCATATGACCCAAAATTCCATCCAGATAAAATATTACATTATTATTATTTCGCTTTTGGTTCTTGTCTGTTCTTTGTTCCTGAGTGAAGCTTGTGGTTCTAAATTCTTCTTTATGAGCAAAGAAGGATAGATACCGAAGTACAAGGATGTAGATCAGTTATGTGTGATGGCTTCTAGCTGTGCTTGTAAAATAAGCAATTTATCGACATATATTAAATCTTTGTCAAATTTCGATTAATTATATTGCTATAATAATTGATACTGTTGTACTGCTCAACCATATATGACCAATTTTTACCTTTAGCTGGTAACTGATGAGTGTAAAACTATTTAAAAAGGGAAATTCTGCTTTTTGAAGCACAAAAGATTAGCACCTCCCTCTGGTTGCACATAAAGCAATGGTAGCAATGTGTTGACAGCATAGAGGCCAAACAAAGTGGATTCCTCACATGCAGGTACTGCACCACTTACTTAAAACTGCCAGAAAAGTTATCTTATTAACCTGGTAATACCATATTCCACTCTTATTCGGATTCTCCCTCCCTCCTGTTCCACGGTTTTTACCTTAGGGAATCTTTACAATGATCTAATCTTAACTTTGAGAGGAAATACTCAGAAAACTTAATAACTCATCACAAGGTGCAGCACAAGTAGGCCTTATGAGTATAGCCTGTTGAACTGATCCCTGAATAACAGTCTGGGGGTGATGCCAAGATGTCTGCCAAGCGGAGAAACTGGCTGAAAAAGGACTTAGGGAACACTTATGTTCTAACACATGTTAAACAACATTCAAGGCCAGCGCTAGTTTTCTTTTGACTTTTACAACTTTGGACTTCCAGTTGATGGTCAGTATCATTAAACACCAGATTAAAGTCATATTCCATATTGAATTTGCATTAGTGCCAAAGAGAAACCCAACAGAGATCTCACAAGGCAACAGTGGACAACTGGAACAGATGATGAAAGAATACAGGAGATGTCAGCTTGAAGAAAAGTGGTTCTTCCTCCCCCACAGGGTTCACACCCCCGGCTCTGCAAACATTAATTGGTAATGCAACCTTGGGCACAGTGAGAAAACAGCTCTAGTTTGCTACCATGATTTATAATTTGTTTTTTTGGGGGGTTGATCTTCAAATAACACTTGGAAGATAATGAATCATTTGAGATGTCTTGTCACGTAATTCCAAAGATCCCTGTTGGCTTTCTAAACTCATAACTGGTTCATAAACAACGGCAGCATCCAGGGAGCGCCTAATGAAATTTGCTCTGCTTTTCAATTTGATAAGTGAATTTTTGTTTTGCTTCACCAGATGTCAGGACCTCAGTCATGAGCCGCCGGTCACAGCACTTGGAAGCTGTCTGAAAATAAAAAAAACTTTGATTGGAAGGAGTCAAAATTGAGGTCATGTAAGAATCGTTTCAGTTTTGTGTCCATAAAAAGGCCTTTATGAAATTAAACTGAAGAAAATCATATAAATCCAATATGACTACTACCCAAGTACCATCGATGTTATTCAGCACAAACTATACTGTGCAGAATAGTGATGTGAGTTTGGCATAGCTATCGCACAACTGGCTCTTTCTGTGCTTCTTTAATGACAGCTTGGCAATTACAGACTGTTGTTTACATTGCAAACATGAAATGTCCCGTCTCCTCTGTGCTTTTGAATTAGGAGCCAAACATGTGCAGCTTTCGAGTTTGTTCTTCAGCAGCCATCGTCCATACAAAACACAGATCTGCTGCAAAAGCTCTTTCACAGTGTCATGAGGGGCCAAGATAATTCTCTGAGCACTGAAGTTTACTTTTTCTGGTCAGCTCTTTAGAGTAGTATGGCCATTGTAAGACTCTCTTGCTCCAACTGTCACATTTCACCTCTAATAAAGCACAATGCTGTCTTTGACTAGTCTGGTGCTGTCTATACACTTCGTAGATGAGCCCATTAGCTCGTTGCTACTGTCAGCACCAGCCTGATAAGTATGGAGCGGACTGTCTTTGGCCTTCAAAGGCCTGTGCGGAACTTGTACTTTTTTTATTTGACAGATTTTCCTTTTCCTTTGGAAAAAACTTGTGGATGCTGTTCTCAACACATCTGCTATCTTCTGGTTCCTGATCTATCAGAAACTGCCTGCCCCTGGTGCGGAGCTCTCCCACAGTTCATCAGTGAGGAACAATTGGCCTATCAGGCAGCAGGAAGGGGCCTAATGAATAGATTGTGTGACTTGCCTCCAGACAGGCAGAGACAGACAGCCGGACTGAAGCCAGAGACAGACACTGGTAGTGAGGCAGAGCAACACAATCATGACATGCTCTTATAATATTCTATTACTATGCAGAACAGTCATCAGAACAAAACAGTGCAAGTGTTCAATGTGTTGCGCAGCACTTTCAACAAAAGAACACATAGATACTCACTGTAATATAACTTGGCAGCCTGTATAATATACAGTAGTATGATATGGTATAGTATGGTATAGTATTATTTTACACAGTATCAAATAGAGCATATAAAACACAGCACAATATAGTACACTATAATGTATATCTTATATATTTATAACATAATATTATATTATTATGTAAATTATATTTTACATATATGTATGTAAAATATGCATATACATACACATGTGGACACAAATATATGCAGACATACACCACATATATACACACACACATACAGACACATGCACATATATAAGTGTGCACAATCATATTCACACACACCCACACAAACACACAGATGTAATATACTAGACCATCAAGGGCAGTATAATAGTATGCTATAGTTTAGCATGGTCTTATATTATCTGCTAAAATAAAGCATTATATAGTATAATACAGAAGCTTATTATACAGGATTATACTGATGCTGCATTATTATTATTATATGGTAAGAATTCATTCTGTCTCACAGCCGTCTCATATGTCTCCTGGAGACAGTCAGCAAGTCAGCCGCTTCACAGCAGCACACATGCCTCTAGAAGGAAGAGCTACACTCTCTAATTGGTTTTTATTGACTTTAGCAGTAGCAAAAGATATGGAACGATAGTGTAATGATAAAGGATTAGCTCCTCATGCTAGGCTGGGTAATAACAGCTGAGGTGGAGAACAGCATCACAGAAAGACATCACAACAGATAAGCACTGTAAGCTACGTGATAATGTGGATACGAGTGTTATCTCAGCCCTATTAATGTGTTTAATTGTGAGTATTTGCAGCCCAGAGACCCTCACCCATGATTGCTCCGCTATCGTGCAAAGTGTTATTTCATGAAGTGCTAAGCTAAATTCTCTGCAGGCAGGCGGCAATTATAATGCTCTTATATGTATATACGCCTGTTAACAGAACATACTTTGTGACAGAATTTAAAATTCAATCAGTTGAGGCAGAGGGGCGCTAAATGGATCCTGGAATATGAATAGCTATCTCTCTCTCTCTCTCTCTCCACAAAATATGCTCTCTGTCATTTCTTTCAGAAAAAATCTTCATCTTCTCTGCTCCTCTCATTTTCTCTTTGTCGCTCATTGTTACCACCTCTTGTTTCTCCTGTCCTCTCACTCCCTCCTCCCCGATTTCTCATTTTCTCCGTTCAATATTTACAACCTTGTAACTCTTTTGTTTTCAGGCTTCCTGCACACCTCAGTGGCCCCATCCCTCTCCCCCCTCGCCCTCCCCTCTGTCGTAAGATAGGGGAGCTCAGTGGGGAGAAAGCCCATCTTTACTTCAAACGCCTCCCTATGTATTTGTCTCCACTTCATTTCGACTGACAGCTACCCACATCCCTGGAAATCAACTCTTTCCTCCCCCCACTTCCTTTCTAGTCCCTCCATCTCCCCTCCTCACCGATCTTTGTGCCTGCTTTTTAAACCCGCATTACCCGGGTCCCTGTGATGTGATTTTTGTCCGAAAATGTAGGCAAAGCTTTGTGCTGACAACCTGCCGATTTGATGCAACCCCGTGGACACTGGTTCTATGCGCATGAAAAATAAAAATGGATGATGAATTTGTCTTTTGTCTTTTTGAAGAGTTCTGCCACTACAATTTAGTTTTTAGAAGAATACAGCCAAGACGACAGCAGACAAAGCTGCTCTTCTCCTTCTTACATGAATGTTTGGCCATTTTGACTGGGTTCCATGTGCGCACATTCAGAATAGATGCCAATGTACAGCTCATGTATTTAACCCATCATCCATGTCACACCGATAATGTGTTGGTCTATTTATGCATCTGCAATGTACTATAAATGAGCCATTACTTCCTCCTCCAGATGATCTCCCTCTTCCTTCCTCCCGTCCTTCTCCTTTATTTCTGTGTGCATCTCTTTCCTCCCTCATTTCCTTTCCCCTGGTCTCCTCTTGTCGTGCAGGAAGTGCATTTACACGTGATATTGTCTGTAGCCTGCGTCTTTTTCTGGGAGAGACGTTTACAGTAATGTTATTTATTATTCAAACTAAAGTCTGTATTTTGCTCCATTCAGACCTCCCCAAGAGAATTCCAATAGACGACGATGTAAAGGTGACGTGCCGTGACTCAAAATTTGCCATTTTGAGAGAATGTGCTGGGGGAGGGATGATAATTTACTCCTTAGGAAAAAGGACATCACTAGATAGTAGAGTGTAAAAATGACAGCAATTATGGAGAATTTAAAAAGCACCCTTGAGCTTCATTACAAAGATGGTTTTTTGTTTTGTTCTGCGTTTCTGGTTTTTCTTTGACTCACAGAAGCATCAACCTGGCAGACTTCTTGATGTGTTTGCATGTTTTAGAGTCTCTGATAAAAGTGCAAAGCCTCTCAATGATGCAACCAGAGGAAACCATTCACAGGGTAGGGCAGCGAGTTCTGCCACACCAACTATCCCTGGCATCTCCAACTGCAGTAAAAGTTGAAATTGGGTTTATCTGCACCGACTGTGGCGGATCAGTGTTACAGTATGGGTATGTGAGACTATTATGACCCAAAGAGTCTCCGTTAAGAGGTAGTTTCATAATTTGGTTGTGCAATTATTGCTTATTATTCTCATTATATTATTATTGGAATTTAAAACTGTTAAACAACTTGTTTTCCTATCTCAGCATGAGCGGATGTTTGTCCTTCCGCTTCACCGCTTTAATGGTAACAATCTAGAATAGCCCTCAGTATAGCACATACCTCCACCAAGGCCAAGTAGTACCCTTAAGATATTAGTCCCCTCGACATGCCTGACATTATTTCAACAAGATCAATGAATTACTCCAGGGGAAAGTGACACATGTCAGCACCCATATGTTAGGGGTTCTTCTCTGACCTCTTTCACATCCTTCCACCAAGTTGACTTTTTGCATAATCTTGCTTAGAAACAAACAAAACAACCAACAATCCAACAGACAGGGTGAAAATATGACGTGTTTTTCGGGAGGTAATGACACACCTCCATATCTCAAACTATGCCACATATTTTCAACCCACACCACTCTCTTATTTAACTGATGTTCTTCTTCACGTGGGTGAGAACTATTGGAGGCTAAATGATCAAATGTATTTATTATTACAAGTAATGCTCTGATATTTTTTCGTATCTTTATTCAGGAGTATGATATTTCTGTTTGAGAGCAGCTTGATTTTCAGTTCAATGCTTCTCCTTAAAACCCTGCTCTCACACTCTAATAGCTCCTGCTTGTACTACGATTTGCTCTGCTTTTGCTCAACTGTGCGCTTGCACTCAGATATGTTATTGTTATTACATTATTATTACATGTCATTTAGCTGACGCTTTTGTCCAAAGCGACTTACATTTATATTACACTCAGCATTTATGAGGGGCCAAGGACACTTCGGCATGCAGGTGGGGAAGAGTGGGGTTTGAACCGGCAACGTGTTGTGTTGTGGAACACCCGCTCTACCACCTAGGCCACACCGCCCCTGGATAGTTTTTCTTAGCTTCAATTTCAGCTGTTCTCCTTTGACTCTCACTGATTCTGTTTATATTGCTACATTGTTGGATTGTTGAAATGCTGACTAAATAAGTATCATCACATTGTGCAAAATAAAAGGACAAGCAAACAAATTAACTATACACCCTATAAAATCAGACGGAACTGATGGTCTACGTCTACGATTATCCTCCTTCAGACAGTATCCTGGACTTTTCTCAATTCTGTATTTGCTATTTAAATCCTAGGATGGAAAATAGACATTGTTGTTCCAATTTTTCCACCTGTTCTTCCTGTTGTTTATGAGTAAATAGGGGCTTGTAATTATCTGCATACAGTCAGTATGTGTGTCTGGATGTGAGTGCACATTTTTATAAACGTATTTATGAAAGCTCCTTACCTCAGATTGTTTCCTTGTTTACCCGGCCAGTTCACATACAATGAATGAGTGAGGCGGATGCATATTTCCTGTGTGATCTTCTAAAAACTCGATGGGTATTTCAAACTTGCCGCCGGTTCCTTTTGAAAAGAGAGTTGGAAAGAAAGACGGCAATGAAATAAATGCCTGAACTGCTTCTGTAAAGATTACACAAATCTGAGTAAGCAGAACCTAGCGATGCATGCTTCGTATCACACAGCCAAAGTCTTCATTCAATGCCATACATATTTTCTGTGTGTAACTTAGTGCCGGATTAGAGAGAGCAGGGAAGGAATAAGTACTCAGACTCTTTACTTAGGTAGGAATACACACATTTAAAAGCACAATTGCTCAATTATAATTTAATGCAGGATGAAAATGGATGTGACAAAATGTAATCTTTTTTATTCATGAATTCTTATTCCTTAACAAAACCTGACGCCTGTCTACTAACAAAGATGTTTTCCCGAGAAACAAGAATAATAGAAGCAGGGAGAATAAACTAGGACAGAAAAGTGAAAACCAAAATGAGAAATAAAACAGACTATAAAGCTCTTTAGAAAAGCGTGACGTGATGACTCTCTGTGGCACCATCACCAATGACAAAAATGTTTCATTTGATCTAGTTGTGATATAAAAAACTTGATTAGGAGTACATTCAGTGTTCATAATGCAATATGACCCCTTGATATTATGCTATGACTCCAGCTGTAGAATTATTATTGCCTCAACAAATATGGTGACCAATCACAACAAAGAAAACAGTGACTGTCTATTGACCGTGAAAAGGTGGCGAAGAGTCATTTAATATAGGCACCTGTGTGAATAAAGGAGGTAGTTTCCTGGGTCAATATCGGAGAATGAGTTGTGCTGAGTATCTGAGCGGGCTATTTCACAGCTATTGCATTTTATTTTGTCTCTATGGAAACAATAAGCACAATATCTAACCTGCCTTTATGCTGTGAGGGGCGAGATAAGATGAACAGAGAGAAAGTGCTTAAGAGAATCGTGAGGAAGAGTCACCAAGCGGAGACAGAAAAGAAAAGAAAAGAAAGCATGTGCACATGCATCATGCATGCACAAAATCTACCACAAGCCCTTATCTCCTTTGTCAAGGCAGCATGTTTTTTTAAGTAGGCAGCATGGTGAGGAGCTGTTGATTTATTTAGCACCCATGTTTAATACAGATGGAGCATTTGAATCAAATTAATTAAAACTAGCTCCATGACTTTGCTCTTCAGTCCGCCGCACCGACAGACTCGACTTACAGCCAATTATTACCAGTTTATGCTTGGACAGCACAGGGAAGTCCCTTATAGTGCAGTTGATGGTAATGTGATGGAATATAGAGAAGTTCGAGGAGCGAAAATAAATAACAGCTAACGTTATGCTACAATGCCAGAATTCACCAAATATTAGCAGGCATACGCAAGGTTTCTAAAGACAGGTAGACATGGTACTGCATTAAGAACATCAATCCTTTGAAAAGCTGTTTTTTATTTTCAGTTGGATATTAGGAATTTATTCTGCATGACAAACACCAGAAATACTTTTCTTATTAGAAGCAGTGCCACAATCCTATCCTAAACAGTATTAGTGAGTACACTGTGGGTGGTGAAGTCAGTCTGACAACAGAGGAACTCCATCAATCTCTAATGCATAGCCAATGACAGTCTCTCCGACAACGGGCCTTTGCATGCCACTGGAAGCAGATTTATCTCTTTGTATGCCATGCACGAGTGTGCCCCTGATCCCTACGGCTCTCATTGTCTTCTATTTGTTTAACATGATGGAATATGCAAATCAGTCAGGCACTGCTGAGATAAAACTCGCACCTCGGCGCTAACGCACTTACCGAAGCTGACAAATAAAACTGTAACCCTTTTAATTGAACATTCCCCTGATAAAACAAATTGCAATATGACTGAGGTATAGGGGACCTATCATGCTTTTTCCTATTTTCTGTCATATACATATAATGTTACAGTGACAGTTGTCCCTATTAACATGGGAAAAGAAATCAAAAAAATCCAGAAATGTTAAATTTATAATCCATGTGAGAAAAATCCTAATAAGACTAAATCCACTGTTTTTTTGCGCAATAAGCTAAATGGGTTTAATATTTACCGAACAGTGATATCTTGCAGTTATCTAGGACTACAAGTATTAGGGTCAAATTGAAGTTTGAAAATGTAGAGAATTTTAGAACAAGGTCATAACATCACAAGAATTAAAGCTGTAATTAAGAAGAAAATCAAGATATTATCAGAATAAAGTCATAATTCAACGAAAAAATGTAAAAAGCTTTACTAAAGATAAATTCAACAGTAGGCTGCACAAATTCCTCATTTTAATGCAGGTGACACATTCCCCTTCTACTATATGACACATATATTTTATCATCATAATAATATGACTAGTATCTCTGCCAAGGAGATCATGTTTTCATAACCATTGGTTTTCGTAATTTTTTTTTCGTATTCTCGTAGTATTTAGACTTTATTTCTTGATTTTATGGTCAGATTTTTTTAAATATCAATTGGATTCTGGTTCAGTTTAGATACTAGTTTCTTTCTTGTTTGGAGATCCTCCAAACTGATGAGGGGGGTTCTAGCAAGAGCTCGGTGCGCTGCTGCCCCACCAGCCGGCTCCTGACGTTAGGCAGATCAGTGTTCTCTTTAAGAGGCCTGAGCTAATATTGTCAGTTTTAATCACAGGCTGAGTCGCCTATCTCAGTTTGAGACAAATTAGGATCTTTTGTTTTTAACTGTTAATCATTTAGTCACACAGTTCAAATACAGAGCTGGAAATGAGTGTGATAGTTCTCTGTTAAATTAACAACAACTTATTAAACACAAGGATCCTCTTGGTGCTGAGAAGCCACTGCTTATTCTGGGGAAATGTGAATTTGCACATTATTCAAACTGATGCTGGGAATTAAACATTACCACAAGGGCATGTTTTCATGTTTAAGATTGCAGAGTGGCAATTCTATTTGAAATATCCATGTTTTCTTCATCTCACAGAAGCTGGAGCACCCGCAGGGGCCTGTGGCTCTGGAGATCAGCAGGGTGCCCCATGGTGCTCGTGGCTCTTCTGATACAGGTTTATTAAGCTGCACATAAACCCGTGCATGTGCACTGACTCTCTGAACAAGTGGGAAATGAGCACACACATAAACTCTGTATTACGTATGCAAAAATAAACACAAACACCCCACCCATGCAGACTCGCTGCAAGCAGTCACAGGCTTTCATGTGTTGGGCCCAGACTTTTGATTGGTCCCAACAAGCATGCGAGGGGCACTTATTCACCTCCTGGCAGCAAGTTAATATTTTACATGATGCGCCTTAATGTCAGAGGTTCGGTCGATGAATGTTAGATATCTCCTCAGTCTAGAAGATAGTAAACAACTTATTAGTTTGCAACAAGGTGCAACCTCTAGCAGAGCTGACACAGCTCACTTATGCAGCCTTTAGAGCATATGTGTTATAAAGATAATTATAAAGTACAGTTACATGCATATCATAAATGCCGGCACATTCACAGAAACTCTTCACTCTTGGGAAATACAAAATTAATTAGAAGGTTTTTCTAAGTTATGTAGGTTAAATAAACCCCTGCTGTACACAGTGATATATACTTGTTTCTTTTTTTATCCTAACCTCAGTGTAATTGGAATTTAATTTAAACACAAAGTGAGGACTGGAAACTGAGATTTACTTTGGAGTGCACTTTTTGAAAAACTCTCTGTCCTTGGACGGCTTGGCTGCAGCCCACGAGTGCGTGAACACACCAAAACAAGCCACGCAACCCGGCCACGAAACAGACTTTTAATTGGAGGCCTCTGGTCTGGTTGCACGACGCTGGAGGAATCTGTGTCATTCGTTTCTCAAATGACACAACACGAACTGTCCCGCTTTTTTTTTCCACCGCTGGGACAGAGCGGCAGACTTGGCAGGGATTTACATTCGACTCTGAAATAAGAGCCGGCCTGCCGAAGCAGCCGCAGAGCCTGTCTTCGGAAAGATAGGGCAAAGACGGAGAATTAGAGGGGAAATAAGAACGGAAAGTGACAGAAAATGAGAGAGAGGATGTTTGGAGTTAGAGAGAGAGTATAGAAAGACATACGGGGGCGGGGGGGGGGATTGTGGTTATGGGAGAGAAGGGAAGGCATGTTTGACACTGGCATCATGTTCCACAGAGCTGCAGTTTGACATCCGAACCAGCATGGAATCAGAGAAAGTGAGCTGGGTAAAATGAGTTCAGATTCCCCTAAGGCAAGCAGAAATGTCCATGAAAAGTGTTTGTTGCAAAAGAAAATGGAATGAAATAAATATTAGGCTGCAGCAAATTAATGCCGGTTCCAAAGGAACTGTGCATTATCTGGACCGTAGCTCAGAGACAGTGAGGTGGATGAAAGTAGCAAGACAGCATGAATATGATCGTCTCCTGACAGACCTGCTGGAGTTGAAATACTTCAGACGGTGAACAGTGCTAAAAGAGTGTCTCACAAATGCCGCCTCGGACACAGACCAATGATTCAACATAATAATAATAATAAAAAAAAATTGAATGTTACTTTGTAAAGCACTCACAGCTGCCAAGGCCCAACAGTCCCCTTGTATTCCATCAAGCTAACAAAATGAACAAACAGGGGATAAAAACATAACCTTCTTTGCCAGAGATAATAATATATAATCTTAGTAATGAGAATAATACTAATATGGAAAGACATATAACAGCAGTAGTGCCTACGATAAGACAGAAATCCAAACTGCATCATTTCACATCCACTTCATAATATGTCAAATGACGAAAACCTCATTTCCCAACGTATCAAAAGTGGAAATATTATGCACAAGCAGCCGGGTTAAGCTCACCAGCTATTAGGCATTATGAGGGCTTCATTTAGCATGAATATAATTTTGCATTATAAATAATTGAAATTGGTAGAAATTAAAGGGAGGAGTGGTGGGTGGAGAAACGACGCTCGGTTTTGCGGCGCATTACACACAGACAGAGAAAAATAAATAAATAAATAAACAGCTGTGAAAAATGATGCCCTAAGTTCAAAGCAACTTCAATCAGGATACATTTCTGGGCTTGATGAATAATTGAGCATCAGCCTGAACAGCCTTGAGTCCCAGCACCTTTTTTTTTGTGGTGACGGGACTTGCATGAATAAAACACTTTCTGTCCTGCAGAGCTGTCTGCGTGGCAGGGATACGGCACAGTGTAGTAACATGGAAATTGCTGAAGGTATCGTTCCCTTCAGCTGCTCCAGGTTCAGTGTTCTCTGGCATATCTCTGCATATCTAATTGTGCTTGTCTTTCTCTCTCCGTCTTCAGACTTCCATCATCCTCCCCTTCCCCGCTTCCACTCTTCCTGCCGTTTCTCTCTCATTACCTCCTTATTATCCTCTCTCTCTCTCTCTCTCTCTCTCTCTCTCTCTCTCTCTCTCTCTCTCTCTCTCTCTCTCTCTCTCTCTCTCTCTCTCTCTCTCTCTCTCTCTCTCTCTCAGCCATGCACTGGCTCTCAGCATGAATAGATGACTTGCCTCCTGGTGGGCCATTTGAAAAAAAAAGAGAGCGAAAACATTAAAGAGACAAACGTGCATGCTGATAAATTCCATGCACTCCAGCTAAAAAGAGCTTTTCCTCTCGCAGGTCACCACATCTGGACGTGAGGGAGCTGGGAATCGCGCACCACTTTCTAAATGTTCAATCACAGCGAATAATTCAGCTCTGGCCCCATCCTGTTCCCAAATCACAGAGAAGAAGAACAAACAAGCCTCTGTGTGAGCAGAATTTGTATGTAATCAAGACATCTTTCAAATAAATCTTTGTTTTGAAAATTAAAATACTGCACACAAAATGGTCTAGTCGACAGAACCTGTTGCTCATGTCCTATTTTTTTCTTGATATCTTCGATAACATCTCGTTTGTCGAAGTTTCCCTTCTTCCATAAAAGAAAAGTTGGATTCAGAAGCAATTAAATGCACCAATCCTACAATTCAATAAACACACTTTACAGCCGAAATCAGTGTGTAATGACCAGTAGCTGATGGTGACTAATGTAAGACTTTAAAAAAAAAAAATTTAAATACATATTTCAGAGGTGGAATTACTGCATCAGTTTGCTGACTTTAGATCTACCGTTATCCTGGTATCCTGTCCTTATTTTAATTGCTTTCCATGAGCACATCCATCTATCCATCCATTATCTATACCATTTATCCTTTGAGGTTCGTAGGGGTACTGGGCTGGGACATTGGGTGAGTTGATGCAGGCTACAGCATGGACAGATCGCTAATATATTTCAGGGCCAACATATAGAAACAAACAACCACTAACATTCACACCTACAATCAAATAAGAGTTGCTATGTCTTTTTGACTGTTGGAGGAAGCCAGTGTACGTGGAGAAAACCCACTCACACACTCTGAGAACATGCAAATTCCAAACAGAAAGGCATTGGGGTAAGGTGACCACTGTATCATCGTGCCACCCATCGATCCAGCCAATCCCAGTTGACATTGGGTGAGAGATAGGGTTGCCAGCGTATCACTGGGCCAACATACAGAGACAAACAACCACATTCACAACTATGGAAAATGAACAGTCTCCAATGAACCCCTAACTGCATTTCTGCGGACTGTAGGAGAAGCGGTACCTAGCAAAAACCTGGCAAAAAGGGCCGGGCCAATCTGGGATTCAAACCGGGAACATTCTAGTTGTGCGATGACAGTGTAAACCACCTGATCTGATTTATATGTAGTTTAATGGGCGAAACAAGTCAGTGAAGGTTACCACATTCAAATTATTATTATATGGCCATAACCTACAGCTTTTACAGCTTTTCCTTCAAAATGCAAAGCTCTGAAATCACTGCCAGGACAATCTGTTCTTTATTAACTTTAGCGGATGCATGAATAATGTAATTCAACATGACTTCTGTTTGTGTATTGTACAAAACAATCATCCTTTCTACCGTCTCTTGGATCCTTGTATTTAAATCTCTGGTCATCTTTACACTTCTTAAACAAGCAACACTAATCTAATGTAGAACATGTCAGGTTTAGAGTCTACAGTGTTTTCTGAAACCACCATGAGCCAAAACACTGTTTTCAATGAACAGAATCCAACTCAGACTCATTATTTTTGGATCGCAAGGGAACGATCACACTGCATAATTTCAGACTGAGTTTATTTTAAATGTCCCCCGATATGGAAATTTACTTTTCCCTTTATCTAAATAGATGCACACAGAGACAATACAATTCGGGTGGTGGCTAAATTATAGGTTATTGCACGTTCAGTGATTTTGTGCAGTGCAAGTTTCAGACACACTCTCCTCTCACAGTAGGAGACTAAAGTAAACTTTCAATCAGGCCGGCTCAGCAGGTTCACCACGGTTTATTAGAGTAAGTGCTGTGGTCAGCCTGCGAGGGGATGAGTGTTGTAAGCAAATCATCAAAATTAGAGAGAACCTCAATGAAGCCATAGCGACATAGTGTATTCATCAGTGATTGGCTCACGGCAGGACTTCACAGGGGTCTATAACTTCAGGTTCACATTAGTGCTTACAATTTCAGAGAACATTTTACAACTATTCCAATCCCCGCGGGTCATTACGTAAACATTTCAAACTCTAGCCGCGATCCTGGGGGCAACGACTGAGAGCTCATTAAACGCGATGATGTCGTCACTGACAAGGTTTCAGGAAATGCGGCTGGCAAAAGGGGAAGGGATCGGCTCCAGTCTGTCATGCAGAGTAATGGCACGTCAGAAAGCTGAGAGGAAACTCCTAATGGACTACGCTTCAATATTTAATGTCTTATTTCTGGCTCTTTCTGTTTTCTGCTAAAGGCAGGTACGAACAGACCCTCCATATTTCACAGCAATAAGAGTTATTATAATGGTGAGCAGAACAGTAGCTCAATGGGAGTGTGTTTGGGGGCAGAGTTATGGTGATTTACGGCTGCTTGCCGCGGTTGTGTGCCACTTTGTGCGTGTGTCTGCCCTCCAAATTCTCACTGGAAATAATGAGAGCGGGTTATTAGTATGCGTAATTGGTTGTACATGTCATCCACGGGGTTGCAGTGAGAGAGCCAACATGAGGACTGCTGAGGAGGAGGCTGTGCGGGGACGAGTTGCCAGCACATGGATCATGAAGTATTTCTTGGTGGAAAGAAACATAAAAAGACAAAAAGAGTAAGTTTGTGTATAAGATTTAAGATACATGAAAGTACACAGCCTTGTCCGCTCTCCCACTACACTCCCCTTTTGTCAGCACTTTCAAGTTCTCCAGGCTTGCACTCATGATCCAGATGGGACTGGGAATAAAACGGTATCGACTGTATCAAGCCTCATTATTTACTGTGGAAGTCGTACAGTTAGATATTTGTGAAACAGTTGAGACTCTTTTCACTTGTTCACTTCATCTGTCGACTTGTTGCTTTATCTTGAAACAAGTGGAGCAATTTGCCTCATATTATTAAGCCCCGTGTGAGACAATAGTGGAGAGAATTGAAATTATTTCACCCCACAGTCAGGATTTTAACACAGTAAATAGGATTAAGCGTCTTGCTCAAATTGACATTAGTTGGCTCTGAGGGTTTGGAAGGGAGAGCAGTTAAGTGAAGAGAGCAGGGGAGGATATCCTCCCAGTGCTTTGTGACCTTTGACCTGGGATATCCTACTTAAGATATCAGCTAAACACTGCCAAGGCCACGGCCATTCCCCTGCTGCTGCGATGTGCCAAGGCCACACTGTGCCTGCAAAACTAGACTGGTGGACACCGTCCAGTCAGAGCCTTCAATGGGCACATACATGGTAAGTTTACACTCAGACACCACATCTTCCTGTGGAGATGACCCAACACCGCACGACCACTATCATCAATGCACCATCTTCTTTTTAGTCGTGACAATGGCAGTTACCCAACTGGGAAATGGACTCAGGTCTTGGAAGAGGTCCGTCTGAGGAAAGAAATTTACTTAGAAAAACTATATATATTCAAATTGAAATACATTACATTACCCAACTAAATAAAGATCCGCTAAATTAAGCTGCCACAAGCTCCATTTCTCTATTCAGCCCAGCTTCATCAGTGGTGCCTTTACAGGATCGCATCACAAGATCAGTCACACATGCACTTCGTTCAGTACCTGCTTATAAAAACAGCTATGGTCAGAGATCCTGTTTTCACATACACACTAAAACCTGGCATACTTTACACATTTCAAGAAGGCTTTTCAATATTTTATGTTGAACAGTTACCCCCGAAACTCCTCTCATCAAAAATAATGGTTTCTTCTAGGCGTAATAAGTTCATATTGTTTCCGTTAACATTACTTTCATGTGATATGGGTAACTGCAAGTTAAGCAAGATCTGGTTCGAGGATGGTGCGTTTAGTTCTCATTGGAGGCCTTTTTAAAATATAAATTTAAGCAGAATGGGAAGTCATAAAAACACAAAGCTGCTGTTAAAAGCCAACAGCAAACAAACAAACACTACCCTTGTGTTAACACTGTTCTGTAAGGGTGAATGTTGATGTTGAATGTACATAATTAATTTGCTTTGTAAGTCATTCTGAGACTTGACTTTTCCTCGTATCTCTTTTCAGTTGTCTGGATGTGACATTGGTCTCAAATTGAATTGATGGTCTAAGAAAGGTCTGAAATTTCGTAAACTCAACTGTTTGAAACCTGAAGAAGGGGAGGGGTGATGTGGAACAATCACAAAGTATCTATACTACAAATACAAAGTATCAACACCAAATGTTTATTTGTATATCTTTATTTAAGACAGCATTTTTTTTTGTTTAAGATCAGGATTTATGGATTTTCAAGTTCAGATTTTATAATCCTGTGCCCGAACTCAAATAGCACCTGCTTTTGTTTTGATTTGCTCTGCTTGTGGTCAGTTACTCAAGTTACTGTGGAAAAATAATTAATGATACAGCAATAAAGTTTGATGACTTTTAAAACAATATTATCATTTATACCATAATATTTGTTCAACCTTTTGAGCAGAGACTACTTCAGAACAGAGGAATCAGAAAGTGCATCATGTAACAAAAAAACGTGTTGAGCAAAGACAAGGAGACCAATAACAAAGACAAAGCCAAAGGGCTGTGCTGAGGCTGGAAATGCATACACATACAAATTTGATGACTCGAGCTTCATCATTTCCAGCCTGCATGTTGCCCACAGGACTGAGAGTGCTCAGGGGTTTGGAAGAATAATAGGCCAAGGCAACACAAAAGTATTCGTTAATGTAGCTACATGTGGGGAAACGGAAAGATAATTCAAGCAACATAGAGCTGAGATTCTGCAACAAATATTTCTCCAGGCACCATTCGAAGCGCATACATATTAATGTTTTTTTCAATCTACCAGTTCCATGAACACAAAACTGTATATTTGGAGAGAAATCCCACCTGCATCTTGTTCTCTCCGCCTTAAGAGACAGGGTCGTATTTCATACGGCTGCTTTATTGCAGTTTTATGTTAGTTACACCTTCGGCATGTTTGTAATATACTCTTGTATCACCAATTCAGGGGCATCTATATTTTATTTAGAGCATCTATTTTTCATAAGAAGAGAGTGCTGCATGACCCGAAGGTATTGTGGTTCTGGCTCAGCAGAGGTGTTCAGGGAAGGCATCACACTGGACCCCTCCACCTGTGTTTGGCTGTCAGGAGGTTTAGACTGGGGACACAAATTAATATTAGTATTTGGGTTGTGCTGCCAGGCACTGGTCCCTTGTTTTGAGTATAAAATGTAATCCTCTTTAGACGTGCAACGTGGGCCTAGAAAAAAACTGATTATAGTGCAAGTAAACTGCGATTGCTCCCCATTACTCAGTGATGAGGCTGAATTTGAGGTTATTTCATATTCAAAGTGATATGATTGTACTTGTTCATTGCCTTGGGGGGTTTGGCAGCTCCCACACCATTTGTTTGAAGACTGGTTGAATTACAAGTAAAAAAAATTACAAAATGCTCCCTCACCTCATTTGCAGATTCTCCCTTGTGAAGAAAAAGAGCAGGCTGTGAGATTGTATTACATGTCAAGAATTGGCAGTGTAGCGTTTGAGTCGTGAGAGGGATGAAGTGATGGGAGTGGGTGTGTAGTGATTCTCTCAGCTTACAGCCGCACTGATCATGTGTTAATAGCTGCTTAGCATGACGATTAAGATCATGTCGGCAAGTCAGAGTGCAGCATCTGATTACAGCATTAAGGAACAATCAAACTGCCCTACAAGATTTATTTGCTAAGACAGATGATGAACATACGGTCATTATGTTTGTTTGTGTGTGTGTGTGTGTGTGTGTCTGTTTATGTGTGTGTGTGTGAGATCCACATTTTTCATTCATTGTGCAGTTTCTCTCTAAAATGTGACTCTGCCATTAGCAAAAATAATACAATACCTAGTCTGACAAATTGATTGCTGACATGACAGTGAGACCCTATTATGAGGCATCATTAAATCTAATTAGCTGAAGCAGCTTAAGACCTTTGCTTGCAAAATAATGACACTTTGATGAAACAGTTTGACTACTTGAAATGACACTTAATGAATTTTACCTCACAATTAATTACTTGCGCGCCTTGAAACCTCCCTGGTCGAAAAATGTAGCCGTGGATAAAACCAACATTATATGTGCATACTGAAAGAAAAAGGGGGAACTGAGACTATATAGCAATTTATACTTTTACATAAATGTGGGAGATCTCAACTTTTATTCACATGCCATTGCAGTGCATAAGCAAATCATTAGATGCATGTGAATTCCAGTTCCTTGCTTTCTTGTTTGTATTTAGATGAGCAGTTTAGTCCCATGTCTGTATATTAAATATTAAGTAATAGCCATTAGGCTCACAACAAAAAGGTGAAATAGGCTGGAGCTTAATATTTACCGTGCAGGAATCTCAGCAACGGAGCTAATCCATGCATTTTCCAAAATATTTCAATGTTCATTCAGCATTTACAGTATACAATATTCTGTGTAAGCTGGATGTGTATTGTAGGTGAAACAGCTGACGGTAGGAGAAGTACTATCAAGTTCGGAAAGCAACACTTCCTTCTGATGAATTCCTGGAAGCTCTGAATGACAAAGACAGGAAGGTAAGGAGTGACGGATGTTAGGGGAAGGGAGGGAGGCTGAGAATAAGGAAGGGAGGGAAAAGGACTACGGAAGCATGAAGGAAAAGAGAGGGGTAAAGAAGGATAGAAAAAGTGATGAGACGATTCTGAGAACAATATCAGAATGAAAAGGATGGCTGGCTGAGCAATGCTTGGGTGTGTTAAGACTATAGGGAGAGTTTTGGGTAAGAGAGAGGGGATCAGGGTAAAGGGTGAACGACAGGAAGTGCAGGGAAAGTCAGCAGGGACACAGAACAATAGATGAGGTAAAGATGGAAAAAAGTCGCAGAGGGATGGAGAGAAAGCGGAAAGAGGGAAAAGAGTCACAGACGGACGGAAGTGACGGAATAGGTCATGGTGAACCAGCCAATCAGAACCTTGCAGGATCCAAAGGAAGTTCAACCATTACACCCAAAACTCAATCTTTGGCTGCCTACTTATTTCCCACATGCAGGGAAACTCATTTCTGATCTGGAGTATCTATTTTCTGGTGACAAAAAATGAAATCCATGCAGCACAGCAGTGTGAGATATTTATATACGGTCAATGAGTTTCACAGGAAAGGCTGTGCTGCCAGGACCTGTTTTCCCTGGTGGAATCGCAAAGGTCACAGTCAGACACAAGCAAATATTCTCTCTCTCTCTCTCTCTCTCTCGCTCTCGCTCTCGCTCTCTCTCTCTCTCTCTCTCTCTCTCTCTCTCTCTCTCTCTCACACACCTTGCACTCTGACAGGCAGACACTTTTCTAAACAAAAATACATTCAAATACACACTCAGACTGACTTTCCTCAAGTCATATAGAATTTATAGCTTGCAGAATTCACACAATAATACCTGAACCAGTCGATAAGACCTGAACAAGACGCATTTGATTCATTCATTCCATAAATATTGGGCAAGTGAACCTCTAACTTGGTGCCTTATAAAATATATTACAGGCCTGTCATGATGAAGATTTTGTTTGATGATATTTTGTCCCAATAACTTATAAATGATGATTATTGTCATGTAAAGCCTTTCAAATGGCAATGAACTTTTAATTCTTAAGAAAATGGGATCTTCTTCAAGACATTTGATTTAAAATAGAAAATATTATAATATCCTCAAAAAATCAAATAAACCACACACCTAACCAAAACATTAAATAAAATGGACTCTCTGTCTCCATTAATAAAAATGGCTGTTGAATAAATATTGCTTAGAGCAATCTATGACGTCCTTCCCTCACCGGGACCAGGAACTTGCAGCAACAATATAAATAAAGAGAACTGCTACCAATTCCTTGCCATCAAAAATACCAAAAAGCAGTCCAAAGGACAACTATTGTTCCTGAGGGGGAACAGGGACAAAAAGGGCCTCCTCCACTGACCAGGAGTGATCTGTTGGAGAACGCCAGAGACTGGGAGATGTTGGTGGAAGGGGGCCAGCGTCTTCCAGTCCCATCACACATTGTCACTACCACCCTAAGATTGAGACTCTGGTCCAACACCCTGTGCTTAGTCTACTTTGAAGAATTGACAGTACCCTGGGAGGATCCTGTTGATGAAGCGAATGAGAGGAAGGGGCTGCGGTGTTCAGTCATGGCATTTGAGGCAGAACAACGTGGCTGAAAAGCAATAGTTTGCCCTATGGTGGTTGGTTACAGGAGTTTCATTGAATCATTCACAGCCAGGTTGCAATAAGATCTGGGGATCAACAGACAAGTCCTGCCAGACCATAACGTAAAGATCACACACTGCAGAACCCTGCAGCCAATGACTCTGAATCAGGAGGGAAGATCCCAACTGGGCCCCAAGATGCTAGGGACATGCACCCAGGTCTGATAACCTGTCGTGGGCCAGCCTTAGTAGAGGGTGTCTTGTGAATAAAAGGCCGAAACACCTGATGACACAAAGGTAAACAACTGGAGATATATACCTAACATCTGCTGGTGGTCGCTAACATCCTATTACATCAATTGGTGGTAGGTATTGATATATATTAAATATTCAACATCTCGCCACAGGGTATCTGTAACCAGATCGGTGAACGGGATGGGATGGTTATGATTTTTAGAGAACAAACTTACGGTCTTGTATTTAGTTATTAATTATCGATGGTGACGGATCGCTCCGGTCACCTTAACATTGATTCCTGGCTGTGTGCATCACATCTTGTGTTGTTGTCAGCGTGCACAAAATGTTGAAGCCAAATTTTTCATTATTATGTACTGATCGGGTCCAAATAACTTGGGATGACTGCTGGTGTTTATGAGTTAAAGTCTATGCAGGTCAGCAGGACTGTGAAGAGAAGACACAGAAAACTCCAGCATGGTATAAACCCATTATTCTAATCATGAAGCGGCAGCGCTGATCATTGTGCTTTTTGTGAAACACTGTATTTTCACATTTAGTTGACACAGTTCGTCAACAAAATGGAGTTACCGGCTGCTTCTGTTAACAGGCTCTGCTCCTCTTATCTCTTTCTCTCCACCTCCAACTCCACCTCGCTCCAAGTCTGAGGAGTATGGGAGCACACACACCCATATTCTGGCTCGCTCCTAATATATCACGTAATGGCCTATACGATGATCATTTAAAATAAATAAATAATGCAATTCGCACTTGCCCATAGAAAATTTGGTCGCACTGTTTCTAAATGGTCGCAGTCTGGAGCCCAGCAATGTAAGGCTGACTGGGTCTTGTTTAGATTTTTGTAACCCTGGAAAGTAACACTACTCAATACTTCAATCTTAATGTGGAAGTAGCAGATTTGACGTTAATTAAAGCATCTCATCGTGATGCAGATTTTCTTCTAGGGCTTATGGTTGATTGACACGGACATTATCCAACATTAACTATCTGCCATGTTTATTAGTGTTTTCATCACCATCTCGTCCCAAATCACAAGCTTCCAAAGTAGCCAACCTGTGAGCTCAGGAGACTGACTTTGTTTTGTATGTTAAAAGGAAAACAGGCATAACACACATGTATCCCAAGCAGCTATTTTAACCATTCATTCAGGCCCAGTCAAAACGGGTTTTCAGGGGAAAGCTTTTCAGTTGTTATTCTGTCTGTAACAACATTGTCAGTGACTTTCCCCTTCAACCTGAGTGGGTCCCAATTATGCAGCAATTTTCATCACGCGTGTAGTCTGGTAATTCTAGTTGTGTCCACAGAGACTCCTCTGTGTGTCATTTTGGAGATGAATTGAGAGAAACACAATAGATTGTGCAGTTTCATTTACTACTGAGAGACACACCCTGCGAATAGCCAGTTTCCAAATAAAAAAATGCTTCCTGTTGAAGTTGTAGCCTTATTTTCTTTGTTCAGGCCTTCACTTGCCTTTCGTGTCCTTTTTGCAACGTGTCTCATCAGCTGACTGCCTTGTCAGACACTGTGGTAGCGATCCCAGCAACTGACCATTTGCTAAACAATCTACCAAAACAGGAAGTGTCTAATCATAGCTCAGAAACCACAGAGGACTGGAACAAAATTAGATATCTCTATATGGCTATGTGGTCTGTATTGGGCTGTAGTAAGGGGGATTTTCTCAACACTTCCAAAATAAAATAAAATAATATAATTGTAAGTATTCTGTTTAATCTGTTTATCTCCTCTGCTCTATTGTTAGATGCAATTGCTTGCATGTTGTTTTTAATTACAAAAAAGTCCTAATTGCTAGAAAAGTGTAGGGTAATGTCAGCAGCTCTTTAGAACCAGATTGAACCTTTTTAGTTAATTTTATTGCCAGCGTTATATCATTATGGTGTCAGTACCGGCATCACTGCAGTACTCAACACTAATTAGAATGTGCCTAATGAACATTCTTGTCATTTTAACATTATCTGGTCAGAGGTGAAACATTCCTGTAAGCCGCTACTGCTTCATTTTACTCTTCTATTGTTTAGTGCTGTCTCAACTTCCTATAAATGGTCCATAAGTCTGAACTCTCCAAAAACGTTTTCACACTAGGTTTAACCCAACCTGACGTGGTTCAGTTTAAACCAAACCGAGACCACCTCTTATGATCGGATAAAAATTTTGATAATTTTTGAGGACTGTGGCCCTAGGCATTTTTCACACCTGTTATTTTGATTTGGAATAAACTGAAATGTCGTAAAGTACAAGAATGGTGTGACAGCCTTATTTCTCTGTCCTTTAGCCCTATGACCTGTGTGAAATCATCAAATGAAGACTTAAGAAATCACAAAAAGTCAGCTGGAGACAATGTTAACTCAATAAGCTACAGCTGATTCAATATACCTGTCACAGCTGGATTTTCCAAGAAAGCCCATGATGACCAGTAGGAAATGTCCACCTCTGTCTGAAGTCAGGAAAATATTTTTCCATTGTATATCATACAGTTAATTTTTATGGCACATTTATGGCAGTCGTACTGTTGTATGGTTTGATTTAAAGGTTTATGGTCCCTTTAACTCACAGTAAACTCAATTTAATATTCATAATACACTTTTTATGTGGGTTGCTGTTACAGTCTTATTGTGAGCTATTTAGGTTCTTCTTCTAAACGTCACCCAAGTTTTAAAAAGCGACGTTTTCACTGTGGAAAAATTGAATGTCTAAGTGTAATTGGGGAACGACAAAGAGCTGTAAGTCAATTAACAGAGGAGTGTGGCTATTAGCCTCAGCGTCCTGCTTTTATAATCCCAGTAAAAAGGGATTTATATTTTCTTCCCTTCACCTTGTTGAGTCAGATGGAAAGGATCGGTCAACTAAGTGCCCAAAAGACCGAGAGGAGGAACTGCCTTTCCCCCCTGTGCACTGCTAATGACAAGAAAATAAACACAGGAAACGGACAGTCCCAGCTCCCTGCAATTAGGTCACAATCACACAAACACACACTCATGCACACACAAACACATGCACACATTGTGCTGCTGACTACATCATGTCGTGTATTTGTACAGTAGAAGCTGCAGCTGTTATAAGACGGGATGTCTGGAGAGAGACGGAGAGAGAGACAGACAGAAAGTCAGAGGCCTCTGGTTTCATGGTGTGGTCTGTGGTGAAGGCTGGGCGTAAAGAGAAGTGACTGTACTTTTGTGTGTAAAGCTGGAAGTAATAAGACTGAAAAGGTGGGGCTGTTGTCCCTGCACCAGTAAAATCAGCTTCTCGTATCACTAACCTCATCATAGTTCAACAGAAACACTGGAGACCCATCAGACCCATCAGCCTCCAGACAACGAGTAACCCCAACGTCTGACTGAAATCTGACAAAGAACAACGAGTCCATGGCTTAGAGCAGGGGTGTCCAAACTTTTTATCCTGAGGGCCACATACAGAAAAAATGTGAAGGTCTGGGCCACTCACGCCGCCACGACCCCTGCCCTGGGGCGGACTGTTGACAGTGCGCCTCAATCGCGTAGCTTAGGGCGGGGGACGGGGTGCCACCTAGTGTCAAAACTGAGTAGTACAATACAGTGGGCCATAGTCCATTGCATTACAATTAATTTAGCTGACGCTTTATCCAAAGCGATTTACAATCAGTGCATTCAAGGGAAGGGGAGAGCGGGGTAATGTGAGACACCCCCTGTATCTAGGCAACGGAACACATTTGTGGTCATGTGATCATTATGTTTTCAAACCCCTCCCATTCCACCCTTGCCATGAAGGAGAAGTTGGTGCTGATGCTGTGGTTAGAATGTTTTTTCACAAAAATGTTCTTTTTGCATGTAAAAGTAAATTATCTTGCATCAACTGTTTTGTCAAAACAAATTGATTCAGGTAGAAAAACTTATATCATACATGTTGATGAACTTCCAACATATAAAACCATGTGACTGATCCTAGCTGAAGATTAGCCTGAATTGCTATGAGATGTTGTTTTTTCTAAAATGTTGGCTGTGGGGTAAAGTGGGACATGTAGCACAAGTTAAGTTTAGTCTTAACCATATTTTAGTGTAATATTACATTACATATGTTTTATTTTTAATGCCTTAAACATTGTAGAAAAGCCATCATGCCAAGAAACTATACACCAGGAAGACAACCTGGAGCCAAACACCCCTCGCAGAGATGGAGAGTGCAGCCGCTGAGGACATGCAAGGAAAGAAGTCCTTAAGAAAAGCTGGAAGGGATAGAAATATTGATAAGACAACCCTCAAAAGATTCATAAAGAAAAAAGAGAAAGGGAAAGTAAAATCAGTAGCCTGGGGTGCAGTAGCTGAGGCAAAGAGAATATTCACAGATGAGATGGAGGAGGAGCCAAACACTTGAAACAACTAGCTGACCAGTTCCATGGCCTTGCTCCAGTTAAGTGCCCTGAACTGGCATTTGAATACGCAGAGAAAAACAATATCCCTGTCCCTGCCAATTGGACAGAGAAACAATGAATCATATTAATCATAAATGTGATTAATTGACCTATTACAACATGTGTTGTTATGGTATTTTTAAAGTGGAAAAGGTAAGTGGATCACTTTACCCCCTTGATTTCTCTGGTCTGTCTCGCTTTACCCCGTAGCTGGGGTAAAGTGAGACACAAGACCACTTTTTTACAAACAATCATATTTTCACTGCCCTTTGTCCTGAAGACATTCTGATCATTTCCATTGCTAGGAAACATCCTGAATTAATAGGAAATGTGTAAATTAATTTTACTGATATATGATTTTAGCTCGCTTAGAGGGGAGAAAATGTAAAAAATGTCTCACATTACCCCGCTCTCCCCTACTCGAGGGTACAAACCCAGAACAACAAGAATCAAGAAAGTACAATTTCTTCAAAAATAGAGCAAAACTACATAGTGCTATAAGTAACTGCCATTTCAGTGCTACTAAATTGTTAGTTTAAAAAAAAAAAATTAAATTTTTTTGAGGCGTGCCAATTTAAAATGGATGGCGGGCCGCAGTTTGGACACCCCTGGCTAGAGGGTTTCTCTGTAACTAACTGTTCTCGACTAAATGTGTCACAAAGGTAATGTTTGAAAAGAAAACCAGTGTGAGATGAAAGACAAAGAAAGACAAGATGGAAATCTCTCATGTCTATTTAATAAACTGTTAAACTTAATATATATTATATATAAAAAAAATATATATTTTGTTTAAGTGGCTTATTTTTGTTCTTTTTATGTATATCTACAAAATAACAACAAATCCAAACATTCTTATACAGACAATATGTGTATGTGTATATAACTGATGAAAAAGATAAACTCTCATATAGAAAATGTAGCTAGTCCTGTTATTTGACAAATATGCCAGTATAGTTCTGATCGCCCTATATGATAATCCTGAAGTATCAACTACAGTGTGGTTAGCCTTCCCCATACAACAGGCCGGGTTTGTACAAAAAATATTAAATGATTTTCAGGTTTTGGGCTATTTGTTTTAATTGCTACACAAGCCTGTAATCAGGGAACACACTGTGCACTCGATACAAAAACAGAGACTGCTTGTTCAGGTAAGGCTGAGTTCGTTTTCTCTCAGGAGCTCGAATGGAAATTGAGGCTCAAGTTACACTTTAGTATCAGCATTACGGGCTTATTAATTACCATTTTATAGCAGGATGATGAATAATTTAATATTTTGTGTCATTTATTAAGCAAAAACTGCAAATATTCTCCTAAAATGAGGACTTGTTACCTGTTACCTTTTTATAATAATGTGAAATCACTATCTTTGGGTTTTGTACAGTTGGGCAGACAATAAAGGACTTTGGGCTCAGAAAATGTATCAAATTACCTTAATCTTAGTTTTAATAGTTCAAACTCAATAAAGTTTTATTTAACTGACACATATATGTTTGTTCCTTTGCATTATATATTTAAAGCCCCCCAAAAGCTGGTCTGATGTATTCAATGATTTTGACAACAGATAACCAGATATATTATCTTAAATAATTGTTTAATGGCAGTGCTGGCAGCATTAACATGTAAACCACTGACAATGCTTTTTGGACTGAAATGTTACAAGACTGGTTGTTGGATGAAAGTGAGTGCCCCCCCACTTCAGTGAAACTGTGGGGTTTTAATTTCATGACACTGATCCGGCATGAAACCATGGAGGCAACAGAGAGCGTGACTTGGAGAGAAGGAAAGAGCGACAACAGCTGGCACCAGGTGCTGCTCCTACCGGGGCCTTCATCTCTAAAGCCCATGTTTAGATTTTGCTGTCACTTAGACCATGACCGAGCCCATTTCCCACCAACACACACACACACGCACACGCACACGCACACACACACACACACACACACACATGGCCTCAGTGCTTCGAAGGACATCACACTGTTGTACAATAATGTCATGGACACTTGCCTAACCCTAATGTTAAAAAGTGTTGTGACATTACATTTGAATGATTTACATTATGGGGAATCTCTTTTTGTCCCGACGATCGTGATAAGTCCGTAGTGTGACTGGGTGAACAGATTTATGTCCCTTCAACATGAGTAAAACCAAGACCACACACACTGACACACACACGTACACACTGACAAACACACACAGCTGGCAAGCCAGATCAGAACAGTGGGGCCAAAGCAGCGGTCTGATAAGCTGTGATAGCAATTAGTCTTGTCTAAGGCCAAATGGCCATGTCAGAAATCCAGAGAAGGGGAAAAAAGAGGGATAAAGGAAGGAGAGAAAAGGATAAATCTGGATAGAGGAAAAAGACAGGAAGGATGGATCAGAGAGACAGAATGGTGGCATGAGAAAGATAATGAGTGTGCCACAGAGGATGAAATAAAAGAGAAAGAGAGTGGGGGGCCTAAAGGGAGCCCGGAGGAGATGGAGGATAAGCGATAGAGTTTGGATGGAGAAATAAAGTCAGCTTGATCCGTGTGCGTGTGCACGTGTGTGTGTGTATGAGCCTTTCAGTTTAATTGATGCCGTGACAGCCTGACTATTTATTTTAATGGTGTTGTTTTGCAGTGTTCCATCACAGCAAACACTCACCTCTTATGTTGGACAAGTTGCTAAATTTTTTTGGCAGAGGGGCGAGGGTGAAAGTGAGTCTGTGTGTGAGCATATGTGTGTGTGTGTGTGTTTGAGTGTGAGTGCACTATCTCGGCGTCTTTCACTCTGGGAAAATAGGAATAAATGTCTCTGTTGACCTTTGTGTGCCTGCGTGTTAGTGAGAAGCAGAAGGGGTGAGTTTGGATCTGAGCTTCTTCACACACAGTATTTTGTGTAATTAGACTCGTGTATTTTATTTGTGTGTATGTTTGCGGCCTTTGGGCTACATCCTGCAGGATGGATTGTTTCCTCGTCCCTTTCCTGCTTCATCTTATTTTAACCCCAAAGCCAGCCCGGTCAAAGGAAATACACACTCACACAGCTGTCCACCTCTCTCTCTCTCATACACACAATCACACTTACACTAAAATACACACATCTACAATTCACCTTGACATGCCCACACAGACCTTCCGTACCACACACTGACAAACCACAACCTTTCTTTAGCTACACGAACACACATCAGTGGGCAGCTGGCATATGACCAGGCTGTGTGTGTGTGTGTGTGTGTGTGAGAGATGAGTCAGAGGACCACACAGGGACAGCAGGGTGGTTCTGGCAGCAGGGAGTTGCTGTAACCGTATTATTCAAAGCAAACCATTGTGTTTTTTTTTTACACACTCATAAGCACACGGACACTTGTGTACACTCACAGGCACGCGCGCACAATCACAATCACACACAAACACACAAACACGCACACACACTGGAAAAAGCCAGGCCAGCTGTCCAGGGACCAACCTCCGACTGCTTCTACCTGTTTTATTAATGGAGCGCCAGGGCTCTGTCGGCTCGTAATAGATACAGTGCCCACCGATCTGTCTGTCTCAACAAACACACAAATATTCACAGTGATGCACACAGACACAGATAGAGCCACAGAAACACACAGAAGTGCATATAAAAGATAGATGCTATCTTGTATAGAGGCTAAAAACTTTTTGAATATATATTTTAATTATAGATATATATATATATACCAATTAAAAGTACACACACTCTATTCCAACGCACAAACTTTATCAAAAAAGAAACTTTTATTAATCTCAAAACCCCGCACAAATAAACCATACCCATATGCATGATACACAAGCATAAATAGCATCTGCAAGTAGAAAACTATTCTTGAGAAGAAAAATTCCATCTCTGCATGCACAAAAGTCATCTGGTGCAAATGAAGTTGAGATGAGCAAGAGCTCGACCTTACCTTTGCGCTTGTGACTTTTCAAAACTTGCTCGCCCATAAAATTGACTTTTGAGACTTTGGAGGCCGGGACAGTGGCAAAAATACAGTGCATGGATGGTGTTCCACTCACAGATCCCATCTTTGTATGCTCATATCACCTGCATAGATGTTGTGCTTATGTACAAAGGTGTTGAGACTAATTAGAAAAGCCAATATAAACCAACTTTTAAACTTGGAGAGGGTCAGTGGCATTGTTAAGTTTTCAATGTAGTGAGTCCCCTGGACCCACAGGTGGTGATTCGAGTAGGTCCCTTGATAATTCAATGGGTCCACTATAACATTTTTATTTCTCGAGGTATTGTAGTGTTAAACTATGATTAATGGATATATTAATGTATGTTCAAAATGTATCTGATATTAAACAAAGTAAATTTCAAATCGGAAAGGTTTACTAGAAAACTGTCACATCAGCGTGACATACAAAATTCTAATATAGCATTTCTGTAGCTACATAAATAGCACCAAAATAGTTGATCAAAATTCAAATGAAAGCAAAGTTAATACCTAAAGAAAATACAGCTGCAAGAATCTTCTGGCCAGCAGTGGGTTTCATCTTTTTTCTTCGGTGCTATTCAAAGTTTTTTTTATCTTAGCCACAAGAATATGTTTTCTTATGTCATTAGAGCAAGTACCCTAGATGTTAAAACATGGAAACGTGAGCTTGTTTACTACAATGAAGTTTGTATCCTCAATTATTGAAATGAAATCCATGGCTAGTTGTTGTGGTAGTAATTAAACTAGCATGTCGCAAGACTTTGCAAGCAGTATCTCGTCTGCGCTGACTACTGTAGATGTGCAGAGGGTTGAAACAGCGGCCGCTGGTCTGCTGACAGCAAGGTTTGTTGATCACAACGTATTGCTCTTCATGGGAAATATGTGATGTTTTGCAGTGCGGCTGGAGGTAAGGCTAATGCCAGGTCCTGTTTAGCTAGCTAGCTAGTTGGTTTCATTCAGATTCAATTAATAAATATAATTGGAAATCATCTGCATAACCATTATGGGTTATGGAGAGTTCCATTAAAACATTGCCGAAGGAAGCATATAAACAGCAGGTGAGTAGAATTGGTCCCAAAACAACATCTGGGCAAACTGCCATTATATATATATTTTTTGGGACTGCTTTCTCGAGGAAAGGGAAGGTGACATACAGGATTTAAGAAGTTACTTCAGTTACTTCAAAAGACTATCGTGCATCTACTGTTAAAGACAGGCCTGTCGTAGAAATGTTAACTAAGCAGCCTGGTTTAGAAGGGGTTAAAGAATATATTTTCCAGAAAGACCAGTGTGTATATACTGTATATACAGGTTTTACAGCTGTTTCTAAGGATTCATATTTGAGGATAAATTAGTGCCTGTTGTGGCCAGGAGGTGATGAATTCTACCTCTTACAGTTAGAATTGTATTATTAAAGAAGCTCATGAAGTCATTACTACTGAGGACTATAGGGATGAATCAATAGAGCAATGACTCATGTCATGCCTGGCTACTGAAAATAACTGTTGGCTTGCTTTTATTTCCCTCTATTGATGAGGAATACTTGGCTGATCTGGCATCACAGACAGCCTTCCTATAGGTTTTAAGACTATCTTGCCAGAAAAAGAAAGATTCTTTCAGTTTGGAGAAAAGATCATTAATCCATTTCTCTGCAATGTTTGCTTTGATACTGTATGTGGTATCTTACTATAGGCGATGTTGTAGTGGAAGTTTAACACATGAATCACAGTTGATCTAAACAATATCCACCATCGAAAAATAAGCTCCAATCAGCAGACACCTTGCCACTCATCTTCCATTAGCTATTCTCCCGGAGGATTTAGTTTCTCAATGAGCTGTGATCTATCTGCAACTCCCCCCCACCCCAAAATATCAAAGCCTCGGTGAGATGCAAAAACAGGGAGAGGAGGAGGAGGCGGCTGGGGGCTCATTAAGAGTTAGCCTTCATTAGAAGCAAATTAGAGACTTTCACTCTGCAGACAAAATGTTGAGGGTGGGAAATAAGAATAGAGAAAAAATGTGTTTGAAAGAATGTTTGTGTGTGTGTGTGTGTGTGTGTGTGTGTGTGTGTGAACATAAGGGTGGGGGATTACAAAAAAGCTCAAAATGGCTTTTTAATCACATCATTAAAAGGACTTTAAATTATGAATTTGTCACAATGGATGTCCTTAGGCGTTGGAGTAAGATCAAAGTGGGATATTTCATTTTTTTTTTTTATGGAGAATGAGGCCAATAGGTCTACATCCACTGTGATTGTGTGTAGTAGTTTGTGAGAAGGTGGGGTTCAGTGTATCAAAGGGGACATATTATGAAAATTCCACTTTTGTAGTGCTTCTACACGTTTGTCACGTATCTGGCATGTCTACCGTCCCCAAAACTCTGGAAAAAAACCAACTCCCGCGATTTGTTGTGGTTCCTCTTTCAGATATGATACACTAGATGGCGTGGAATGGGATTACGACATAGTCTCGCTACATGGCCTTGGACCACCCCCCATCAACATCTCACCGGCTCCGGGGAGAGACGGCCCGGCTCCCCGGCTAGCGTTAGCTCGCGAGGTAACGCGCTCCGCTCTCTCCCCGCGGGGCCGGTGCATTAGGGTGAAGCTCGGATCCTGCGGAAAGTGTTTAGTGTACCGGGGGTCTCCGCCTCGACGATCGGCATGTTTATGCGGCCACTTAGATCAGAGCTGCCAACTCTCACGCTTTCGCCGTGTGACACACGCTTTTGCATGTTTTCACACGCACTCACGCCACACACCCAATTTCTCACGGCAAAAAAAAAATCTGATTTTGGGCCGAGCAAGTTCGTTCCTCCCCGACGCTAGATGGCGCTAAGGAGCGCATCTGTAACTCTATCCGCTGCAGAAGAAGAGTTACAAGAGAGAATCTACCTGGAATCTACCGCTGAAGAAAATCTTCATCTTCAGTCTGAGCAGAGACAATGGTATGTGACATGTGTTTCAATTAAGTACTCACTCTCTTAAACTTTAAATCTTGAAAGAAATTATTCGTTTGTGTTTGTGAACTTGATTTTGTGTGGTGAATGTAAACTCAGATGTCATAACAAACAGCAGGAGAGCACCTTGTTAACCTTGTGAGCATTTATCTTTTTATCAACAGGCCAAAAACTCACTCTGAAGATCTTCCAAACAGCACTTTATACAGGTAAGTCGATGTATTCCAAATAATTTATCATAAAGACAGGAAATTTGTGCAATAGAAGTAAGTAAGCATGTTTTTGAAACTGAGAGTAGAGTTATTAAAAACCATTTGAATTCTTTAAGGTAGGAAAGATGTCTCGTAAAAGACCTTTGCCAGGCCCGGGACAAAAGGGAAATCTTTTATATTATTTAAAGAACCAGCCAAGTCAGAAAAGACAGACAAACACACTGACAGAACAGTCAGTTGCTGCAGAAGAGCAACAGACAGGACAGACAGACAAACGACAGACAAACACACTGACAGAACAGTCAGTTGCTGCAGAAGAGCAACAGACAGGACAGACAGACAGACATGCAGAAGAGCAACAGACAGGACAAATAGAACAACCAACAGTGCAGATGGAAGAAGACACAGAGGGACAGACAGAAGAGACTCCCCCAATCCAACAGCAGGGCCAGAAGAGGCGTGCTCTGGCTGGAGCAGCAACATATAGAACCCTGTTCCAAAATGAGTGGACCTCTTCCTGGCCATTTATTACAAGAGGGAGCCTCAACACGCACTACTGGTGTGCAGTCTGCCGGAGTGAAAACTCATGTTGCCACCAGGGTGTGGCAGATCTAGTGCGCCACATAAAAACCAAAGGCCACCAAGAAAAGCAACAAGCTCTTCAGTCCACAGCCACAATAACCCAATATGCAATGCCCGCTCCCTCTGTTGGAGGGATGTCTGCACAAGAGGTTAAGGTATGATATGTTTAATAGTCCTGTCAAGGTTCAGTCAAGATTTTTGTGTTCTAGTTGATCGCGGTAAAGTCATGGTTGATAGTTTTGACTAATTTGTGGTTTGTATTTCAGTGTATTACAGTCCAATTTTCTTAATTTGAGATCTTAGTTGCTGAATGTGTTTTTTTTAACCTGTGCCCTATTATCACAGGTGTCTATTTGAAATAAACTATGGTCTTTTGGGAGGATTAATCATTTTCAATTTCTTACAGACAAGAAGAGCTGAGGTAAAAATGACAGCTGGGTTGGTAGCTCATAACGTTCCTCTAGCCTTTGCGGACCACCTGGGGCCTCTCCTAAAAGACTGTTTTGGAGATTCGAAGACGGCGCAGGACAACAGGTGTGCCAGGACTAAGTCATCCTGCATTACTAACAAAGTGCTTGCGCCTTATTTCACACAAGAGCTTGTGAAGGAGCTCAAAAACAGCCCATACACCCTTGTTACAGATGGGTCAAATGACACAGGTATTTCCCAAACTATTTATCTCTTCTGAAAAACATTTGCTTTGTGTAAACATTGAACAACATGTACATTTGTATAATTCTAACTCGTCATTATAGGTGTGCAAAAGATGAACACGCTTACTGCCCGGGTCTTCATGGGAAGCAAAGTTGTCCACCGATTTTTGAGCATGTGCACAACAAGTGGGAAGACATGTGGGACAGCAAGCGAGATCTTCGCCAAGATTAACTCCACCCTAGAGGAGCATGGTATCCCTTGGGAGAACTGCGTTGCTCTCTCGGTTGACAATGCAGCTGTGAACATCGGACCACACAATTCCATCGCCTCTAGGGTGCTCCAGAAACACCCCAACACCTATATTCATGGTTGTCCTTGTCATGTGGCCCATAACACCGCCAAAGCTGCAGGAGGGGGATTTTTTAAAGTGAGTTCAGGCCTGATTTATCTCTACACGTAACTTTATATTTGTATCCTAATTGCATGCATTGACTGAATGATATGATTTGATTAATGCATTGCAGGTGTCTGGTTTTGATTTGGAGGACATGGTAGTGGACATCGGTTACTGGTTCAAAGGTAGCACAAATCGGAAAGGATGCCTGACAGGTATGCATGTTTGATACTATTACGTGTAATATTGAAATGCAGAGCTTTAGAAAAGATATGATATGGAATTAAATGTTTGAAACAGAGTTTTGTGAGCTGCATGAAGCTGAGTACATGGAGGTCCTCCTGCACATCTCAGTTCATTGGCTAAGCCTTGAACGTTGTGTGACCAGAATCCTGAGGCTTTACGGACCTCTCGCGAGCTACTTCAAATCTGCTAGTATGGTCATCAATTTTCAATTTCATTATGCAGCAACTACATGGATTGTTAGTCACCAACTTATTGACAACCTCTTATTTTGTGTTATTTATTTATTGATTCAAGATGAAAATCAGGCCAGATTCAAGAGGCTTGTGCAGGCATTTACTGACCCCATGACAGAAGTGTACCTGCTGTTCTACCAAGCCACCGTACCAACCTTCACTGATTTCAACTTGCTTCTCCAGAGAGAGCAGTCAGCAATATATTTGTTACATGATGAGGTGAGTTTGGATCTTGCTGTTTTTTACATTCTGTGTTTCTTGCTGATATCTGCAGGGATCTAATACTATTTTTGTCAATGTCTGTCATAGATGGTGAAATTCGTACGCAAGCTATGTTCCAAATTTATGGTTCCAGCAGCTCTGCAATGTCACGAGGAGCCTTGTGAAATTGCCTATAAAGAGAAGGCAAACCATTTGCCAGGTTAGTGTTTGACTATTATTATGATCATACACTGTGATATGTGATAGATAAAATGTGATATTTAGCCTTGTAGCTAACCTTTTGCCACTACATGAGTAGAAACCTAAGGTTTGTGGTAGTCCTTCCAACAGTGAGCTTCTGGTTGGATTTATTGCCCTATCTGTCAAGCTGATATTGCTGCATCAGTATGTTAAACCATTTATGTTTTCCTGGTATGCTGTATCTGTACAGGGAAAAAGTTGAACATTGGGTTCACAACCAGGGCTACACTTAACAGGTATCTTGATGAGGGTGACATCACACCACGGCAGGTGGATTCATTCCATGAAGCTGTGTTAAGTTTCCTAACCAGTGCTGTGGGCTATGCACTTAAGAAGCTGCCACTGGAAGAGCCACTGATCAAACACGCAAAATTTGTAGATGTGCGGCAGAGGGCTGAAAGTGGAATTGAAGATGTCCTGTACTTTGTTGAAAGGTTAGTTTTTTTCTTTAATTATTGTCTATCATCTTAGCTAAAATGCTTATGATGAGGTATGTTCACTCCTAAACTGCACATGAGTTATTCTTATATGGCTTTTCCTCAAAGATGTGTATGAACTGCTGCTGGTTGATGACAATATACCTATAACTTAACAACCTGTAACTCTACTTTCATAAATAGGTTTCCCCATCTCCTCCCATACCATGGGCCAGAGGAGCATGACCACCTGGGTGAGGAGTTTCTCAATTTTCAAACCATGCCAACAACCTCCCTTCAGGACGAAACTGAAATGGAAAGCTTCTGGGCTGGAATGGCAACAAGGAAACATAAGGTATACTTTTTTTTTGTCTTTCTTTTTGGCAGGTGTGGCTTGGCTACATCTGTTGCTTTTATTGATGCATGCATCTGTATCTGTATCTGTCATACATGATGCAAACTATGCATGTTGTATCTGAACTTTGTTACAGTATACTTACAGTATTAATCAAAATATGCTATGTTTTTCCATTTTGTTCTTGGTTCATTTTCCATAGGTAACAGGAGCCAAAGAATTTGAGAGGCTTGCTGCCGTCGCCAAGCTGGTCCTGGTGTTGCCCCATTCAAATGCAGATGCGGAGAGGGTGTTTTCTGTGGTGGGACTGAATAAAACTAAGACCAGAAATAGCCTGGCATTGGATGGCACCCTGTCCTCGATAATGGCCATAAAGATGGCCGACCTGGAGCCCTGTTTCAGATGGGAGCCCCCCTCAGATGTCATCAAGGCCTCCAAGAAGGCCAAAGGCCAGTACAACCTTGCCCACAGATAATGACTAACCAGCTTCTGATCTTCATCCGATACCTCATTTTTATTTATTGTTGTTCTGGTTGATTGTATTGTTCTTGTTCCTTATTGCTTAAAAAGGCTACTGTTTAAGCCCTTTAAGCACTTTAAGCACTTTATTTGTTGCACTTTCTTGTTGAAAAAAATGAAAAATATCTCTCCCCAACTAATCTTCTGTCATTTTTTGCTGAACATAAATCATTAACTGTTCTTAAGAATACAATTATTAACATTATAGGTTAGGTTTCAGTTAAGAATTAGTTGAATACCATTGTAATCAAAATGTCAATCAACCTACCTTGGTCAAATCTTAAACACAGGTCTATTAATTAGGCTATATTGTGGTACATAGACAGTCATTGAGGCACAACAATAGTTTTCTGGTTGAATGTTCAGCTCAAGTCTAGAAGGCCCTACAAGTCATGATCTGATGAACATGAATCAGAATAAGTTCAGGTATTGCACATCTTTAGCATACCACTCAAAAATCCACTAGAATGCAGGAAATAACATCTACTTAAACAAAAATTTCCTGGGGATGGACCTTCAGCTATGTCTTTGCTTCACAGAACGTAACCAATGTTGTCCATCTCCAGTCGGCCGCCCCTATCAACGACTTTGGGCTCCACAAACCACCAGAATGCACAACATGGGTACAACGCCGAAAATGAATTCCAATTCCCTGATAATTGAGCCACAAACATGTGTGGCTGCGTGCGCGGCAAAAATTTGGTCACCCCCGACAAAATCTCACTCCAAGATTTTTTGAAAAGTTGGCAGCTCTGCTTAGATGTCTGAGGGGTAGCAGCAGCGAGCTAACGCTAGCTTGCAGGAACTTAGATCAAGATCTACGCGAGGGCAGCTCCCTGGGAGCATTGGACACTTCCCTGCGGTGTAGGCTCAAGGTGAGCAGCGAGTTAACACGCGGCAAAAGCGACGGGGGAAGCAGCGGTGACACAGTGCGATCCGGCGACGTTATCTATGTCATCGGACGTCCCCGCATCGCACCGTGTCACCGCCGCTTCCCCGGCTACATCGCAGGGAAGTCTCCAATGCTCCCTGCGCCAGATCCAGCTCCCACTCCTCCCACTGAGGGGCTGTACTGGGGCGCTGGGGCTCTCGCGCCGGGGCTGTTTTAGACAGGGTAAAAAGGTGCTGTTTTAAATGATCCTTGTGGTATTTTGACAAAAGTATGTTACAGACATTTCAGTAAGACCCAAAGGAACCATATCAACTTTGGTAAAATGGGCATACGATGGGTCCTTTAAAGTCAATCAAGGATTGCAACTGGTCATTGATGAAAATAAATGACAAGACAATCATAATTAACTGTTCAATAAACGCCTCACAGCCAAGAAACCATAACCATGCCTGTCATTCTGCTTTTCTGCATTCATTCATTGGTTGTGCTTCATGTATTCACGAGAAGAATCCATATGATCGCATTGTGAAACTCAGAATTTTACGAAAGCGCTTAGTTCATGAATTGTGTCATGTTTGCCGATGTTATCAGAAGTTGTATAGGCCAGGGAAGTTAACTCTTCATAGAATAGTGAGCCAATATAATGCTATTTTATATTTTATACTGTCAAATAGTTTCATTCATATTTTTATAATATGTCTGAGCAGAAGATTGATATTCCCAAAGCCTTATCTTTTCCCCTTGGTGAATATGACTTTTCATTTGCTTAGTTATTTGTATTATGTCTGTTAGGATGCTAAATTGTTTGACTGTGTTCTCTAGTCACAGTAATATTATCTAATGTACTAATGGGCTTTTTGCGTCGAAATCTCCAGCTCACAAGCTCTATGTGTCTATTTAGCAAATGGAGCAATGAATTGTCCATTTGTCTATTTTTGGTTTCCAAATGTACAAAGTCACATCATTTTAACCAAGACGTTTTTTTTCGGCCCAACCAAAAGCAAGTTTATACATTTTCAGGACTTGAAGCTACTGCGTATATTTCAGTGCAGGCTGGTGTTGGAGAACTGTTCTGCTTTTTGGATTTAGGGAAATTAAACTCAAGCCAGCATCAATATCTGGCTTTTTTTCAAGGACAGGCAGCTGCAGCTCTAATCTTTCATCATTGCCAGCAAGAACATATTAAATACTTATTATAGTAGTTTTAAATTGCATGTTAGATGATCAATATAACACAACATTGTCAGCTGGAGACAATACTCAACCAATTCATAAAACCAATGACTAATTAGCTTACTATTTAGAGTTGTGGGTAACTTTGCCTCTCTAATGTTTGGCTTTTCAGCAAAACATAATTTCTATATTGCCTATTCAAGACACCTGGAAATAAACTAATCTGGTATTTCCACTTATAAATGAGAACATAGTGTAGCCTCTGTCTAAAACCCATTGTTCCAAAAATACAGTGAATTTGAGGATATGGATATACTGTCATTCTTTAAGTAAAATATACTGTAAAATAGATTCAAAGAGTGCAGGGTGCAGCCTTATAAGAGAGTTGTAGGGCCTTGTGGATGGTGTAGATGCTGCTGTTGGACAGCGATACAAGCTGATGGTAATATCTAGTAACAAACTGGTCACATTTGGCAGAGAGACAGGGGACGTGAGCAAAAGAGAGAGAGAGAGCGAGAGAGAGCGAGAGAGAGAGAGAGAGAGAGAGAGAGAGAGATGTTACAGGAAATAAAAAAGCAACTGAAGGTTGAAACAGTGGAGGAAGGAGTTAAATAAACAAAGCTTTTCGCTTCTTTTGCTTTTTTTAAACTACACTTGCCTCTCTTGTTGCGTTCTTTTCAAAGGAAAACTCACTCAGTGGAAATCAAATGTTGATAAAGAGAAAATTGCATCGGATGGATGGGGGCGAGGAAAACCGGAAAGATACACCCAGAGAAGCCTCACAGGACCAGCTAGGAGGGAGGGGAAGAGAGAGAGAAAAAAAGAGAGAGGCGGAGGGGGGCAGTGGGAGGATGAAGGGAGACAGAAAGAGAGATGGGCAGGAAAGAGATGGCAGGGAAAGGAGGCAGAGATGAGAAAATGTGGTTAGATCTCAGAAACTGATGAGAGCTGGATAATCCAAGTAACACAACAGACACATTTGCATGCACACCAACTTTTCTTACACATACGTGCACTCTAAACACATTCGTAACACACACGCAAACACCAACACACAATCTCTCTCGATATGTTGACACTATTAGGAGCTGACAGAAAGAGGGAAATGGTTCGAGGGAAACACAAACAAATTTAGAGAGAAGAAATTGGCCCTCTTGTTGCACCGCACTACTCCTCCGCAAACACCTCAATTCTCTCATTACACTCCATTACAGCAGCCATCCACAGACAAAAGAGATCCTCCACCACGGGTAATAGGAAATCAAGTCAACACTCCATTGTGCTTTGTCCCCCATCAGTCCCACAGGCCTGAGAGAATGGCCGAGGTTTGCCTGGGCTCAAACCAAGGAGACAGACACACACAGCAGAGACGGGAATTGATTTGAAGTAGGAGGTAAATGGAGGTCAATGATGATTTTAACGACGACTGAGAGTTCTGAAGGGATAAGACAGAATATTTCAAAATGTCCTATGTGGGATAGTAAAGAGTTTAACCTTTACTCATTTTAGTGCTGGTTGTCAATATACTGTCACCTTGTTGAAAGTCATATTTAATATCAGTTTTCTTTGATCTGTGTTTCTAGTGTTTTTGTACCAGCTGCCTCTCTCTCTCTCTCTTTCTAGACTATATTAAATGACAGGTTTTTGGAAACAGGAACTCTCTCCCTCCTCTAGTCGAGCATAAGGGAGCTGTTCATTTTATCTACAGCACATTAACTTAGCCAGTGTAAAAGGAAAATGAAGTGTTGAACCGTGGGATAAGTGGAAATCATAAAAGCCTGCAGGACTTAATGCTGGCTTTAGAGCACTGCGTCGTGTATTAAGTGACTAAAGGAAGAGCGCCTCAAGGTCTACAGGTGAACTGCCTGCATTCAATTTATTCATGTGTGATTTTCAACAGATACAGCAAAGATTACAAACTCTGCACAGAAGCATGTGAAGCATATGGTAGGTCATTAGCTTTGGAAAAATGTTAAAATGTAATTTCACGACTTAAATATGAGTTTCCAGATATCTGTTATATTTCAATATCCAATAATGGTTAAAGCAGGATTAAATGTTCTTTGGCCACTTTGGGGCAGTGTAATAAGTTGTAAGCACAGCGTGCTTACAACTTATTATTACTTATTATTATTACTTATTATTACTGCTTCACAGAGCACCATCCATTTAAAGTTCCCTAACCCAACCCTACTTTTAGCTTTGGTTTGGTCTCCTCCAAATCGTGAGGCAAATATCTGTCTCCGCTAAAGCCTCCACTATGTTTATCTGTTACAGAGTCTAACTTTGTCCTCTTGTGGTTTGGTACAAAGCAGGTAGGTTTTTTGAATTAATTAAGATTCCCCACAAAAAAGGTGCCTGCTAGTGGAAACAAAGTTGATAAGTGAAGGTTGTGTAAATATAAATGGCTGATAGGTACTAAAAATATTTGCACAGCTACAACAAACTGCAAAATTGTAAGATAATTACCTTAGGTCATGCTTTCATCAACCTTTGTCTGTTAGTCAGGAATATTAAGTAAAAATTACCCAAGCAATATCCATGAAATTTTCTAGCGGGTTGGGGTATGATCCAAGAAAGAACCAGGAGCTTCTCTAGCAGCCTTGTCCTACACCAGCAATAACTTTCAGCCTTATCAAAGGGGAGAGATTTGAGCCCAACGTTAAACGTAGAGAGGGGGTCTGCCTCCCAAACACCAAGTCAGAGCTGGTTCCCTGATTTGTCAGCAAACTCCGTCTTATTATCCTTTAAAATGCCTGTGTTTATTCCTCCATGCTGTAAGGTTCAAATTTACTGCACATCAGTGCTAAATGTGGGCTGAATGTTTGAAGGATGTTGTATTGAAGCTGTGGTAATTTTTTACAAAGCTCATTCTCTGCATGGCGTGCATTCCCACCAAAAGATAAATCCTGCTATAGGTGTGTTGCACATCAAATTTGTAACATTAAACATCTACAGTCTAACATACACACAAGAGACGGACAAAATCTAATGCAATAATAGATACACATCACAGCCAAAAAGGGGGGGGGGGAGGGGGGGCTCATTTCAGCCACTCTGTCACCATCTTGGCAGGTGTTTATTTGAGCTGAGCCTGATAATGCAGCAGAGTAGACAGGCAGAGGGAAGGTTCGCAACAAAAGAAACTCACCGTGATGACAGAGAGTTATAGTGTAGTTACGGGGTTTCAGTTCAGAATGTGCCCGGTGAGAGTGGTTACAAAAGTGCTGCTAAAAGCAGAGATTTGGCCCAGTATTACTCAGATTACTGCATCTCCCTACAATCCTCTTTGAAGACAAAGTCAAACAGCGTTAACCCCCATCATATTATTTTACTGCCACCGCTTTTGAGACTCCACACAGTCACCCGTGACATAAGGTAAGATTAAAACAATCCTCAAAAGTTTTGCCCTTGATTTTTGTGCCTAGCAATTTGTTAGATCTTTTGGGGGGATTTTTTTTTACGTCATCAAAGAAATAAACAATTTTTTTAGGGATAAGACAAAGTGTGAATGCACAAATCTGGATTTAAAATGTTTGTACTAGAGTGCAATTTGAGTGGAGAGTAAGACTCGTGTTTGTGTGTATGTGTGTGTTTTTGTGTGAGAGAGAATATACTTGTACAGATATCTTAGTTGGATAAGTAAAGAGGATTTTGAGTGTAAACCTACATAGCGAGGACCTTTCAGGAAAGTGAGGACATTTTGGCTTGTCCTTATTTTCTGACCCACTTTTCATTAGGGTTAGGTTAGGGTAAGGTTTAGGCATTTAGCTGTGTTGGTTAAGGTTAGGGTAAGGGGCTAGGGTTTGCATCATGCCAATTAGTGTCCTCACTAAGATATATGTACAAACATGTGTGTGTGTGTGTGTGTGTGTGTGTGTGTGTATGTAGGAGAGAGTATAAAATGGGTATTAGCAGGAAGGAAATGGAGAAGCCTGTGATTTGGTTACACGCAACTTGAGAGCATCGAGAGAGTGTGCAAGAAAGGAGGTGGGAAGGTAAAAACACACAGTATGATGGGGAGACCAGATGAGGTGGCTCTCTTCTAATCCAGGGGGTAAAGCAAGCAAGCAAAGAAAGAAAAAAGAAAACAGGATGTGTGGCCAGCAGCCATATAAATGAGTCATAACTCAGCTTCATTAGTGAAAATGTCTCTTGACCTATTGACATCCACATCACACCATGTAATCCCTGCACATCGATCCGCTGACCCCCAGAGCTGCACCATTTTCTTCATTGTTTTAGCATCTGAACTCCTATATATGTTCTTCAAGCTCTCCCATGCTGCCACCGCCCCCCTTCTTTTCCATCTATATGGAACTTCCACAAATGAGAACAAAGGTCAGGATTTGTATATGCATTTGGCAGAATTGTAGAGTGTTAACATTCAGCGGAACAGCAAAACGTCGATTTGAAAATGTTGAAAGTTTAAAGCCAACTTCCCCTGTCACAAGCTGGAAAACATAAGTGTTTGACCCCTTTCGCAAAATGTGGTTGTTATGTCATGTTTTGATTACTGGCTGCTGAATTCACAATTGGTTTAAAATGTAGTTATGATGCCGGTTAATTTGTTGAGATCAGTAGTTCAAGTGAGTTGAACACTGTCGGAATCTCATTATTTGTGTTACACTTTAGGTGCAATCAATACTGCAAGGTTTGACTAAATGATGCAAAACAAAAGAGTTGGTTAAGTGAAGAAAGGCATATATTCAATTATGCTTGGTTTAAAATTAATTTTGTTCAAAGCTGCATCTATTGTGCCTTTGTTGGCCACATGATGGCAGAAGAAAAACCACAACATCGATGTTTTTTTACCGAAAGTTGCTATTGCAAATTTATATTTATAATTCAAGCATAATTAGTGCAACAGTAGCGTAAAGTTGCAGTTCTACATGGGTATTCCCTATTATTACATTTTTCTTTGAACTCCTGGGAAAGGAATCTGGCTGTTAGCTGCTGACTTTGCTAGTTGCTAACTATGCCTGTCCACTGTTTGGTGCTAGGTAGGTACAGTGATGAGCATTTTGACTGAAAATAACTATTGTGTGGCTGCAAACAAAGTACATGAGAGCAATCATAATCAATAAAAGTATTACAATTTAGGCTTGAAATGATGGACTGTATAAAGCGACTGCAGATGGTTAAAAGTTTTATTTGTTCAATCCGGATTGAGAGTAAAATAGACGAGCACGGTATGCGTCGGGGCATGGGTACCATGTTATTGACAGCTAGTACTGTCTAATGGGTGCAGGTCAAGGGTGTAGGTGGGCATGCCTTGTCCTCAAGCTGTCAGTCAGGCTTATCCATGCTCCTCCAAATATGGTTGATTCTTAATCAAAAGAAAAGGAAAAAAAACAAATGATAGATAAACTCGAGGCCTCAAATCAGAAGTTCATAAACCAATGGGCGACGTCACGGTCAGTTGACAGTTAAAAACACAGAACATTAACGATTAACACTAGAAGGTTAAAATCCCTTAAAATAACACAAAGTCATTTCATCATTGTTAATATAAAAATAATGACTACCCCAGCATTAAATTGCATAGATTCTTTTTTCCGATCAAATAAACAGGAGTAGGCCTTTCAGTGGTCTTTATTGCCACCATCCTATACTCACCCAAGTACCATAGTAGTCATAGTTATTGAATAAACAGTATAATACTGGTGGTATATACACAGTATGTTTTCATTGTCTTTTTCGCTTTCGAAGACACCCTAAATTACATCTAAGAAAACACTATCAAATTGTCAGCTCTCTATCTGTCATGAGTGAAAATAAACAAAGAGCTGGAAATTAACTGTCACCCTTAACTGACAACACAGGTTTGGTGTGTTATGACAAGAGATAGTGTCGCAAACAATAAAACGTGGGGTACACAGTGATTTCTTGAGGGGAATGTTTATGAGGCAATATAGACAACATAAAACAAAAATAAAATGATGTAATTTACATCATTTATCCACTTAAAATACTATCTTTTGGTTTGGTGTGTATTTAAAATGACAATACAAGATTATATTGTATCGATAGACATCTTGAAACATCTATTAGTCTAGCTTGGTACATCACTTAAAATGGGTTAGAAACATTAAACTAAATTTGATACTCCTGCTACTAATCACAAAGATTCTGTTTTGAAGTCGGAAAGAGAGTAGCTTCCTGTTTAAAAGCTGGGTAAGCCTTGTTTGTCTTTAAAGGAGACATATCCCAGCTGTCTTCACAGACGTCCTGCCCCCTGGAGCCTTTCTTATTTCGCCTCTAGTTTATTTCGAGCGAGGAACATACAGATACAGCCCAGCTGTAATGGCACTTGTCTACAACTGAGTGGGAGAAGCATCCTGCTTCTGAATCAATGACCAATTCAATTTCATGCACCATGCTGACATTTAACCAACAGAGCCAGAAAGGTTAATGGAATTCCATATGTACGCACAGGCGGCGTGTACAGTGGCTGATTGTATCGCAGTGCTACTTAGCAGAAAAGCAAAAACCAAAGGGTGAAAATCCTCCTCCAGCTAAGCCTCATATCAGCACATTCACACTCACATTCACACACACACGTTCACACAGGGCCGACTGGAGGAGAGTGCATTAGATTAGCTTCTTTTGTCTATGAGTCTGTCTACCACCTAACTTTCCACCTAATACTCTGTCTGGCTTTCCAATCTCGGTGTCCCTGACTGTTATTTTTCTTCCGATTCTAGCACTTTGTCAGTCCAGGTTTATCTTTCTCTCACTGTCTTCTGTCTCTTTTTGTTGCTTTTTCCCCATTCAGACGATGAGTCTTCCTTGCAGACTTCATGTTTGTCTGTCCGCGTTTGTACATCTGCCCGGCCTTGTATTAAATGTGCCTGCCAGTCCTCCATGCCTTTTCTATCTTTCATGGGTGTGTAGTAACACAAAAAAGACACAACACCCACCCGATAATGAGTAAGCATTCTACCAACATTTATCTCTCCACTGCTCCTTCACTTCTGTGTTTAAAAAAACGAGGACTGATGAAGCATCAACATTAGGAGAACGTTCCTGATCTCCTTACATGATGTAATTTCAGCTCATGAGAACAGACGGATTCAGCACAGAAAGGTGGAAGCAACGCTCGCTGCCAACTGTGTTGAGCCCCAGTAGCCGTAGTGATGAGAGCAGGGCAGACACTGGGCCCTGGCTACTGTAATGCAGCGGGACAGCTTATACAAAACAAAATTACCCAAAGGTTGCTCCCAGTGCTTCTCTGACCCACTGACTGGCTGGACGACAGACTGGACACTGCCAATGAGGGAGGTTACACTACGAAAAAACATTCAGGCTGTAGCACTCTTAAGATGAAGAATGTGTAACACTGTGTGCTTCAAACATTGCACAGTATATCAAGCATCATAGGGCAGAAAAAGCCCACCAATCAACTGTCCTTATTAGGACTTTGCAATGACCTCCATTCACTGTGGACAGCCTAACCAAAACCTTATCCCTAACCTTAACCTGCATTTCCAACAGACAAGATATAATCTCTAACAGAAGCCGGGGTACACAAGCACAAATGTCGGATGTGGGACAAATTAGAATATGGTGGGCAAACAGAGTCCAGATGATTAATGAAAAACATTGCTAAACTATGACCAATCAATGCCTGACCCTAACCTTAACCTGACCACAACTCACATTGTACCCTTAACCTTAACCAGGACCTTAGAACTAATGTTTTGCCTCATTATTACCAGACTCTGGTCCCTAGGTCTACTGGTCCTAACAAGGTCTGAATTATGTTACAGAAGGTCCTAAAGGGGTACTGAGTACACACACACACACACACACACACAGGCTACAGAGGTTACAGGCTTACACATCATGCAACAGAGCATTATAACTAGATTTACTTGAAACAAAAACAACAGAACGCCAAGAGGCCTGTGTTACTGAAACATAAAACTGTTTGAACTCGGTTCAACCTGCAACACAACAATAAATCCTACTGACTAATAATCCTACTTTGAATATATAAAGTTTTTTTTTTTTGAAATTATTTTGTACCTTATCTTATATGAAATAATGAATGTTCCTTTACTAGTTACTGGTAACATTGTAATTCAAAGATCTACATAATTCCTCTATTTATGTTGCATCTAAAAGTGGAAGCAATTATGTTTCAAGTCAGCTTGTGTTATTATTTTCTTGCACACGTGTTGAAAGTGCATTGGTTATAGATTACTATACATGATCGACTTGCACTGAACTCATTTTATTATCATTTATTATTCCAGGATAATTGTCGTTATTGTGACCTGAGAAATCAATCTGACACCTCTGCTGAACCACAAAATTACACATAAATTAAAATGTGTAATTACCAAATAAAGTTTCAGATTTACTTCTCTCATATTCTCGCTGGTAATGCCTTACTTGCCCACACATCACCTTTCTATTGCTCCCTTGCGTTTACTCTCTCTCTTAGTCTATCTCTCCTAAAGGTTTCAGTCAAATTATGTTAAATGGCAGTATTGTTCAATTAAGTTTAAATCCTCGTTTTGAAAACTCCTATGGAGTTAGGTTGCAGACCCCGACCACTTGACCTAGACTGACTGTTTCCAATCAACTGGCAATGTCCGTTTAATAACGTCTGAATGGGGCATCGGTGTTCACTAACCAGCTCCTTTCCTTTTCCTTTAACTCAATTGGAAACTCTTGGAAAGCATTCAAAGAGGAGGCTTTGAGGCCTATCACTGCCTCATGGTTGTAAAGTCCTGTTGAATTTACTGTTTTAAATAGGCTCCAAATCGATGTGTACTCTCTGCGTCAGAAGTTAATTTGATTGCTTCATTAAGGGCAGTGGCCTTTAAGCATCTGTGTAGTATAACAAATGTCTGTGAAGCACCAGCTTGACACGGCCTTCTCCACTACACACTTAGAGAACATGTTGTCACAAAGCCTCAGATAGCATCCACAGTCCAATGTGTAACATATTTATGTGAACAAAAACTTGAGAAGTTACAGCCATGCTTCATGTGTCATTTGTTTTCTACTTGAAAAAGCAGACCAGTCAGGCGAGGGGGATATTAATCACCTTATCACCTGCACACATCTCAAACAAACATTCCTGCATTATGCCCCTTAATGTATTATTTTTGCTTTACTGATGATACTACCACTGACTCTTTACAATCCATCTTAAAGACAGGAAACGTACTGTACCTGTTTAAATGTGTGACATGAATACTCTGAGATACTCTGAGATAAGAGCTACTGTTTGTTTTTATCTCAGACAGCAGTGCTATGGTCCTCATCTGAGTTAAATGCCACCACAAATTAGACTCCTGCCCCCATGATGTTGTCCAGCCATAAAAGTTAATCTTGCAGCTGTACTTTAACTTTTTGTACAATTTTGAGATACAACATAAAAAGTAAGAAAAAAGCTGTGAGAGCTATATTCACCTATTTTATTGATAACATAATTGAGGTGAATTTGCAAGAGTGTGACCTGGCAATTTATCATTTCCTGTAAATGGATGTTATATATCGACCTTGAATCAGTTTGAACAAAAACTCTCTGAGTAATTGGAATAGAGTAAAAATCTATCCAAGTATTCTGAGAAGATAGTTGTGTATGCATTTCGTGTCAAAGCAATGAAAAATGTATATTCATTCATTGAAAATATCAAACAATGTCTGATGTCTGATGTCTTTCTAAAGCTGGGATATGAAGTGAAGTATGTGAAGGACTGAAAACTCTTGTTTTCTTCTGTAAAACCGCAAATACTGTTTATTTGGACGCCTGAGACATAACTGTGCACACAGCGACCGAAAAAAGATGTGAGGCACACTATACAGGGACGAGTCGACCTCACATACAAAAAAAATTACTCGCTCTCTGGTCACTGATTCAACCCAAAGGGAACAACAAAGCAGCTGAAACAAAAACCTGGTTGTTCGAGAAGAAAGGGTGAAGAGAGGGCGCAGTAAGGTAAGAACACCGAGTCGGGGGAGGATGGGAATCGGAGGGCCTTTCTCTTTCGGGGGCAGCTTTTTTGTTTATGCTATATTCCATCTGTATCATGTTACCGCTTGGTGCCGGTGTCGGCCGAGAGAGGCTTAACTGAAAGAGTCAAATAGAGAGAGGGAGAGGCCCAGCAGGGAATACCAGGTCACAAAAGATTTACTTCACCCCTGTCCAGAAACCAGTTTTTCAAACAAGAACAATACAGCCAGTAGAAAAAGAAATGGAGCAAGATAGGCAGGGCCAGGTGGGGGTGGTGGAGGCGGAGTGGAGGAAGAGAAAAAGACAGAGAGGCAGAGGATTGATGGCACAGTAAGGAGAAATATAGAGTGGCGGAAAAAAAGAAAAAAGGTAAGGAGTCCCAGAGTTCAGTCTCGGGGGATCCCGCGGCTGGCAATGGCTTCAAAGCGTTTCGAAATTGAAAAAGCGAATTGAGAGCAGGACGGGATGAGATTGAAAGACGAGAAGGAGTGAAGGACGGAAGCTAGGAGGGGAAGACAAGAAAGAGACAGACAAAGAGAGGGGGAGAAAGGAGAGGTTCCCTAAGAATAAGTCCTGCATTTGAATTTGAATATGGACACAGAGGGGCAGGTCACTGCTCGGCATTGCAGCTAGTGCCAATATCTCTCTATTAGAGGTCTCTCTCTCTCTCTCTCTCTCTCTCTCTCTCTCTCTCTCTCTCTCTGCCCCTACTACCATCCTCCTCCTCTGTGTTCTGAGCAGTGCAGATGGTGCAGTGTTCGCCCGCAGATATTAACAAACCCAGGAGACCGGGCGCGTGAGAATGTACTCTACTCTCCGCTAACTTCACAGTCCTTGAGAACCAAGCATGCAGGCTGCAAGTATCACTCAAATAGCTGTGGGGATGAATCCCATGATCTCTTACTGTTTTACACACATAATGAACATATGCTGCTATTTGAACACAAATTCACATTCACCAGAGTGCACCCGCGTTGCTGTACACACAGGCATGCACAAAGGCGCTGGGGTCTCGTGCCTCTGCTGGTAACATGCAATTATGTGGCTATGATGTCATTGATTTCCTGCATTGGTTGGAAGCTGCGCAATGCCGAACGATTAGAGAGCGCTGGAAAGTGCCTCGCTGTGTGGAATACTAATACAGTCATTTGTGAGCAGTGGCAAAAAGGGAAATGTTTTTCCATGCACCCCCCCTGCTAATGTTTACCTCTGCAGAGTTGAGACTGAAGGGAAGAGTGACTGACTGATAGGCAGGCTGACTCATCCCTGACGGATATGTCAGATCCCAGTTGACTGACAGGCCGACAGACTGGCCCTGACTGGACGGGAGAGGAAGAGGAGGAAGAGGAGGAGGAGACGATAAACAAGAAGGAGTAAGGAAGAAAGGGAATGATCAGCGCAGTCTGCAGTAAAAATCAATGATGGATCTCATTCCAAATAAGATATCCACTCTTTGGAAAAATAAATGTGACAGCTATTATCAAAAAATCATTGATAGCGCAACAGAAAAACAAATAATTGGATTTCCTGAAGAGTAGCAAGTAAACAAGAGTCTTGGAGAGTAACGCCTGAGTGTATATGTGCATCATGGTGAAAGGCATAGTGTTAATATTGAAGGTTTTCTTACATCGTTTCATCTTTCTGTCAAACTCTGTAAAACCAAATTCCAGTGAATAAATAGAAAAATCCTGCACTTGACATATAGGGCCCTTTTGTATTATTATCTAGTGAGACAGATATCGTGCTGTATCCTTTTATGATTGTCGGGCAATATATCGATTATTGGGTGGTTGCTGTGTCTTGATATTATTGTTATCGCAAGCTTTGTGTCACGTATCGCGTCTTATCTTGAGTTACACCTATTCCAAATAGATAGTGACTTATGAGAGTCAAGACAGATGCTGCGGGATCCGAGATATGCTGACTTTTGGTCAATGTGTGAAATTGAGGCAGTAATTTAAAACCATTGTGGGAGTACTGTCTAACTGGTTTTAGGTAGAAAAAGTCTGCACAAAAAGTTTCTAAATGTCACTAGATGATGCAATACACTATTGACATTCACTTTAGTCCCTTCATCTGTTGGCTTCTCTCCCTCTCCCCGTGCTCATACAAAATGAATAACAATAATAATCAATACAGTTATTAGCCACAGCAAGGAGGCACAGTTTTTTGTTTTCCAGTTGTTTCAGTTTAGTTAGCAGCATGTCACACAAACTACTGATCCATTTACCTCAAAATGTGTTGTAAGGATGCAGTATGTGTCAAGAAAGAACGCATTTAAAGGAATAGTTGACTTATTTATCGGGGGTGTTTTTTATAAAATTTTGTTTAAAGTGGTTTTTCAAATGACCGTTGATTTCTCAGAGAATAATTCATGGAAATTTAGACGCCTAATATTTATGAGTGTGTGCAATTTAGTGCAGAACCATATAAAATGTTTAATGTGGCTTGACATGACACAGTGAGACATGTTAACCAAAGAGTGGTTATAACCAAATAATTAATCGGAAAAAAAATCTCCATAGACATTAGTTAAAGACAAAGGCTGTGAAGTGATTTCAAAGTTAGAAGATCATTTATGCTTCTGTGCTGTTAGTTGAATGAGAAACATAGACGGATGTGCCTGCGAAGGAAAAGCCAGGCCGTGCACTCGTTAGGTCTGTACTGCTGTCTCTCTTCTATTGAAAGAGAGGGGAAATATTTTTGTAATATTGTTAATATTCTGACAATATAGTGACAAAAGCCTTATGTTTGAACAACTGGATGTAAATGACCAAGGACAGACATATCAGTGGAGAAACTCCAACACTTCAGCTGCTGTAATGTCTCTGTCAGTCAGTGACGGACAGTTAGCCATTTTTCTACCCGAGCATTCCCTTGTACACACCCTACTTTAACGCCTCACATTGGGCGAGTGTTGGTAAGAAGCAGAAAGGCCTCTTACTCAGCAACACAAAAATTGGCCTACCTTTTACTTTTCATTTAGCTACATGCATATCAAGTTCAAAATAAATTAAAGATGCAGGCAACACAGGATTGACCTGTGATGTGAGAAAAGATCTTATTCAAATTAAGGTGAAACTGGCCTGGAGGTTCTGCAGTGACGTGTTCCGACCTCAGTCAGTGTCTGGGGTAAATTACTAAAACTCTCTGGGAGACCAAACTTTCCAAAGTCGACAGAAATTACTGCATCCTCCATTAACTTTGTTCAGTCTACATATTCCAGTCACACAGTGTAAAAGCAGACTCTACGTTTGTTTGTATGTTAGTGATTAAAGTAAGGCATCTTCATAAGTGAATGAGAGGTATTTGCTTGTTGTTGATAAAGAAAGAGAGAAGAATATTGCTATACTGTAGTTTCTGGGATACTTTGGAGCTTGTCTCGGGATTAAATATTAAAGGTAATAGGCACGTCACTCACTAGCTTGTGAGCACTGACATGCACAATGGAGGTAATATATCGGTTAACATTTTCATGAGCCCAGAAAAGTGAGTATTTATCATCACAATGTCATGTCAATGGGCTGAGGGTGCGGTACAGGGAAGTAAAACCCAAGCAAGCAATTTTTAGTCAAATGAGTGGATGCCATCTTTAAGGTCTGGTATCCAGTCCCTATAACCAGCCATGGACAACCATCGAAGAATTAACACAAACAGATTTAAATATTTGTTCCTCGGTGCTCCTAAATTCTTAGTCTTTATGTTCAACCTCAGATAGCCATGAGATCTTAGCAGAAATGTTTCAGGTTTTATGCTGAACTGCTATCTGATGACAATATGTACCATACAGATAAGCAGTATTTATCCTCTCATCCAACTCTTGGCAAGCAAAAAATATGCAAAGTTCTCTAAATGTCAAACTTTTCCAATAATCTGTACAATATTTTCTCTCAAAAAACAAGAGTCATAAGATATTCCATTTATTGTCAGGGTAAGAAATAATAGTTGAGAATTTGTACCCAGAGAATTTTTGCTTAGAAAATGTATTAAATTATTGTGAGAACTATTGCTAATCAGCTTTCTATCACAGGCTGTGCAAAACATGCATTGTTAAGTTAGTGGACTTAAACTGGGCAGCTCATTGGAGTCACTCTTGACAAACCTGTACAATTTTGTCTTGCAAAAAACAGTGCACTTACTCGACCTTACAAAATAAAACACTATGAATAAAAATAGAGGGCCTACATAGTAACAGGAGCATGAGGCCACTGATGGCAGGAAAAGGAAAGGATTAGTACGGAAGAGGCGATGAAAACAGTCAGGAAATAATTAAATGAAAGAGATTAACTCAGACGTAAAGAGAGAACAGTTGTGGGTTTGATGATGGGAAGGTGAAAAAGACAAGGTAATGAAGACAATGATGCTGAAGTGTGAGAAGAGAGTTTTTTAAAGACCACATTTTTTTTATCCCGTTTATGGAATAAAAAGAGGTGGTAAAAACATTAAAAAAAGGAGGAGTCGTTTTCAAAAGGACTCAGAAAGTGACGGAAAAATAGATGGAATGAGATAGAGAGAAAATGCCCAGTCCTGCCGACATGGCATCGACCCCAGCAAAATCTCTACATTTCAGCAGTTATGTGATGAGGTGGAATGAACGAGGGAGAGGAGTATGGAAATGAAGAGAGAGAAGGACAGCAGGTAGAGAAAGGGAAGCAGCAGTGCTTTCAGTGAGAACAAGGCCAGAACAGACCGGCAGTGATGTTAAGAGACAATAGAAAGGTTAAGTGAGGGACTCTGCGAGAGAGAGACAAGAGCGTGCGGCAGGTTAAGAGACGACGAGGATCAGAGACAGATAGAAGGTAAGTGGTGTCTCTCTATTACAGAGGAGCTCTTTGTGCCTGAAGGAGCCGGAGAGGAGCTTCCTGTCACGAGAGCCAATGTACCGGAGGACTCTGAGCCGTCTACCTTTCTCTAATGCAGCAGCAGATCAATTGCTGTAGTGCATGTGAGTGTGACCAGCTAATTTTTTAAAGAGCAGAGACAAAGCGGCAGCACGATCCTGGCGCGGGAATGTAGAGAAAGAGATGAATTCACTATTAAGAGCTGGAACTCTGTGACAGTACATGGAGTCACAGTGAGTTGCAGTTAACATCTGGCCTCACCTCTAAAAGCAGAGGACAGTGAAACAGGAGAAAAGTCCAAAGCTGCTTTCAAACATGCACTGCCCTCCATGAACTGTCCAGAGTTTCACCTGAAGAGGTGAATGTGTCCGAGTGAGGGCCTCCAGGGTTTCTCCGCCTGGCCCTGTAGTAAGAAGCTCACAGAAAGTCCGGAGGAGCTGATGTGAGAACACAGCAGGAGATTCTTTGCAGGATTCACCCTGAGCGAGTAGCGGGGGGTCGGTGACGTTTTTTGAACACGGGAGAAAACTATGAAAAAGCAGCGCCTCACCAAAGTCGAGAGAGTTTGTGTTGATATGAGCTGATGCCGATGTCGACGCGTTGCAAACAAAAACATCTGATCTCCGCAGCAGAATTTATACATTACATCCTGCCTCTGTTTCCTGCACCCCCGCTCACCTGAAGCCTGCAGAGAACCTCCTACTGTGTTTTTCATGTGTGAAAGGCCAACTGCAGAGATTGTCTGGACCTATTTCTCTTGAGTTCCGACGCAGGTCATGTCTGAAAACTGCTTAGGTCTAACACTCTTACTCTAACTCTACTATTGAATCTACAGAACCCATGTGTTTGAATGCCAGATGCTCCTGTGGGATTTGAGTTGTTCTTTAGAGAGATTATCTGTGTAATTAAGAGTTAATTAATTTTTGGAGATAAGGAAAACTTTTGTGTGTGCTTGCTGTTATTAACATCACAGAGTTTTGCGTAATCTATCCAAGAGCTGTTCAGATAATTCAGACTGGTACGCAGGGAAAAAAGCAAGACATTGTTTTCGACCTGTCTCTGTGTTTGTTTTGTGTTTGTGTGTGTGCGCTTTAGTGTGTGTGTGTTTGTGTGTACTTGTATGCGTGCCTGTGGGCAAAATGATTCAACAATGGTGTCGTAATATTACTTCTGAAGGTATCTCAACATAATTAACTTTTGGAGCTGATCGGTCAAAAGTCAAGGTCACTGAAAATATGGCCGGACAAACACATTATCCAATATATGCAAATAATAATCAACCTTAAGCTTGATCAGAAGTGTGTTCCACATCATATGATTTAATACACCGTCTTTTCAACGTCTTAAATACAGTTTTTCTTTTGATGTCCTATTTTACGCTCAATATCACTATTGCACTTCTGTCTATCCCAGAAGAAGGATCCTTCACATGTGTCTATGAGGGTTATGCATATTTTACCCTGTTATAAGGAGGTTTTTTTGGAGGTTTTTCGTCACTCTAGTCAAGGGCTAAGAACAGGGGACATCTCACCTTGGACAGATCGTCATGGAAAGTATTAGAACTAAAATGTTCAGGCAACTCTGCATCCTTAAGAACAACAGACATGACCTGAAGCGCATGTAGATGAAAATTAATTCATCGAGCATATAGGAAAGACATTATAATTGCATCACTATAAAGTCAGAAAAGACATTTTAAACATAGTGATATAAAGTAATATATTCCTGATATTCTTCAGATGATTTCACAGCACAAACTTGTAAACTGTTAGAAAGCACGAAGTTGTATTGAAAGGCCCAATCTCATTTCAAGCCTTGGCCCTACCCCTTGTTTCAGAGGGTTGTCTTGCCCCTTGAAACGGAGTCACAAGCTTGTTGAGAAAAAAGCAACCATAATGCATTGAAGTCAATTTAAACTACGGTATTACATCATTATCGTAATTTTTTAATCCTTATTAATGGAGAAAATACTACATTTGTGGGTCTCTCTCTCAGCTTGCCGGTGATTCGCAAGGCATTCTGGGTACCCCCCCATACGAAGTGAGGGTCTGAAAAAACCCTGTTTGGAGGGTAATAGAGCCCGACCCCCCAGCCCTACCCCTCCGTTTCAACAGGTATTGGGACGGCCCAACCTTAAACATGAATGCGCAAAAAGAAGGGGTAGGGCCAAGGGGTGAAATGGGATTGGGCCAAAGAAGTCAGTAAGATTATGGAAGAATAAACATGGAGGCATTTATTTAAAGCTGATAAAACAAGGGTCACAAGGAAGTGCAGAGGCATATGGCGTCAAGGCTGTGTAAGCACTATCTAATTTAAAAAGTATGGGATAGCAAACCAGCACCAGCCCCCCCATCAACGATAATTCACACCTAATTCGATTCCAAGCAATTAAATGAGTACATGGGATTATTCCACTCAAGGTGTACGGAAGCATCACCAGCTCACAGAAACAACCCAGTCAAGTGTCTAGAACTGCTGACACAGGCTGCACACCCACAGACAGACTGAAGCTCCCATCAGTACACAAGCACACACGTACGTGCACGCACAGACAAACACACACACACAAACATTTGTACAGCTATCTTAGTGAGGACACTCGTTGGCATAATGCATTCCCTAGCCCCGTACCCTAACCATCCAAACTAAATGCCTAACCCTTAACCTAACCAAAACCCAATTCTAACACCAACACCAAATCTTAACCCCCAAACAGTCCATTGAAGGGAGGTCACAAAGCGAGGACCGGCCAAAAGGTCCTCACTCCGTAGGTTGTAGCCTCAAACAGGTCCTCACAAAGATAGCTGTACAAGACCACACACACACACTTTAGGAAATAAGCCACACAAAAACACAAACAAAGCACTTTGAAACACATGCACACACTCATTTGATAGACACACACACACACACACACATTTGTTCATTCAGCAGTTTAAAGCGAACCATTAGTCGCTCAATCAGGCAGACCCCACAAGGGAGAGAGAGAGCTAATTAACGGCCGTATCGAAACGCCAAGCCTCGCACTTTATCAAGGTTTCGGGAAACACGATGGGCCTTTAAAATCCCGTATTGTTCTCTCTCTCTCTGCCTGCCTGTCAGTCTCTCACTCGCTCTGTGTCTCTCCCTACTGATGCTACCAAAAACACTTTCAATTGCAAACATTTTAATGAATATATTGGATAATGAAAAAACAAACATTGAGACTGGCTGTCACAAATTGATTGTGGAAGTTAAATAGCTAATTTTAATAAAAATGTTATTATGGAATTGCAGTCATTTTAGAAGGCAGGTATGTTTTAAGAATACAAATCATGTGTGGGAGTTGGACAAAAACAGCGTAGCACAGGTAGGTGGTGGAATTCACATGCAAATGGTTTTACTGCAGTAGACATCTGAGGATCATGTTGCCTGAGCACCGGCTATTAGAGAGGCACAAATGAACTGCTTATTAATTAGTTGTTAATCAATGAATAGTGCCAGATAATAACAAAATGCATTTTGGTTGTATATTTTAAACAGCAAAAACATTTAAGGCGAGTATTTAAAGATACAGAATATTATAAAAAGTATGTGTGGCTGTATATTTATTTTTATTATGAGTAGAGAGTTAGAGTCTCTCCCCATTTCAAGAAATACAACTCCCATATGCCCCTGTGGTAGCGGGTGGATATATACGCTATATTTATCTTAGAATGAGAACAGACAATCCCAGAAAGGCCAATTAAAAACCCTCTATGAGAAACACATTGCTTTGTGGAGGAGGCTGGACTCTACAGTTGCATTTTGAAAGCTTAGAATATTAATAATTTGTAAATTTGTATCGTAATAGATGATGTAGTGCGTTCAGCAGGTATAAACAGAGCCAACTGTACAACAGCTTGTAGCTACTGGAGGACGTGACTTCCTCATCATTATTATTATGTGGATGTTTTTCAACCTCATGGCACAGAGCTCCTGTAGAATGAAGCTTATTCTCCAAAGTTTGGCAGGGAGGTAAACTTACAGTGTTCCATTCATAATATCATTTCTCACCTGAGTTAGTCAAGTATTCTGCTAAAAATATTACAACACAAGTTAATGTGCTCTGCGTTAGTTTGAATTCATCTTCTTTTGTGGTTATCTACTGATAATGCAGTGAACAGTTCATGTGGACAGGGTTAGGGTTAGACATCACTTACATGGTGTTAAAAATGTTGTTTAAAAGGTGGTGATGAAGACTGTTCAGTAAATATGGATGTAATTTGTTGTAATTTGTTAAATATTGACGGCCAAAAAGTTGGCCGTCAATATTTGAGGGTGAAGAATTTTTGAAGCTGTCTCTATTTTTAATCTGTTTTTGTGATGAGGGGCCTATTAAGCAGGTTTTGGTGAAGAATTTGTTTTCTTGTGTTTCAGACCTTTTTTCTGTGGTATTTTCCAATATTTTTCTTGATTCAATTTTTGTACGTTAAATTTGTATGTGGAGTCAAGACGAGTGGATTATGGTGATTAATAAATCTGTGACGTTCACTTTCCAAAATATTCCTTTAAAAACTGTCTGGTGAAAGACTAAGGTTTGCAAGATCCCCAATATGTGTCTGCTGTGATCGTCCAATTCTGAACAATTTCACTGAGCATTTAAACTTTTTCTGTGACTATTTTCTTTACAGTGTGTACTTACTGTAAAGTCTCTCCAATACATAGGCAAAGAAAACATTTCGTTTTTTCCTTATAATAACAAAAATGATATTTACGAATCTGCAAAACAAATTAAATTCCGTTTCTATCACAGGATCCAGCAGTATATATATATATAAAATGCAATAAATTATTACATGATATATAGCAAGTGGTATTGTTTTTACCTTCCAGTCAACATTAAAGCTTTCCACATTGTTGGAGAAGAAAATGAAGTAATTTTGAGAGATTTCCCCCAGAAATCACCGGCAATAGTTTTGTAACAAACAACAGTGATGATAATGGCTTATCTCTGTCGGCACTTTAAATCCAGCTGAACTGTGAAAATCCCTACCGTGCACGCTAAAGAGAAATGTCTAAACCACAACAGATGCAACAATCAAAGGAACACTTGGACTAAACTGTGAAGAAAATATTAATATGAACATTATGTTTCCCTATTTTCTGACAAAGCTACGACTCTCCTCCTGTAACTCACTCTCATACTATGTGAATTTCCTCTATCATGAATAAAAGGTGCATCTTATCTTATCTTAACATCTTAATACCACTTATGCGTATTCTTTGGGAAATTGCTGATCCTACAGAGCACCTGCAATATGCCAGCAGAGTCTTCAGTTCATCTGCTGGACCAACATGGAAAACAGAATTTAGCACTCAAACCATGTATATTTTAGATCACACTGGTTCAGGGGGGAGGAGTGCTTCTAATTATGGTGCAGCAAGTTATTCACAGAGCCCGGAGTGTATTTTTTGGATACAGGAGTTTTCTCAGCAGAAGTCAGCTGAGATTTTAGCAGCGTAACACACAACTCCTTGCACTTATAAAAAAGCGTGTGTATACATTTTTTCTTTTTTTGCATCAGACCTCAGTCAAAAATTTTGAAATTTTTATGTGCTAGTGCAGTGCCTATTCTAAACTAGCTAAGTATGGTCTGTTTGCCTCGCCTGGGGTAATGCTGGTTTCAGCTTTCTTTCTGAAACTGTAACAGTGAACTGCCGCAGCAAATAAAGACCTGCTGCTGCAGGACTCTGAAGCTGCTCGTCTGTGCTGTTCACCTGTTTATTCAAGGTTCAGTGAAGCTGAGTTACTAGAGAAACTAGAGAATAATTTGTAGTTGCTGTTGTAATGAATGTGCTGTTGCTGTGATAGACAACATCACCTCTGTTGAAGAGGCCACCTGCCACTGCTGCAGATCTGCGGTCGTCTGCTTATTAAAACTTTATATAATGTTGCAAATGTCCATATCACACCAAATTCGACAGTGAAGAAAGACAGAGACTACTAGATTTCTTAGATAGCTAAACAGTTTCTCTTTAATGCACGTAGGTAAGTAAATATGCACCTCTGAGCAATCGTAAGCTGACTTGCAGACACTTGAAGAAATGGTGAGGTGCAAAGTGAAGGAACTACTGTGGCATTGCAGCCATGTTGCACCAATTATATTATTTACCCTCCTCTGTTGTCAGCATTGCTTTGCAGACTGGAGTCAAAGCTACAGATACAATATGTCTTTTGGTGATAGAATTACCAGGCTGACAAACTTGTGAAATGACCTTCAGAGAGCTTTACTTGCCATCACCAAAATTGGATAAAATTGTGTGCAATGGAGAACAGAATGGTAGACGGGAGTAAACATTACGTCACCAAGCTTGCAGCCCTCATGATTTTGTGTGAAGAATGAGGTGTGACGGCTACTTTGCATTGGCTGTGAATGTGGAAAACAAGTAGAGAACTGAATCACAGTTTCTCGGCTGCAGACGAGTTTAGACATGATCTACATGTTGAATCCAGGACCCAAGCTAAACACTCTGCTTTTTATCTACTGTGCTTTCAATGCTTACATCAGAATACGTTACTTCTGTCGTCAAAATAAGTCAAAGCTACTCAGCCCAATCAAAGATGGTTCCCCTAGGGGGAAAAATGCACCACTGAGAAAATGGCCACAAGTCCTAGATCTCACCTAGAAATGACAAAACATGGGAGGGAATCAAATTGTTTGCGTTTTATGAAGTTGTTTGAAATACCTCAGGTGGGTTGTGTGCTCAGGAAGAGTAGAGTTAAGAAATGATCATGTCAATTGACACATTCATATCTTAATTATAATACGGTTTATATAATCTATTGCAGGTTAAATTAAATGCATCTCCTAATGTCAGCTCACTGTGACAGATTAATTGTCTGACTGAGAAATTAATGTGATTATTTGTACGACGAAATCTATGCAGGAGCTGACTGGATCTTTAATTTATTGAACTGGCTTGGCCCTCGTCTCCCACCTTTTTTTTCCCGATGGACTCCTTAATTATATGTGACAGCACAGACAAGATCTCTCTGTGTGCTTCAGAGTTCATTTGGCTGCCATTATCAGTAACATCAGTAGAATCCAGTGAGCCAGGTCCGGAGGCAGCCATGCATGCTGCAATCATGACGCTGTTCACAGATGCTTCACAGGTGAAGAGATGTGCTCTGCTGCTTCTCTCTCCCTCTGTGTTTGCCTCTGTTCCTGGTCCAGACGAAAGACTTGCATCCTGTGATGTATCTTTGTTCTTCTGCCGAATTCTTCCTCCTCCAATGGTGATAATGGCTGTTTCACCCTTACAATCTGGACATTGTCTGCTATTTGTCTGCCTAATTCTATGTTTTCTCTTTTTTTGTAATTCTCAGCAGCATTTTTTTTCCATTGCCAAAATTTTTCTTGGATTCCCTGGACGTTGCTGATTGCACCTCGAGCAGGTCTTTAATTTCCATGACAGTCAGAACAAGTGATCTTTTTAGCTGTCCAACTTTTTCTGAAACTCTAATTGGAATTTTTAAACCTGGTCTTCAAAATCTCTTGTTTACCGATCAAAGACGTTTTTTTTGTTGTTATCTCAGTGTGCGCCGTCTAACTTAAAAAGCAGACTCCAAAGACTCAACACAAACCGAGGCATTCACAGCTTGTTATGCATGCATAATAACTGCGATGAGGAGAACCTGAGCTGCTCAGAACACTTGTCTCTTATTTATCCCAACATTTATGATCATCTGAGACTCATGGACTGGGCACAGAAAATAAACACCAGCATGTTCCAGTGTTGTTGTCAGCGTGGCAACATGAATGAAATACTATGAGCTGCTGTGAAAAGAAACAGAAAAAGACTGAGGGAAATTGGGTGAGCATGCATACATACACACGCACCCATCTTCCCTGCACAGCATGACGGACGGATGCTTGGAAGCGGGAGGAAGCTCATAATGAATACTCTTGATGAGAGTGATTTGTCACCGACAAGAGAGAGACACAATCTGTCGGGTGGATGATGACGGGGCAGGATGGGAGGGAGAAGGAATCGAAGGAAGAGGAAGAGAGGAAGGAAGTGGGGCCATACAGTGTGTGTTTGCATGTGTGTATTGCCTCATGGGTAGTCTGGTTGTCTACCAGACGAGATCCTTAACATTCCAGTCACGTTATTAAAAATAAATGTGTGGAATAACGTGTCAAGTTGATATTTATACTTGAGTCAATGCTGAAGTTTTGACCTCTTCACACTTTTTTCTTCCTTCTCTGAGCCCCGTGGAAGTGGATGAGGTTGTTCCACTCTGCAGTGCCTCACACATGATCAAATGATGACAGGTATTACAAAGCACTGCCGCTGTCCAGCACTGCATTCAGTTAGCAGAAACGAAATCTTCACCATCTATGATTTCACATGGTTTGGTCAGATGCAATGAATACTTGTTATTGCTATCAATGTCTGTGCTGTAAGCAGAGCACTCAGTTTTATTTCACTTTCGAAAGTACAGGAAAATACAGAAGCAGATCTACAATTAGATTTTCAACCCAGGGCTACATTAAAGACACAACATAAAACCTATCAGTTGCTTGGAGGCTGAATTAATACCACACTTTTTTTACCAGGCTGTGGCTGAGGGGTAGAGTGGTAATCCACCAACCTGAAGGTCGGCAGTTCGAGCCCCAGTCTGACCCATCTGCATGCCGAAGTTTCCTTGGGCAAGATGCTGAACCCTGAATTGCCCCACATAGAATAACAAAGTGCTGCTCATAGATGCACTGTAAAAATGTGTGTGTGAATGTAAAACTGTGCTGTAAAGCGCTTTGAGTGGTCATCAAGACTAGAAAAGCACTAAATAAATACAAAACCATTTACTTATAAAATACAATATTTTCTACAGGTAAAATTTAAAGCAACACAGCAAATGCAGTCAGGAAAATATACCTGAAGTATTAAATGTAAAAATACTGAATTATGCTGAAAATGTTCACAGGAAACTAGAGGACACATTCCTTCAAAGTTAAGTATTACATAAATATGGCAGCACCTTTTTTTGTTTTTATCATGATATCAAATGTTTTCGTATATCATTTTTTTTAATACTTATATCCTGTCAAAGTCAAAACTTTTCTTATCATGACATCCCTAGTTGTAAGTCACTAGTGCCAAGATCAGGCCCAGCACGACAGATGTAGGCCACTGTTAACCAAACATGCTGGGCACGACAGTTGATTTATTATCCCCTGCAGTGCATCATAATGAAAGAGAACCAACAGATTTATTGTCCTTTCTCACGCCTAAATCAACTTCTCTCCCATAGAAACACATAATATTCTTCTAGGACATCTGGTGGAGCAGCACAGTTGTTCATGGCACCTCCTTCCTAATTATCAATGCATCTCATGCAGGATGTTGAAGATGAAGAGGGCTGATACTTACGGCTCCAACGTGAAGCCAGAAATATGTCTCACTACAATAATTCATAACTTTATGATCACATAATCTAGCACAATGACCGTCTCAGCTCACCCTATTTAAATAAAAAATCCAGCTGTGTAAGCTGTACAAATATTTTTACCAATGAAACAAAGTCTTTGTCACTCCACACACACAAACTGATAATCACATGTATTGAGTAATCAATCGATGGTGTCAGATCATGACTCCGGATCGTTCTGCTCACTTAAACCCTGATGTCCTGACTGTGCACGTCACATTACATCTCGTGTTGTGTAGCATATGTCTCATAAACTCTAGAGCGACTCAAACAAGCACAAAGTAAACATCTTTCCTTTAAATGCCCTAATAACTTCTGATCAGTGATGAGGTTCATTGTTAAAGTGTAGAGTGAGTGCGGATCAGCGGGGCAGTGACGAGGAAGCAGACTCTGACACATACAGGCGGCAAGACCTTTAATGTGCGTCTGGCCTGGTCCTGAAGCAGTGGTGGTTATAATTATTCAGCTAAAACAATGAATGTAGCGGAAAACATGAATCGATTATGTTCAGTCACTGCATCGATAGAGTCGTCCTCCTCTGTGCAGGAGCCCAAACATTAAAACATGAGTGCGTCAACCTAACATGATGCAGCTGTAACTCTATTCCAGCCACATGATTGGTTTGGGGCGGCACTCTTCTTTTTATAATTGGCTGTTTGTTTTGTCTGTCAAAACATGGATGGGATGAATTCTATCGACGTTGTATCAACATGTCTTATATTTCTATTTTTCGATATCATTTACGACATCGACATTTGGGCTCATCTCTATCAATAGCTATCTGCATATGAATGCAGATTAATTAAAAAGACGATGGTCGAAGCATATTCACGAGAACAATCTGTTTAGAGAGATTACTAGACTGCAAACTGAAGCAATACAAAAATAAGCTGTCCTGTCACTGCCTTTTCGGTCAAGACACTTCAGTCAAATCTGTTTCTTTATCGAAAGGCTAAATAAAATATTGATAGTTCTAGTATATCAAATGTGTGTTTCATAATTTATTTCACCTTGCACAACCTTATGTAACTTATGCCCCACTGTAAATTTATGCAGAATCTGAGACACTAAAAGAGGTGAAGTCTGATCTAACTACAGAAAAAGGCTGATTCTCTACAACACGTAGTTCACAGAGAAGAGGTCAAAGTTCCACTTAATGTTTTTTCACCATTACAGCAGCAGAATTAACTTACGGACATCCAGCAGGTCTCGCTCTCTCTGATGAGGAACTCCGATGTTAAGAGCTCCTCATTTAGACCAACGTAGCGACAGTTTAGCTGAATCAAAAAGCACCGGCTTCTCTCGCAGAAAGGCGGCCTAATTGGGCTGTCGCTGAAACCAGGCCAGTGCTGCAGCTGCTGCTGCTGCCAAAGCTGCTAGCAGAGAAAAACATGGAGCACTGTAAGAAACACGAAAAGACAGAGTGAGAGACAAATGGAGAAGGTCAGCCACTAATAAACAGGCGCCTTGCAAAGCAGCATGTACGTCTTGAGAGAAGTTTGTATGAGAGGATCTTAATATGAGCATTAAAGAGAGAGTCACTCAGGGGGAGAGAGAGCAACATACAAAGACTGGGAATGTGAGACAAAGAGAGAAGTGGCAGAGGAGAAAATCTTCGTGACATAAAACAGAAAGCTTGATCAATGGATCCCTCAGTCGCCTCGTTAATAAAGACCAGTACTTTTATTAGACGCAGAGAGGTTTGCAATATTTATTGCATGAATATTTCAGAGTCCCCAGCAGGGGCTGAGACACAGACGCTTCTCTTTCTGCAGAGAAGACACAGTCGCAGCTTCCCTCCCCACCCAGACAGCTGGAGGAAAAGGAGTTAGGGCCCTTCATCGCACTTTCTTATTTCAGCATAGTGAAATAAGAAAATGAAAAAGTCTGACATTTTCTTCTGAGTCTTTCTATTATGGACTAACACAGTTAAGGATTGCAGGAAAAGGGGACCCAACTGCAGACAGATGTGGAGGTAAGTACGATACGTGAAGTAGCTCTTTAATAAGCAGGAAAAACTAAGGAGCTAAATCAGGAACAAAACAGGGAAGCCAACGGAAGCGGTAAAAACACAGAAGGGAACTTACAAGGAGTGAAGGGAACACACATAGTTAAATAAGAGAGGCAGTGATAACTGGGAACAGGTGAAACAGACGATCACAGAAGCAGGAGAACAAACAAAGACAGGAAGAGAGCACAACCAACAGACACACTAGGTGGTAACTTCAAAGTGAGACAGGAAAGAATCCAAAGAGTCCTGTAGAGAGGGATAGGACTGTCACCATGCAGTGATGAGGGAATAAAAGGAAATGTGAAATACATGAGATACAGATAAACAATAACACATACAAAATTAACGCAAAGTGAAAATTTACAAGAAGATTTTTCTGTTCTTTTTTTCTGTCAGGACAAGACAGACATCCCTACAGGTTTCTTAACATGTCCTCCAACTTGTCCAGCATCTCCCATCATCCCCATCCAGTGCATTGATCTTTTTGAGCTGCTTCATCAGCTCTCCTAGACTTGTCTCTGGTGACCACATGAGCTTCCAGGCTACTGACAGTGTCTTTGGGATCAACAGCTTCTGATAAAGCTAGTGCTCGTACAGTGTTTACCACCGAATCAGATGAACCCGTGGCTGTTGCTGTACGCAGCACACAGTTCACTCCCGTGCACAACAGGGACAGAAAGGACCGGAGTGTCCCTGCCTCCTGAGAACTGCATGAGATCACACAACCCTAAAGCCAAAACAAGGGCTGCCTGTAAGGTTTGTAAAAATTAGATGGATGTTTTGACGGCACATCAACATGGGATTTCTCTCAATGCTGCAGATGGAGAGAGGGAGGGAGAGAGACTGAGCTGGAGCGGGCAAGAGCGCTGCACACACTTTAACAATGAGGCAAAAAATGCAGAACACAAAAGTGGAGATTTTTTTTTATGTAATTATGAGTGAAAAATGTGTTCATTATTTAACTGTGGCAGAACAAATTAGAGTATGGAAGTCTGCTATTATGGGAGCTATTTTAGCTTTTGTATGCCGCTATATTTGATCCTTGTTCCTGACCTAGCAATTTAACATTTTGAGCTCAGATACAATGTTCTTCAAGCCCATGAATTATACTTTGAAGAGAAAGTAATTAATTAGCACAAACAAATGATCAGACCATTCTCTACTGTATTATACAATAATATCCTCTCTCCCATAGTTTTACCCATATACACTCACACACAACTTTATGCACGTTCAGACCACGCAGTTGATTTTTACTTCAAATGTTGTATCAAGTTCTTTGATTTGTATCTTTTATGGTTTCACATATGTAAACACTGTAAATGGACAATGGTAGGGATGTAACACATGCTGATACAAGGCAGCATGTACACCTAACAAGGTCAGGTGCAAATAATGAATATTCAGCTACTTTCGTGAATCCTTGGACTGATAACTAGGGATGTCACGATATGAAATTTTGGTTCCACGATTATTGTCGGAGGAAACATCACGGTTTCACGATCATCGGTACTATAGAAAGAAAAAGACAAACAACAAGCAATATATAGCTTATAGCCAATGAACTAAAATATTTATAATCATCAACTATATATACTGCATATATACCATTTAAAATAATTTATGTAAGCTATTTTATTTTGTTACCTTATTGTAGAAAGTTGGTCAGTGAATTAGTGTTTCCTGTCATCATAAGAGTATCTGTTTGGGACTTTTATTGTGAAGGGTCACCAACGGAAGTTGTTTTGTTTTTGCAGTGACGTATTGACTTATTAAAAGTTAAACGTGGCCTGCTTCCAGCACAGATTCTTCATGTCCTTATTTCACTATTACCTCTTGGTATAGGTGAATTACACAGCGAGAGAGGGGGGCTGTGTGAGCTGCTGTTCCTCTGATGGAGTTTTTTGTCCAGCGTTGTTGGAAATAAAGTTTTTTAACTTCAGGTCCCAGGCACCATAGTTAGATATCATAGCTATTGCAATGCTTACTGTTATGAAACCACGGATATCGTAAAACTGGTTAATCCTGACATCACTACTGATGAAAGTACTAGGATGTTTTTTAAGAAACTGCAGTGGAGGCTAAGATATTCCTGAGTAAACATCCCCCGTCGTCTCTGTCTACTTTTCTTAGGAGTGAAGACCAAGGCCATCTGTCAGTGCAGCGGATAAAACCTTTCATTGAGGATTAGCCTGATGTGACAATATCAGGTTTTGTGCTGTATTTCCCAGCTCTTTGTTAAAGCTGCAGTATGATGTTTACACTAAACAAAACAGTCAAACCAGACAATCAGGTCATTTATGATTTTATCCTTAAATTACACGTAAGCCTTGTGACCTCCATAGGGATGCAAAATAAAGTGTTGTCTGTTCAAACAATGCTTGGCTGCATCATATGCAACTGAGAAGGATTAGGAAAGAAGTTAAAAGTGATGGTTTTATAAAGACCTGTGTCTTTTAAGAAATGTCTCATCAAAATGTTCTGCCACTGGTATTATCATTGTCTTTGTTCTACTTTACTCAGAGTCCACATCTAACCTCTCTATGCTGTAATGTACTATTTAATAGTTAATAATATCAGCATTAGCCAAACAAAATAATATAAACAACACTTGAACATTTTAGATGAGCTCTGCCTTGCTTTATGGCAAACAGATGCTGTGTAAAGTATATAAAACAGCAGCGTAGTAGTACAATTCTTTATTGTGTCGTTGCATACAATCTCCAGCACCATGGCAGCAGTAGTTGCAGTTGTGCATTGCTTTATTGTGCCATATTTTTAAAGAGGTCTTGTGTCTCCTTCATCTGGAACGAGGTTGCCTTAAGCTACGTACTCTCACAAAAGGCGGCATTAACAGACCACAGGGCTGAGCAGGGGAATGGAACAGAGACACTACATGTGACATTTACACATCTCACAAAACAATAGATCACATTTTATGTACACAATAAAGCTTGCTGCACATTGTACTTCCTGAAACACCTTCTATATATCTCCACCTCACCTGCTCAGCTTATAGGAGCAAGGCGGAGTGCTGCAAGGCTTTACTGTACACAGGCTGATGTTGGTATTTAATAACCAACTATCACCAGATCAGTGTCCTCCAGGTCATCCAGCAAGATATATATATTGAAAGGAACATTAACTTTATAAAGGTTTTGAAATAAATTAAGTTCTATGTCGAGCTTTTACTCATTGACCTGCTGTAACTGATGTAATGTCTCTTGGCTTTCCTCTCAGAGAAATAGAATAATGACGATACATGTTATAGGTTTGTAATGACATGACTGTAATGACTAAAAATGTCTAAACATAAACAATTTATAGTAACTTTTGAAAATAAACACGGGAGGCTGAAGTGGCATCTGTATCAATTCAATTCAATTCAACTCCTGAGTGTCCATGTGTGACAGCCACATAATTCAACCATAATAAAACAAAAAGTATAAATCTTCCCTTTAGCCTTTAAAAAAATATATACGGTATATATTCAGCACTCCCTGTTTCATTCAAGTTTTATCATAATACAAACCTTTCGGTAAATATTCTGTATTCCCCTTTTTAAATGGAACATAACCTTTGCAGATAAAGTACATATCAAATAGCCATTTGATATGTAAACATTAACCAGTGCGTATCTCAAAAAACAATCATGTCACCATCATATGGAGCCAGATTCTATTAAAATGTAGGTCTGCGAAAAAATGCCTTTGGCTATTAAAAACTAAATTTGCAGGTAACTCTCTCTCAACATGATAGTTTGTGTGTGTGTATGTGTGTGTGTGTGTGTGTGTGTGTGTGTGTGTGTGTGTGTGTGTGTGTGTGTGTGTGTGTGTGAATGTAACCCTCCTCTTTCCTGCTGGCTCACCACGTTCTCATCTTACACACCTGCCTGAAGTTATCAACCACGTTCCCACACTCGAGGATGTGGGAAACACGGGAGCTTATTTGGCACATTCTCACACACAAGCACACAGACACACAAACATTTCTTTCTTTCTTACAAGTTCAAGCTCATACTATATATATTTATTTAATAAGCACACTTAGTCAGGTGAAAGCAGGGTAAAAACAAACTGATTGTTTGTGTTCGTTTGTCTGATAAAATGAGATACTTAAAGGGACAGTTCACAGAAAAATCTACCCACCTCTATGCCGATGTAGGGGTATGTGTAGTGTTTGAGTCCACAAAACACACTGCTGGAGTCTCAGGGTAAACTTTTTTAGAGCAGAATCCGATACAATAGAAGTAAATGGTGACCAATTCTTCAGAAGTAAGAAAAAAACTGAAAAAACATAACATGCCTCCATACTGCTTGTATGGTGTCATCCAAGTGTCCACAACCCCCTACATTCATATTCGACTTGAAACAAGTTCATTTACACTTTGTTTTTAGCTTAAAAGTCCACAGGAATTGGCTCAGCTAGCGGACGTTGGCTAGTCCGACGGTCCATGAACGCACCTAGTAGGAAGTTATCACAGGACTTTTTAACTTAAAATGTTAGTTATAAACACTTATAACTAAAACAACACTCACATAATATGAACTATTATTGTTGGTGGCATGTCACATGTTGTTATCGAGAACTGAACCCAGATTCTTTTTCATCCAAAAATAAAAAATGACAGGAAACTTTTAAAAATGCACTTCCCAAGCACTTTCTTCTTGGATTTGAGGGTTACGCATTTCTGAAAAATCTGAAGATGGAGAAAGAGGGAAGTGTTTGGATTTCATATAATCTACACATGCATATTCCAACCAGTCAATACCTCAAACAAAAAATCATCACCTACTATTACTGGGTCGACGCGAGGAAAATCCTTGAAGCCCATAATACCTGGGGAGTTTCTAGAATCAGAGCTGAAAGCACCTACACAAAGAAACTAAGTAAACTTGAGTTGGTTACAAAATCATGGCTGATAGACCACAATTCCCCAAAAACATTTAGCCTGTTTCACAACTTGTTTTTCTGAGATTAACAGGATGTTTAATCAGCTTTGACCATTGGTTTTTACTCCCTAAAAAAGATATCCGACCTGTCAGCCAAGTACACAGTAGTATTTCTACTTAATTTCATGTTAACACTATCCAATTGATCTGCCCTTTGTTCGTTGAAGACAAAATGCAACATTGAACTCACTGATTATCCAAAACATCTACTAATAATTCTGTTACTACTTTTTACATGATAACAAAACTGATCAAAGTTGAGAATTATATGGGCTAAAGCAGAAATCTTCAGGGACACAGCCCTGGATACCAAGGACAGGAAACACTTATGTTTCAGAGTTTGTCCGTGGTGAGAATACAAATTTAGAAAATGTTGACGATCTTTTTCTCATCTCTTTTAGAATGTTACTAATTTATCTTTATCTTTTCCTCATCTCTGGTATTGGGATCTTTATCTTTATCTTTCATTGTTTACCTGCCTTTGGTGTTTCCTCATCTCAAATTGATGAGATTTTCTAAAGCCTTTGCTTGGTGCCTGCTAATATTGTTTTGCTCTGTACATGGATGGGGGTGGGGTTTTATTGTTTTTATTCCGTAAAATACTTTGTGTTACATTGTTTGTATGGAAAGTGCTACAAAAAGTGTGATTGATTGTCTCTCTGTGGGTTACTTGCTCCACTAAACAGACCAACGAACTCTGGTGATCGTGGATAACAAGATGTCATGAAGCTGGCTATCACCTGTCTCACTGCGTTAACACTGTGGTTCCAGCTATGAGCAGAGGAAGCAGGTTGTTAGCCACTCTGTTACAGGGCAAAAGGTAACAGCCTGGAAAACAGACCGATGAGTCAGCTCATATTTATTCAATCATGCAGAGAAATTTCCATTTGTCCCAAAACTGGTCGGCCCAATAACAACCATGTACGGGGTATGATTCACTGACTAATGCCCTGTTCATACCTCGGAGCGCAGAATTACCGACCCCCGAGTCAGAAGTTGCAACTGGAACGCCCCGTCAAGTCGGAATTTCAACTCGGAAGGTCGTAGGAACCTCACCAACCCCTGACTTCGAAATCCAAGATGGACTTTTTCTATTAGCACTTCTGTTATTACATTTTGAGCTCATCACTGAACTAAGCACTCAGACCAGGGGGGGTTATGAACCGGTTCTGTGTTTATCATGCTGTTCTTTTGTGTGTCTATCATTCGCGCTGCGCAATGCCAACCAAAGCGAGCCAAAGCGAGCACGACTCACCAACTGCCAAGCCGCGGTGATATGTTGCTTTATTACTGCTGTGAGAAAAAAATCCATACACACACACACACACACAGCCCTATGTGTAATGCATTATTATGAACTGTTTTTGCTAACAGGGCGAACAATGTTTTATTTTTGGTTCTGCGACCTCCGACTTAATATGCAACTGGAACGCTTTCAACTCGGGTATTGCGTGTGAAGTCATTCTGAGGGCCGAGCTCCGAGGACTAATGGAACAGTGCTTTAGTTGCCGGTGAAGGATTTTTAGCGGCTAGTGGACAGCTAACAATGTCATCTGCATATTAGTGAAAAATGTATTGAAAAATATAACAACCTACAGCATGTTTACTGCAGTTAGCAGCTGTAAGAGATGGTGTTTTCTTCTGTTTGTTTGTTTGTTTACACAGAAATCCAGATGAATACATGAATAACTTTTACTGTTTTGGAACTTTTTGGTTGATTTGGGGATTTTGATGAAAACAATCTGGCATGTTTATGGGACTGATATCTTTGAGTGTGTGAAATTTGGTGCAGACCCATATGGAAATCCAGACCCAGTGAATTCAAATCTGGTTTACAAGGGGACTGGAGGTATATGCTCTACTATCTTGCTAATTATCAATATTTAACACTTTAACAGTCAACAGTATTTGAAGACAATCTAAAGAAAAATAGACAAAGTTTTCTACCTCACTTTTTATACAGAGTCCCATTTAGCTCTTTGAAGCCTTGTGGTAAATGACCTGTGCTAAGGGCGAGAGCGCTTACAGGTCCCACGGACAATCTCTGGCCGCTCCTTCACATCCTCCTCATCTGTATTCATCTCCACTCCCTTCTTTTGTTCACTCCCCTCATTCACTGTGGACCCAGGAATGACCTGCAAGGCTGACCGCTTCTCTTACAGTGCTTTCCTCACCGGAGCTATTACTGTTCCAGGCTCAAATGGACGGTTGTAACAGTCTCTCCAATTTAATTCCTACTTTATCTCCCTCATTCCCAATTTCTCTTCATTGATCTCATCCCTCACTCCCCCCCCCCCCCCCTTCTTCTTATTCACACTTTTCGCTCACCTCCCTTCTCCCTGTGGACCGTTTCAGGCCTGTTTATGTATGCATCATCAAGTTCACATTTAGAGATGTCAGAGAATTGATGTTCCTCCTTCGCCTTCATCTCAACCTTCTCTACTTTTTGGCGTGTACTTACACTCTCTCTCTCTCTCTCTCTCTCTCTGCAAAAGGCAGACTCCCCCAATTTTGTCCTTCTTTTCCCAGAATCCCCCGGGGCGTGACAGTCACTGCTGACATCTGTGACACCCTCAATGGTCGTCATTCCCTGAGAAATATGCGTCTGTGTACTTATGTATGACTGTATGATTTTTAGCTGGTGTTTACGGGTGTGAGACAAAGAGTTAATTTGAAAGAAACAAGCCGTTGCCTGCTTGTGTGTGTGCCAGTTGAAAAGGCATGTGCATTAATATGTGTATTTATTCAGAAATATGCATGGGTGCTTATGAGTGACTATTACTGTCTGTGCCTTTTTCACCTTTCTTTAAGGTTTGAGGAAAATAATAAATCAGAGCAATGTGCCGTTGCAGAAGACAGACAAGGCGTTTGCAATGTGTCGAGTGATGTTCGAACAGGTTACAACACAGGACCAAGTTGACAGACCGGGCATTAGCAGTAGATCACTAGAGCATGAGATCCAAACCGTCAAGTAATTGTGCACTCACTTCCAAAATGCTGATGTCCACTTTTATTTCATCACGTTTGAGCATAGCAGACTTTCTTGTAATACTCAATTTACTGGGTGGAATAAATTTCCATTATCTCCAACTCTCAGCCTCTTCCTCATTTAATTGCGGTGTCCAGGAGATGAAGGCAAAATTAGATGAAAGAGGCAAAAAAAGGAAAAAAATTGAAAATGGACTTTTTCGTGATTAGCAGCTACATAAGAATTTTGAAATGTTTGTAACATCTACTGTGTTATCATTATTACAGAAGTAATATTTCAATTGGTTTTAGCAATTATTTTGGCCTGTCACAATGACATCTAGTTCACTAAGGGGATGGAAACTGGGAACACATTGACATTTCTGCAAACAGTCAGATTTGACGACTGTGATCAAATCAGCCTTATTTGGAAGAAAAGTTGAAAGTGAACCCACCAGAAATGTTTGCATCAAACCTATCCACAGTGGGGATCAAGGGTCAAAGTTAAACAGTGGAGCTGGTGTATAAACTGTTATGGATGGTTTTAATGTACAGTTTGGGATTTTTTCACCAACTTTCCGACCTACCAGTTCCAACGTTTCAGATCCTGCCATGAAACATCTGGGGGTTACAGGGAGAAAGAAGTGAGCTAACCAGACCTCTATAGTCTGCTTTAGGGCACATTACTGGTGAGCCAAGTCAAACTTTATGAATGCTTGTGTTTCTTTCTACAACTGACTTTTAATATTCCCACATTTCAACAATAAATGTAGTCAAGTATTTTATCAGACTCTGATAAATCTCATTCATATTCACTTCCCAGTTAACAGTAAGCATTGAAGCCTGATAAACTTGCCAATAGCCCCAACACACAAGGGATCAGGCTTGAAGGACATGCCCTTTTGTTCCTAAAAGCTTCTTTTATCTGTTGATTCTAAAAAATATATTCTGTATTTTGCAAAGAAATATGCTGGAAATCTCTTTTGACTCTCCTTCAGATAAAGAAGTATAAACATGTAAAATGAAAAATCATATACAATAGAAATTCTAATGTACAGAAAATGTGAACTAAATAGAAAATGTCAAATATTCACTGTTCATTGCTGAGGCATATTTTTCAAGTTGGCTGATTCAATAAAAGGTTTACAGATGGACAGATGCATGGACATTATCCCAATCACTATTTCCCCCTGCATTATATGTTCAGTATAATTTATACTGATAAAGCACACTATTTTCCAGCAAGAGCTATTTCAGTATCTTTTCTCCAAAGCTGCTTTCAAGTAAAACCTAATTACTACCACAAACAAAACATTACTGCAGAATGGGAATTGATTACTGCAATTCATTGTTTACATCCTGTCGTGATCAGTGCAAAAGGTTGCTTACAAATTCACTCTCTGAAAAACAGTAGACAGTCACGCAGACAGTATGCACACTGAAATTCCACAGTTATGCAGCATCAGAAAATATTCTGAATTTGATACAGCACATGTAAACCAGCAGGTAAACCTATAACCTTGTTGACAACTTGACCCCTTAGTGGAATATTTAAAAACCACAGGGATCAACCCTGCCTAAGGATGAGAAAAGACACATCCATTTTTTATAACAATTGTAAAACAATAAGAACTATTTTCCTCCGAAAGTCCTGCTTACCAGAAAGTGTGGTCCACCTTTGGCCTGTAGGAAAATCGAATATCATCACTTCTTGATGTTGTCATCTACAGGTTTGTCCCTGGCAGCTATAACTGGAATGTGTGTCCCTTCTGATAAAAAGTCGTCAAACTACTGGCAATGGGAAATGAGTCCAAAAAATCTGCATGTATTGGTTTTGGTGTAAAAATGGTATTAGTTTTTTATATTAGTGCCCAACTTTGGCAATTGCATTCTCATGGGAACATGTAAAGAACGAGGGTAAAGACATTATTGTAAAGATTAGGGATGAATATTAGTATGTCAGCCTCTTTGGTTAATGCTCAGAATATTTATTATTAATATGAACTACTCAAAAACTGTTTTTTTTTTTTTCAGTTTCTTGTTCCTGAGTACTAAGGAGAAAAAACTGAACAGAGTTTTAAAGTATAAGGACTCATTTGTGTTAATGAGAAATTCTGTGTAATTTTGGCAGTGGCTGCCGGACAGGGAAGTGTGACAGACATACGCCTCCTCTGGAAGGCAGGCTGCCATGGGTGACTGCGTGCCTCCTACCCACTTAGCAGGACTTATCACAAACAACACCTACTCACAGATACATACATACACAAACCAATGTGTAAACAGCTCCACACACACTCTGTATCTCTTCTGCTCAGACATAAACACAAAACATTTTAATATATATTTTCTCAACCAGCAGACACTGTTTATGCGTTCATGCATTTCGTCTGATAATAAAGGGCACTATTTGAAAATATATACACTGTACAAATCTGAGCAGAAACACAAATTGAATTAGTAGTGTTTTCAAATCCCTTTTCATTTTAATGTTGATGACACACAGCTTTATAGTAATAACTTTGTACAACTAAGTTTGTTGGCATGCAGGGAAACTGATGAACAAAAGTTATTAGTTAGTAACTTAGCTAGTAGTTTTATTGAAACAAATTCTAAACCAGTTGTAGTAGTTAGTAATTAGCCTAAACAACAGTCAGCCACACTGCAATGCTATGTTTTGCAAAGCCCAAAAGTCAGCAACACTATCATAGGCTAATAAGCCTTAACTTGTGTCAGTATACACTTTTATATGAATGAATCTAATAAGTCCTGAAGCCCAAAAGTCAAAGCTTCAGTGTTCCTGAGCCTACTGGGACCAGATTTGTGTATGCAGGAATTGTTGTGTAGCAGGGAGGTGCAGTACTGTTCACAATCGCCGGCTTTCAGCCAAAGAGCCAACTAATCATTAAAGTGCAGCCAGGTACTTTACCAAGGCTTGTTGTGGCCTTCAATTCTAATTCCCTGTTTGATGTGTATAATTTGCCATATGTATGAAGCCTTGATTTGATCCGCTCTCATTTGCTTTCAATCTCTGTCCTGTCGTCCAAGTTCGGGGCTGCGTATGCGCTGCCCCACGCGGCTCATTCAGATGTTGTGCAAAGGACACAGTAAACCAGGTGAAGTGACGTCAACTCAAGATGACTACTACGCTCATCAATTAAGAACTTAATCAGAGAGTGCATGCAAGTGCAGGGGCGCACGCCAGTTTGCAATTCAGGAAGAGCTGTGACCACTTGGGCTGAATAAAATAATAAATGCGCGCAGGTAAGAAATCAACATTTAAACTTAGTGGTTCAGAGATGTCAGCTGAGTTGGTGTCGATATGTGACAGCGCAAAAGAGAAAGAGAAAATAATATCATTTTATAAAATATATAAGTGCCATTCCATAGGTTCATTTATAAAGTTGAATGATTTCTCCCGGGTAGACCATCATATAAGCAAAGTAAAAATATCGCCTGAAGAAAAACAAAAACATTGGTGTATTTAGCTAATCTCCAATAGACAATATTTCCATCCGATCCCCCAGCCCAGCACTCGAGCGCTTCAGTAGCAAATGTTCAATGTGATGTTTTCACCTTCAACCGAGGCTGTTTATTTTGTGTTGCACAAAGTAGGTGGGAGATGGTTGGAATTTTTGTTTAGTGGGGCTAAGCTGAACTATTTCCCAGAAGCAGCATTTACTATTTATTGCGGTATAAATTTAAGTTATATCGTGATATAATTAAGTTGGACAATATGTCCTAAGGTTTTAAAAATATCATTTAAAATTAGCTAGGTCTAAAGGAGTATTTACAATGCATGTAATAACTTAAAGAGTGTTGTTAAAAGAAAACAAGTTTTATATGTTTATTATTATTATTATTAGTCTGAAACCAAGGTCACAAACAAATATGCAGAAAATGTGATAATCAGCAGCACATTTATTGGAGAGCCACAAAAAAAAAAATCTCAAAAATATATGCAGATCAGGCCGTGTGGAGGACTAGTCTAACAGAATTTGACACTTCACACCCACTTCACTCTGAATTTGAATGCTGCCTTCAGGCAGGTGCCACAGAGCGCTCTGACCCACCAAGAGCTTGTTCAGAAGGTGTTTATTATATTTCGTGTTGACCTCAGACTCTTGACTTACGTCTTTCTACGTCAACGAGTGTCTCACTTATTCCCAATTATTCTTTCCAATAGTTTTTATATCTTTTACTGATATTAGACCGACTCACATTTCAGTGAACAAGTCAGTTGGAAGTTCTACTGAAAGTGATTTGTGAAATCCATAGAGAAGAGTCTGAATTAAGCTTAGGTCTGTGTGGTTCAGTTGTGAAATGCCTAAATCGTTGAAAACAAATATACCAATTTAATATATCCATGTAGTAATGCTTTCATTCATTATCACCTCCTATTGCAGCGTCTCATTTTCTTCCCAGTCAAAACACTGCAGTCGGTCCAGAATTCTGCTCAAACTAATTATGGATGCCATAATCATAACCCCTGTTTTAGAAGCTTTACAGCACAGGCTTAACTTTGAATTCAGGATACATTTTAAGACTCCTTTAATCACCTAGAAACTGATAATGTGACATGGCACATTCTGTCTGACGCCTTACACCAAGTCTGTGTAGCTTAGATCTCCCAGTCATCACAATTTCAAACTAAAAACTCCAGTGACGTTCGAGCTCAGCTCATACTGCTGCGTTATAAAAGGGTCTCAAAACATATCTGTCTTTTCCAAGTTAAACGGAATTACAATTTCCTTTTATGATTCAGATGATGAGTTTTCCGCCCATTTCTTTTTTTTAATCCTTTGCTTTCGGACTCTCACATAAACCACACCAGCACACACCGCAGGCAGTTTGTCAGCGACAAAGTGTGAAAACACACATCACAGACTTTACACTGAAGTTCCAACCTGATGATGGTGCCAGAGGAAAAGACAAAGGATTGACCAAAGTCACCTAGATTCTCACTGCTCCACATTTTGGGGCAATCCATTAAGTACATATTATAAACACATAAACCTCAATCGATCACCAGGGAAATTGGAGCTGATTCTTGGATGTACATTTAGATTTTTTTAAACGGTTAATCGTTCACTGACCATTAATTGTTAAGATTACAATATAAAAGTAAATTTTATTTGATTGGGAGAGTGTGACCCCAAACAGCAGCATTAAAAGTAGAAAATGAGGATTCACACATCTGCAGCTGCTGTGAACGGAGTCAAAAAGATCAATAGTGCTACACACTGTTTGAACAGTTTCATGACCTGAAAACATTTTTATACCTCTCTTGACTACAATAAAAAAAAAACTCTAACTTAGAGTTATGCACTGTTCGTATATTATAGAGCTGTATGCCCTGCGGTCACTCTCCCTTTCTCGCCCCTTGCTCCCTCTCCCTATCTCACACACACAAACAAACACATCGACCCGTCTGTTGTAGTCGGACTGGGCATTGGCAGCACAGACAAATCCTGCTCATCTTCGGCCTGGTCGACCATTGAAACATCTATAGCCCATTGTCAACAGACGGGCAGAAATAAGCATTTTCACTTGCGCTCTCTTGTTACCCGAGTGTGCATGTGAGTGTGCCGAGTGCATGTTCAGAGGGAAATCACAATAATCAATTGTATTAAATAGCAATGTGTCTACATGCTGTAGGGTTAGTGTTGCGCGGGTTGGTAAAGTTGTCCCAGGAACCCCTAATTGACCCAGATGACGGTGCAGACAGCTTGTGACTGATGTCTGATAGAGAACACAATGCACATAGATGCACAGTAGCCTGCACTGTACTGTAAAGCACTTTGAAATCTAACCATCCCTGGCTCATCTTGTTAGAAACATAAAGGTCTGTACGCAATCACAACGCAACCAATAGCTGTTGAGATTTTTGGTCCAGACCAAAGTGCTGCATTGACCATGCGGCAAACCCTGCCATACAACAAGCCACGTTTCATTACTTCATATCATTGACATTATTCTCTCTATGTGTTATTCATATATAAAACTGATCAAAGTGAGACCACATTTTTTCCAGAGTCAGAAAATGATTCTTTTATTTCTCTCAGTTATTTATTTGTCAACTCTTTTCTTGTCATCCCTCAAACTTTTTTCTTAATCGGGCCTACACTGGAATTACTTGATTATTTGTCCAAACAAGCAAGCAAACAGACCAATGAATCTGTATTTTCTTAGAATTGGTGCAGCTTCGTTGCACACGCCTCCAGAGAGGAGCACAGAGACCTTGCACACATATAATAATGGCTGAAGATAATACCAGCGGGGCTCTGAGAGAGACATTCTGTTTGTTCCGCTGTTATTAGCTCTCAAATAAGGTGATGGTGTATTTTTTATCTTAGAGAGAAGAGGGTGAATATGATGGCAAGGGGAGGGAGGGAATGCTGGATCAGTGAGCAACTGATGAAGAGACATTTAAAAAAGTGATTGAATAATCTGGCTTGTTGTCTTTCTCTTGCTTGTCTTCCCACTCATGGCTCCCACAACTGCAGGGACAGAACATTGTGTGCTGAGAGGTGACATTTCAAATGTCATTTTGACTGAAGCAACACAACGTAACTATGCACATTGGGACAACTCTGGAAATGTCTAGGGCTATATTGATATTACTACCAAGAAAATTACTATTTTTCTCAGTTTTTTTTTTCTACTTTTCCTCCTCTCCATCTTCATTAAGAGGAGTTATCATTTTCTCCTCAAGCGTTCCTTTTCCACTCCATCTTCATCGTCAATCTACCCTGGTCGTATGTTATTCCCTCACCTTATTACTTCCTCCATCACAGTTTTTCATCCTGCCCTTCCCTATCATCACCTTCACTCCTGCCATCACAGAAATCACTTTTCGTCTCCTCTCTACACTACTCATTTCTATTCCTCTAAAATTTTCTCTCTGTCCTCCCCGTCTCTTCATCTCCCGTCACCGCCATCAACCCCTGGCTGCATTCCTCACCATCTTCACCCTCATCATCTCCCTCAAAGTCCCTGTGGTGCACTATTTGTATGTGTTGGACGTACTGTACCCTATAAAAGCAGTATGCTAATGCAGTAGAAGACTGCTGAGCATTATGGCAGTTGGACCAATTTCAGGAGTGCTTGGCCACGTTTTATTACAGCTCATAAGCCCAAGGTCAGCTGCGTAAGATGAAGAGGCAAGAGCGTCCCGTGCAGCACTCGAATCATTTATCACGCCACTCTGGTCTATTCTGCCTCTCTTTCCCGCTCCCTCGCTCTCATTCCCTGCCACCTTCTCCCCCTGTACTGTAATTTATGTCTCCCCCTTTTTATCTTGTCACATTTTTCACCCACAGCTTGTCTCCACATTTCTCTTTATCTTTGTATATCTCTTTCCCTTGTGTTTCGGTTTCAGTTATCATTTTAACCTTTTTACTCACCATCTCTCTTTTCTCTCTTATTCCATCCTTCTTTCTCACTTTGGTGCAAAACATATTCAGTGCACTCACAGTTTCCCCCTTCAGTAACCTTTTCATTATTTCTTGATTTTATTGGCATCATTTTTTTTTTTTAAAGTGGTAAATGCAACTGTAAATCATGATGCAAAATGACATTTTTCAGATGTTTGATGTTCAAGGTGTTTTGAAATGTTAAAATACATATGCTTTACCCTACACACACTGTAACCTAAACAGCTGTATCCGACTGTATTAGGCTCAGTAAACCATTTGTACAGATTAGTTAAAGTGCGTTTTTGTTTTTCGTATAATATTAATATGTCATTCATCTAGTATCTGTACCACAGATACTAGAGGGTTGGGCCAATCTTGAGACAATCTGAAATTGGGCAAGAGGGACTGGGTACACCCTGTACACCAGCATATCACAGGACTGACATAGAGAATCAAATAACTGATATACATACACTCCTGATCAAAATCTTAAGACCAGTTAAAAAATTGCATGAATTTGCATTTTGCACTGTTGAATCTTAGGAAGGTTCTAAGTAGAGTTTCAAAATGCAAAAAGAAGAAATGGGAACAAGAGCCCAAAAGTTGTGAGCAGGCAATTTATTGAAAACAACAATTTAACTGAAGTAGGCTGTTCATCAGCTGATCAAAAGTTTAAGCAGCTCAAGTGTCAATTAAAGTGTCATAAACTGACTCAGTAATGAGTAGCTCCACCATTATTGTTGATCACTTCAAAAATTCGTTTTGGCATGCTTGATGCAAGTGTTTCCAAAAGGCTAGTGCGAATGTTGCGCCAAGTGGTGAAGATGGCTTCACGAAGGGCATCCACTGTCTGGAACTGAAGTCCATTTTTGTAAACTTCCCTTGCCATCCATCCCCAAATGTTCTCAATTGGATTAAGATCAGGGGAACACGCAGGATGGTCCAAAAGAGTGATGTTATTCTCCTGGAAAAAAGTCTTGGTCAGACGGGCATTGTGAATTGGAGCGTTGTCCACTGTGCCGCGTAGAAAACATCTCAGGTGGCATCTCCTTGTCATGCCAGTAACGTTGGAAGCCATCAGGACCATCAAGGTTAAATTTTTTCTCGTCAGAGAATAAAACTTTCTTCCACCTTTGAATGTCCCATGTTTGGTGCTCCCTTGCTAAGTCTAAACGGGCAATTTTGTGGCGTTGAAGGAGACGTGGCCTTTGAAGACGTTTCTTGTTTTTGAAGCCCTTCCTTCGCAGATGCCGTCTGATGGTTATTGGGCTGCAGTCAGCACCAGTAATGGCCTTAATTTGGGACGAGGATCGTCCCGTGTCTTGACGGACAGCCATTCGGATCCTCCGGCTCAGCGCCGGTGAGATTTTTTGGGTCTACCACTTTTTTGTTCCATAACCCTGAGGATCTTTTAAGAAATGCAAAATGACTGTCTTACTGCGTCCAACCTCAGCAGCGATGGCACGTTGTGAGAGGCCTTGTTTATGCAGTTCAACAATCCTACCCCGTTTAAAGACGGTGAGCTTTTTTGCCTTTGCCATCAAGAGATCTTCACAGTGTGATTACTTGACAGGAAATGACATGGAATCCACATTTTTGCACAAATTTTGGCTTTTAAAGGCTGTGGTCTTAAACTTTTGATCAGCTGATGAACAGCCTATTTGAGTTAAATTGTTGTTTTCAATAAATTGCCTGCTCACAACTTTTGGTCTCTTGTTCCCATTTCTTCTTTTTGCATTTTGAAGCTCTACTTAGAACCTTCCTAAGATCCAACAATGCAAAATTCAAATTCATGCAATTTTTTAACTGGTCTTAAGATTTTGATCAGGAGTGTATATAAATATATATATCCAGATTATCGGATTCTCCCGACTTTCTGCTGACTTTAAACTAGGGGGCCAGGCTAAAAAGTCAGCAGAAAGTCGGTAGAATCCGATGTGTGAAGACAGCATTGATCCCCCGTTGGATTCACACAGAGCGTGATGACGCTTCTAACATGCAACAGATGAAAACATGAAAAAGCACCCAGCTGCTCCACTTCGCGTCTTAATAAATCTGAGGATTTGTTGCTTTTGTCAACGCGTCTGTGCAGGCAACTTTCCGCTGAATGGTGTATGTGTAAAAGCAAACTGCAGATAAAGTCCAGACCCAATTCTAAGGACTTTATCGGCACATATCTGAAAACAGCTTCTTTATCAGTTCAGATAGAATTAAAAGTCACAGTGTCTTTGCTGATGGTTATTAATATTAATAAAAGTTATTTAGTCAATGGTTAAGATTCAAATAAATGCAAACACAACTGCAAATTGTTTGCCTTATATCAGTACTTATCTACCGTTATTACTAAGTTAGTAAATATAATTTGTAAGAGATATGGCTGCAATAGGAACTATAATAAATTAATTATTAGTTAAGTTTAGCCTCTTCAACATTAGACCATGTTTTACCATTTCAAAATGAAGATGCTACAGACGCTTAAATAAGGCAGTATTTTTCTGGTTAAAGTTAGCTGTATCTTTTCTTCTTTCTTTTCCCATTACTCTCTTCTTCTCACACTTTGACTTCAGCTCCACCCTCCCTCCTGCCCTGTAACTCTCTCTGTCATAAATCTATGTAGGGCACACAAACATCTTTTTTTCAGCCAATTTGTTTGTCTCCTCTCCCAAATTTAGGCTCATTCTTCTTCTCCCCTTCTCTACCTACCGCTCTCTGCAGGGGGTAGTTAGTGTGATGCAGCGCCTCTGCAGCCACATCAGAGGATGAAGCAACACACAGCGCGGTTTTACACCAGGGAGAAGGGCACGTGGGTGTGTTTTTTGTGTGTGTTTTTTTTCTTCTTTCCTCCTCTTTTCTTGGTGTCCTCAGAAGTGAGAATGGACATGTGCATACAGACTCTGCAAAAAATCCTTTCTTATGACTGCTGGAGTTTAAATAATATGCGGCGTTTGTATGTTTGTGAGCTCATGCTGGTTATTTCATTGGTCTACCACTTTTCAAAAGTGACACTTTGAAATCTTGACACTGAATGTGCAACTTTTAGGGTGAGAAAAACAAAGAAAGACAGGAGGCAGAGTGAGAGAGGGGGAGAGGAGGGGAGACAGAGAGTGCTGACACGATCGTTGGACAGGTGCCATTTCTTCTGTTCAGGAGGTCGTTTGGATGCTCATCTGCTAATGCATGGGAGCCTTGATTCTCCAGCTCCAGCCGTCTCATAATTATTATTACTGTCACGGCTAAAGCTCAGGCATAATAGCTTGTAGCCTCTGCTGCTAAATGACTTAACACTGGTGAGAACATTTCCTGGTTCACCTCGTCATCCCGTTCACCTTCATTTTGGTTTGTCCCTTTAGTCCCATTCTTATACTATAGCTACACCAAATTCAATCAGTAAACACTGCTCATATCTGAAATGACACTTGGCATGTGCATCGTCAATTGCCAGCGAAGGTTCAGTGCCAGGTTTGGTGCGATTTGGACAAGCGACACGTACAATATCACGTATTAACATACTGGTAACCAGCGCTCTGTAGTGTTCAGTGGGGGCGGGGCAGAATGCCTTCCATCAAAGTTTAACCGGTTTACAGCTAGATACTCATAAAGTACAGCAATAGTTGGCAACTGGGTGAAAGCAAGTGCAAAATCACTGTCCATCATGCCAGAAACTTCCATACTTACTTTAGCAAATGGTCTTAATCGTAAAAGCACAATGTTTGTTTTGTAACTGAAATGCTTTAGAGTGTAAGACAGTGCATTCATTTTGTTTTGAACTTGGGTCTGAAGCAGGGCCGTTTCTAGGATTGAAAGAAAGGGGGGGCTTAGCCCCTAAGGATGCTGAATGCGCAGCGCGCGCAAACATTAATGCAATATATAGCAATATAAAGAAAGAGATACAAATGACTGGATCAGCTTAATACCAAAATACAGTGGGCCCTTTCCTGACACTTACTACATCTGTCCGCCAAGTACATTGGAAATCCAATTGTTGTTGTTATTATAACAGTTTTATTTATTTAAACAAGTATTATGTCGTCTTGATCAGGTTCCTGGAAATGGATCATTGCTTCATGTGGAGTTCTACTTCTGATCGTCATTCCTTTGACTGTTTGGCTCGTTTGTCACTACAGGTTAGTATTTATAAAATCTTCATCCGTCTTGACTTCCTACTTTCTACTGCATGAACGACAAGCCCAACAGGTGGTGAAGTAAATGATTCACTGCCTGTTGTATTTTCTTGAAGGTACCAGAAGTTCTGCACTTGGAGCTGCTGGCCAGTTTCCAAACAGGAAGTTCCAGCAGGGGTGCTTCCTGCCACCAAGTTGGATGTGACGGAGGTGCAGTGGGACCTGTCCTGGATGGAGATGTCCAACCTGTTGGAAAAGGATTCTTATTGTGGCACTTAAAGGGAAACTCTCTTCTGAAGCCCAGAGAAAGTATTAACTATTGGGTCAAACCTATGAGAAAGCTCAGTCAGTGCTGCAATTTGTAGTATTTGATGGTCACATGTCAAAATAGTGCTGCCTGATATATTTTTGAATTGAATTAAATGAGATGTTTAGGATTTATAAGGATGACTACATTTGCTGATGGTGCAGATTTGATAGCTTCCAATACAAATGTTATTGTTTCAGTTGTCACATTTGTCAATGTCAATACTTTTGCACATTTAGACGTCTCTCCTTGAAACTAAGAATCGTATTTGTTATATCTTATTATGTTATGTGTGTGTGTGTGTTCGAGGTTCCATGTTGTTTGCTCCCTTTGAATCATTATTTGCTATTTCTTGTCGTCTGAAGTTATAAAAGTCATGGAAATCGTCGTGCTTGTTTAATATCTTTTAAGGCAGAACAAACAACTACCAAGAAACTAAAAATAACTATAAAGATTAACCAAACAAATACAATTTGACACAAATCCACTGCAAACAGACAAAAAAAAGACTAAGAGACACAACACAAGTCTGAAGTGGCACAAAATGGCTACAGAGAGACACACAAAAGTACTACAAACAAACAAGAAATGTAGAAAGAGAGAGAAAGAAAGAAATACTCTACATATATATTCTACATGCACCTGATAATATATTTCCATTCAGCTGATTGAGTAAAATAGATTTTAAAAATTTCACAATTTACTTCACTAATTTAGGCTCTGGATTTAAATGCTACATTTTTTTTAGAAAGACCCGAAACCATTATGTGTCTGTCAAGATAATTAAGATGCATGCCACACTGCATTATTCCTCATATGTTTATCATTTAAAAGAAGCACATTACTGTAAAATAAATACATGTGCATGCCTTTAGAAGCCGGCATCTTTGGTAGTAATTTAATGCAGTCGATTTTATTTTCAGTTCTTCTCTTTATTGCATTAGAGGATGAAAAGGAACCTTAGAAGAATAGTTTTTTTTCCACTTGTTTTGATAAGCAGGGGTTTAAACAAATGGAGCTATTTCTAATAATGTTGAAAATATTGGCTGTGTCATGGATTACATCTCTTTGCGAGGACTTCACTCTTATAATGACTGATATAACTCACAGTATGAGTAACAAAGTAAAGACTCAAGATCATCCAGTGCTTCTGTGTGCACACAGTTTGCCAAAATACAGTATAAATATGACATGGATCTTCAGGAAAGCATTTGGTCTGAGTTACCAGAGGAACAGAGAGGTGACGTGAGCTGCAGGACAGAGAGCAACATTAATATTACAGCCCTGCACTGTAAGACACGCTGAAGAAGAATCTGTCAAAACATCAGGTCATAATTTGATCTCATAAAAAACTTTGTTTAAAACAACTGTGTTATGTTGACAAAGAAATGAAGTACAAAAGGTTACTCCTACAGTTCTTGTTATCTTTGTACAATAATACAAATTTCTAAAGAACATCTGCAGCAAACATTGGTTCTTTATTGTCGTTGATATGCCGTTCATATAAAGTTCATATATTCCAAAAGCCTCTATAGCGGTCAAACCAGTTAGGCCTCATTGATAGACCATGTTAGCTGCCAATTTGTTGCATTTTGCATTAATAGATCACTACAAACAGTACACGTCTTCTTAAATAGACCTAAAATCGACTTTAGACAGAAAGATGTTAAGGATCTCCAGTACTAAGAATCTAAAACAGTAAAAATAACTCTGAGATGTTTTTTAAATCTGACCTTCAAAATCATACTCTCATGCCATGTGTAAGGTAGGGCAGTCGGTGGATGGACAGAATGTGTGTCCATTCATCGTTGAGGAAGATATCAGGAAGTCCTACTGACAAACATTGGTTTGCATTTTAAAGAACAAAGTGTTTTCATGTGAGAGAACAGGCATTTCAATGAAAACTAGGGCTGCGCAAAATGATCAAAATCTCATATCCTCTATAGAATTCATTTCATATCCAGTTAGTCATATGTATTGTAATTGGTCATCCGTCTCCGTGATTCTTTAGGTTTTGTTTGAGCTCTGAGCTGTATTACTCTCATCCATAGACACCTATGAAGGTATTTTCTGCTGCAAAACACTTGTGCAATGGAATTTGTGGTTGTAGAAAATCGTCTTTTCTTAAATGTTCTCCATACAGTGTGACATGAACCTCTTGGTAAAATAAATTTAAACTATTTAAGTCTGAATTTTGTTTGGAAATATCCTGGGTTGTATAAGGTATAAGGTTCACACGTTTGTGATGAAATACGGCGGTTAAGAGTTATACGATGAAATGAAAAATAGAGAATGAAATGAAACAAAATATATTTTCTACCATCACACAATGTGTATGTGTACGTGTGTATACATGCATATGTATATGTATATAAACATATATGTAAGTATATATTGTATATATATATATATATATATATATATATTAATACTAAGATAAGAAGGTGATAAGACTGGAGCCATTCAAAAATTAAAGATCAGATGCTGCAAGAATGACGAAATTAAAAGTCCACCAAAATGAAACGTCCTGTTTTTATTTACCGAAATAAATGATCGCAAAACTTCCTCATCAGTAGGTTATTCTATCACCATAGCAGCCAGATGCTAAGATTTGAAATAGAAGATTATTTTGATTGACAGGGACACTCTCTCAATACCTCCTTTGATGCTTTGATTGAGCAGCATCAAAGGTAGGAGACCTCTGATTGGCTGTTGATTGCTTTAAATACTGTTAAAGTTTAAGACAGTTGCTATTGCACTCTGACCTTGACTGAGGTAAGTCATGTCTCACTCTCTCTCTGTATTTACCCAGCATGCTAACCAATACAATTCAGGCTCATTATTCAAGTTTGAAATTAAACCACTGTATAATATGAAGCTTCTGCTGTTACATGTTGATAATGTGCTGTTTTCTGTTGCTTTTATGACAAATGTGAAAATATTGTTGATGGCTTCTTTTGTGTTTTCTGCTGCTTATCTTAATGAGTGATATGTGTTAACGTAATGCTAAGTAGCGTTAGGTCGCCGAGGCCAGGCAGAGCGAGGCATTGTGGACAAAACACCTGTAGCACCAGGACATTTTCCCATTTCACAGCTTATTCTACCAAACGATGTGTTTTGTAGCATTGGGAAGATTAACCTTGGTGTTTAACTTTAGTATTTAAGACAAGGTAAAAAAACAACAGCTTCAATCACTGCCAATCAAATTCAGATTCAAATTCAAATCAGAGGGGCTTGGTGCCATTGTGATTGATGAGGGAAGTTTTATTTCCCAAAAAAATGTACTGGTGATTTTTTGGTTAATGTGTAGTTTGAATGTGTTGAAGGACAAGTTGACGGAAACTTAAGTTAATGCTAGGAGCACATAACTTGAGGTTTGTAGCATTACATGAGTTGATGCCCCTTTTCTGATAGGAGCATCAACTTGCATAACTTGCTCACACGGCCCCATTTTTTTTACTCTCACAAATTTCAAATATATCTGTGTGTCCGGCAAAGTCTTGGAATTCTCGGGATGTCTTTATTTCACAGATAGGACTTATAGTTTCCGAATTATAGTTGTTTGAGTGGTGCACTCAGAGTTTAGATTTCTCTCTTCCCAGTGAGGAGAGAACAGGTGCATTCAGTTGAGTTTCCATGGCAACCAGATACACACGTAGCAGGAGGGGAGTCTCTCTCTCTCTCTCTCTCTCTCTCTCTCTCTCTCTCTCTCTCTCTCTCTCTCTCTCTCTCTGTCATGGCGGAGTGTGCGTGGAGCTGAGAGCTGTGTGTGAGGGTGAAAGGTATAGTGGGTTTAAGACTTACTTTGCTGAGCTTTATCACTTAGGTGTATGTTTATTTGTTCGTCTTTAGTTGTATAGTTGTTTTTTCTGTTTATAATAGTTTGCTGAGTGAGTGTGTGAGTGAGTGTGAGTGTGTGTGCTAACAGGCAGCATGCCTGTGGCAGCGGCAGCGGCAGCAGACTTTGAGAGTCTGACTCGCCGGCATGCCATTAAACTGATCCCCGCAGTGGCATGCAGTGTGGCAGAGGCCGCGCTGGCTGTGGGAGAGGTGGTCGGCTGTGACTCGGTCAAGTCGGCCTCCAGGATGAACGGAGCTATCGTCATGTTTTTAGATAGCACGGCGAAGGTGAGCGAGGTGGTGGAGACAGGAGTGGTGATCCACGACACGTTTAATCCTGTTCTCCCACTCGTGAATCCAGCCACGCGGGTAATGATATCTAATGCCCCACCTTTTATTAAAAACGAAACTCTGGCCAAGGAACTGTCTCGGTACGGGCAGATTGTGTCCCAAATAAAAATGGTGTCTCTTGGGAGTAAAAATCCAAAACTCAGGCACGTAGTGAGTCACCGGAGGCAGGTGTTCATGGTCCTCAGGGACAATACTAAGGAGATCAACATGTCCTTCTCGTTTAAAATTGAGGGTTTTAATTATATGGTTTTTGTGTCATCCGAGGCGATGAAGTGTTTTGAGTGCGGGGAGGAGGGGCACCTGGCCCGCTCCTGCCCGGGGAAGGGTGGAGCGCAGAGGCCGGCTGCCGCAGCTCCGGCTCCGGCCCGGGCAGCGGCAGCTCCGGCAGAGGCAGCGGCAGAGGCAGCGGCAGCTCCAGCAGCGGCAGCTCCGGCTGCCGCGGCCCCCGCTGCCGCTGACGCGGAGCTTTCGCGAGCAGCGCAGCCTGAGGCTGCTGTGGGCGGAGCCCCGCCTACAGAGCCTCCCGCTCCTCTGGTGGAGGAAGGGGCTCCTGAGACTCAGGTAGCCTCCGAGTCTCCGGAGAGTCCGCTCCCGGAGGTGGGAGTCCAGGGGGGAAGCCCCCCTGTAAACGAAGTGTCTGAGCAGGCAAACAAAAAAACTGACAGCCAGCCAGAGTCTATTGAAATCAACGAAACTGAGGGGAAAGGGAGCAGTGCTGAAATGCTGTGTGAGGACATGGAGGAAGGCATCAGTGATGATGAAATGTTTAAATTAACACAGAAAAGGAAGAGTTCAGGCTCTGGGCACAGCAATGCCAAAGCCTGCAAGGCAAGCCGTGGGGTGAGGTCCAGCCAGGGGAGCGCTCCCTCCTCTCAGGAGGACGAGGACGGCCTCTACCCCCCCTCTGACATCAGAACCTTCCTGGAGACAACTAAAGGCCAGAGGCTGCCCTCGGTTGAGGATCACTTCCCTGACCTCAAACTGTTTTTAAAATCCTCCAAACCGCTCACAAGAAAAACAGGCAGCGATGAGTTTTTAACAGACCAACAGATTTATAGACTCAGGAAACTCATGTTGAGAGTAAAAGGCCAAATGATCCCTGATGATGATGAGTTTTAAAAAGTCCTTTTACTCTTCTCCTTTACTGACCTGTTTTCTGTTTTTTCTTTTTCTTTTATCCATGTGTGATTTTAAAATCAGCACTTTAAATGTGAACGGAGCCAGAGCTGATTTTAAAAGAGCGGCAGTTTTTAAACTGATGGATATTAACAAAATAGATATTATGTTTTTACAAGAAACCCACAGCACAGAAGACAATGTGAGCGACTGGAAGAGGGCTTTTAATGGGGAAGTGATTTTAAGCCACAAGTCCAGCTGCAGTGGGGGGGTGGGTATTCTTTTTGCCAGGAGTTTTTTACCACTTTCTTTTAATATGGAAGAAATTATTCCAGGTGTTTTGTTAAAAGTCCAAGCTAAATATGAAAATGTCAAGCTGGTGTTTTTAAATGTCTATGCGCCCACGAGTAGGGTGGACAGGATGGCACTTTTAAACATTTTAGATGACACTGTTCAAACCTGTAGTGGTGATGATTTTATGTTTTTAGGAGGTGATTTTAACTGCACAGAAAATCCCACTTTAGACAGGAATCATTTAGAGCCACATCCTGCATCAGGCCTCAGAATGAACCAATTGACTGAGGCACATGCTCTTTCTGATGTGTGGAGGGTTTTTAACAGTAATGACAGACAATACACCTGGAGCCATGCCAGAGACAATGTTTTATCCCTGGCTAGACTGGATCGACTCTATTGTTTTAAACACCATTTAAATATTTTTAAAAGGTGTTTTATTCAGCCGGTGGGTTTTACTGATCATTGTTTAGTCTCTTGCTCTGTTTTTATTAGAAATGTTCGTTTAAAGAGCGCCTACTGGCATTTTAACACAGCTCTTTTAAACGACCAGGCTTTTAGAAATGCTTTTAAGTTGTTTTGGTTTTCCCACAGAGAGAGCAGGCCTGCCTTCCGTAGCATTCAGCAGTGGTGGGACTTCGGGAAAACGCAAACAAAACAACTTTGCCAGCAGTTCACTCGCAATGTCAGTAGAGATTTAACCCGGACAATGAGGGATCTGGAGAGACAGGTAGAAGAATTACAGTCTTTAGTAGCTTCTACAGGAAATCGAGGGCATTTAGACTCCCTCAAGGCCAAACAGTCGGCTATAGCCAACCTGCTGGGGGTCTCAGCACAGGGGGCTCTGGTCAGGTCCCGGTTTATGAACATCTCACAGATGGATGCCCCCTCCCAGTTTTTCTTTGGGTTGGAGCAAAAAAATGGACAAAGGAAGACCATTCACTGTTTACGAACGGGTAGCGGCTCTGAAGTCTCAGACTCGTCTGAGATCAGGAAGTGTGCTACCGGTTTCTATCGAGACCTCTTTAAGAGTGAGTGGTCAAGCAATCCAGATGTGCACAACAATTTTCTGGATGGTCTCCCTCAGGTTAGCAGGAGCAACAACACAGAGCTAGCCGCACAAATTACCAAGGAGGAGCTGCACAGAGCCACCATGAGCCTGCAGAGCGGCAAAGCTCCAGGGATAGACGGCCTTCCTGCAGATTTTTTTAAGTCCTTCTGGGACATCTTAGGACAGGATCTGCTCGAGGTAGTCAACGATAGTTTACAGACTGGAAGGCTACCTCTGAGCTGCAGGAGGGCCGTAATCACCCTGCTGCCGAAGAAGGGAGACCTTCAAGAGTTAAAGAACTGGAGGCCGGTCTCTCTGTTGTGCACGGATTACAAAATCCTGTCCAAAGCTCTAGCCCTCAGACTAAGGGAGGTGATGGCGTCCGTCATCCACCCTGACCAGACTTACTGTGTGCCCGGCAGGCTCATAAGTGACAACGTCACTTTGATTCGAGATGTTTTGGACCTCTCCAGTTCATTGGCAATAGAGACTGGTCTTATTTCCATAGACCAGGAAAAGGCTTTTGACCGGGTTGAACACCAGTACTTATGGCAGACTCTGGCTGCTTTTGGGTTCAACCCAGGCTTTATAGCCATGATCCGGGTTTTCTATACAGACATTGCGAGTGTTCTTAAAATAAATGGTGGGCTGAGTGCTCCTTTTAACATTAAGAGAGGGGTGAGGCAGGGATGCTCTCTCTCTGGGATGCTGTACTCTCTGGCCATCGAGCCTCTGCTCCATAAGCTAAGGAAGGTTTTAAAAGGTGTGTGTTTCCCCCAGTGCAGTGTGTCTTTTAAATTATCTGTGTATGCAGATGATCTCATTATACTTGTGAACACACAAAAAGACATTGATATTTTATCTGACACTGTAAATAACTTTGGTTTTGTCTCTTCTGCAAAGGTGAACTGGGGGAAGAGCGAGGCTCTGATGGTTGGAGAGAAGCTGGGGGATCGGCTCAGGCTGCCTGGAGGTCTGGCCTGGAAGAAAGGAGGACTCCAATACCTCGGTGTCTTCCTGGGAGATGAGACCCACATTAGGAGAAATTGGGACAATGTCCTAGAGAAGGTTAAAGGTCGATTGATAAAATGGAAGTGGCTGTTGCCCAAGATGTCATACAGAGGCCGGACATTAATAATAAACAACCTGGTCTCATCTACCCTGTGGCACCGGCTGGCCTGTGTCGATCCTCCACCTTCTCTCCTGGCAGAGGTACAACGGGTTTTAATAGATTTCTTTTGGGGCAGGATGCACTGGATCCCACAGAGTGTCCTTTTCCTTCCTACAGAGGAGGGGGGGCAGGGCCTGGTCCATCTGGCCAGCAGGGGCGCTGCCTTCCGCCTTCAGTTCTTACAGAGATTGCTGACCGGGCCAAGGGACGCTCTGTGGAGACCTCTGTCCCGGTGCATCCTGCAACATTTTAACAGCCTGGGTCTGGATTTTAGCCTGTTTTTAATGAATGATAACAAGATAGTCTCACCATCTCTTCCTGGTTTTTATAAGAGTGTTTTTAAAGTGTGGTACCTGTTAAAAAAAGAGCGAAGGTTACAGGGGGACTCCCTGCACTGGCTGCTGCAAGAGCCTGTCCTGTACGGGACCATTCTGGATCCCCCCCGCTGGGCACAAGGTACCCTCTCCAGACTGCTGCAGGCTGCCGGGGTCTCTACGCTGGGTCAGGTGGTGGAGCTAGCCGGTCCTGAACTGGAAGACCCCACAGGGCTGGCCAACAAACTTGGCATCAGATCCGGACGGACAATGGAGAGGGTGCTTGGCCACTGGAGGACAAGACTCACTGATCAGGACATCTTGCTTTTAAACTCTTTTAAGGATGGGTCCATTTCCCCCAATGCTGAGGACCCTTTCCCCGCCACTTTCCTGGCAATGGATTTAAATGACTGTTCTGGACCTCTGTTTCAGCCTGCTCGCCCGGTTCCCCTGGAGGGAGTTGCCGGAAAAACTCTATACAGACTAATGGTAAAAACACTAAACATTAAAAAACTGAATGGACGGAGAGACACTCCTTGGAGGAGCTATTTTGCCGGAGCCCAAGAAACCGGACCTCAGTGGAGGTCGCTGTACAAACCTCCACTGAGTAAGAGACATGGAGACCTCCAGTGGAGGTTGCTCCACGGCATAATAGCAGTGAACGCTTTTTTATCAATAATTAAGAATTCAGTGGAAGACAAATGCCCGTTTTGTAATGTAAAAGAAACTCTCTTTCACTGTTTTTATGAGTGTCACCGTCTGTCTGATTTGTTTCTGTTTTTACAAGTGGTTTTTACCAGTTTTAAAGAGGTTTTTAACAAGCAGGGTTTTATTTATGGTTTTAAATACACTCGCCAACAAAAACATAAAAGCCAGCTTTTAAACTTTGTTTTAGGGCAGGCTAAGATGGCCGTGTATATAACCAGGAAGAGGAAGGTAGAGCAGGACGTCCACATTGAGCCGGTCCCTGTCTGCATCAACATGATTAAATCAAGAATATTGGTTGATTTTAGTTTTTATAAAGCAGCAGGTGACCTGGACTCTTTTAATGATCTGTGGTGTTTTCAAGATGTTTTATGTTCTGTGACAGATCGAGAACTTTTGTATGCTGATTATCTTGTGTGATTTTATTTATTTATTCATAGCTAAACGTGTATTTTAAAATAACTTATTAGGTGTTTCAATGTGTTGTGTCAACCAATAGTATCTAATAAAGTTGTTTTCAAAAATCAAAATCTCTCTCTCTCTCTCTCTCTCTCTCTCTCTCTCTCTCTCTCTCTCTCTCTCTCTCTCTCTCTCTCTCTCTCTCTCTCTCTCTCTCTCTCAAACCAGCCAGTCTGTCTCTCTCCCTCTCTCTCCTTCTCTCTGCGTGTCTCTCTATCTGTGTCAATTGTTTTATATTGAATGTAAATTCACCTAAAACTTACACACTATTTCATCCTGTCACCTGCAGACAAAAGCCATTTGACTTCAAGATCCAGACAAGAACGGACACTTCTTCTGAAATAGTGCATCAACTGTTCCAACAGCTTCATCAAAAGATAGATCTACTCTCTGCTGTAAACTATGGAGAAACCAGATATTCTGAAGATCCTCAATGACGAACTCCTCACAGCCTACAGGAAGATTAATGCTCTTAAGGATGAGGTGTGGCAGCTGGAAAACCAGCTTCAAGACAGAGATGATGTCATAAAGATGGCGGTGGAGAAGGAGAAAGAGAAAGAGAAAGAGAAAGAGAAAGAAAAGGAGAAGGAGAAGGAAAAGGAGAAGGAGAAGGAAAAGAAAAAGGAGAAGGAGAAGGAAAGGGAGAAGGAGAAGGAGAAGGAGAAAGTGAAGGAGAAGGAGAAGGAGAAGGAGGGGGAGAAAGAGAAGGAGAAAGCGAAAGAGAAGGAGAAGGAGAAAGAGAAGGAGAAACTTGTGACGCTCTACAATGTCGAAATCCTCAGAGCCAACAGTAAGATTTCGGTTCTTAAGGACGAGGTGTGGCAGCTGGAAAACCACCTTAAAGACAGAGAAGATGTCATAAAGATGGCGGTGGAGAAGGAGGAGGAGAAAGAGAAGGAGAAGGAGAAGGAGAAGGAGATTAAGATTGAGACTGAGACCGAGAGGGAGATGGATGAGATCCAGGCTCTGAAAGAGAAGGTGGAGCAGCTGGAAAACCAGCTGAAAGACAAAGATGATATCATAACGAAGGAGGTCAAGAAACGGCGCGCTCGCCTCAGGGCCTATCTGGACTGCTTGGCAGAGCTCACTGACTGTCAGGCCAAGGCTAACATTTTGGAAGCAAGTCTGCACCAGGAGCCTGCACCAGGAGCCTGAGACAAGAAGGAGCAGTAAGGTGGAGGTCAACAAGGAGAAGGAGAAGGAGAACAAGAAGGTGCTTGCTTCAGGGCCGAAAGGAGACGAAACTGCAGCAGGAGACAACTCCAACTATGGGACTGAGCTACAGAAAGGAGGAGGCCGAGATGAGCTGGAGGAGAGAGAAGAGGTGGAGAAGCCCCGCCCTCACCCTTTTTCTACTCCTCAAAACAAACCCCTCCCCTGTCCCCCTTTGTACATATTTAAAATGATCTAATGATGTGTTGTAAATATGTTAAACTTTTTGAATAAAAATAACTAGTAGAGTAACATCTACCTGAATATAGATACAGGATTCATTGATCAATTATCACAGTGTTGGAGTGAAACAAATCAGTGTGATTCATTTAGTTTGCTACTATTCATACGAACACAGCAGAGCATGGACAAACAATGTTTCTTAACTTTTTTACATTTGGTCAAATCTTTATATTAATTATGACAACAATACAATAATAATACTATCATCTCATCTGAGGGCCGACCCATCACACTGACCACGCCCATCTGACACGCACACACACACATGCACACACACTCACGCACACACACACATGCACACACACACACACACACAAATACACGTACACACACACGCATACGCACCCACGCACACACACACAAGTCATTATCATTTATTTCAATTTATTTATGGTTGAGGTCAATATCAGATCAGAAAACATGTTCATGGCACTGAAGTCAATGTAAAATGATTTAATTTATATAATCAATTTGTAAATTAATTATATAAATTATATTACACTATGGATGTGGTGGTGTAACTATAAATACATTTGATTTTCATTAAATCATATATATTTAGTGATTTTATTTTCAAATTGTTGATTTAACGATAAAGTCGTTTTTCCAATTGCACCTAAAGACTTTTTTTTGTTTTTCCGGTAATGATACACCTGAAGATTCTGGCAATGCGGAACAGAAAAATAGTTGACACAAAATTAATAATACCAATTAAATGAATCATTCAAACTTACATGCAAACCACAAACATTAACACTAATGAAGCAAATTCAGTTTCATTATACGGACAGAATTGACCATAAAATCTTCCAACCAGGTAAGATGACTGCTAAGAATTCTACTTACAGTCTGCACCATAGTAGTAGCAATAAAAAGCTCTGTACATACAGGAATGTGACTCACAAACAGTAAGTTGTTTGAGGAGGACTCAATAAGGACAAGGAATAATTCTGAAGAAGATCCGGAGAATTAACACAGGATAAGAGAACAGAACATTCCAACCCGACCTATTCAGATCAGGCACTGCACTAGTGCACTATTCAAATAATGTACTTGTGTAATTAGGATGTTTATATTTTATTTGAAATCTTCTGCTTTCTCTCTTTTGTAGCCTACTGTATGTAAAGTTCCTTTAAGCATTGTATAAAATACACTACACACAATGTTGCATTTTTGCAACTTCTATTCCTCAAAACCAAGGGAAATATTTTACTTTTTACTAACTTGGAATACTTCAGTTACTCATTGCTTTATCGTCACAGATACTAATAGATATTTTAATACAAATAATTGCCAACAAAAAGGTGATATATTAATACAGGTTCAGGTAAAATAATAATATTTATCCCCAGGGGGACATTCACTATTGACAAGGATGCCGTTAATATTATTTTTTATTATGCCATTACTTTACCTGCATGGAAAATGCAAGTATTTCTAAGGAGAGCCGATAGTACAGTGGTTATATTTCAGGATGGGATTCATTGGTTTGTTAATTTGACCCGAGCTCTGCCTGAGGTCCAAAGTAGCCTCTACATTTGACAATAAAGAAACCAGAAACAGTACAACTGCGTCCTCTTATTTTTCATTGGATTTCTTTGCCAAAGCAGCACTTTGTTAAATTACATTTTCTGTGAGTGGGACTTTTTTAAAGACAGGTGTGAAAGCAGCCTCAGTGTGCACAGAGGAGAGATGCATGGTCATACATGGCTCTTAGTGAGGACGCACTCAGTTCAGACGTCTATAGGGGCCCATGTGCAGCTGAGGTGGAGGTTTCTGTGGAGTGTCACCCACTCACTGTGAGACTGGAGCGGCGTGCTGCTCTGATCTGCCCTCAAACCACAGCTGGTGTCCTCACTCTCTCCTGCTCTGTACACAGGACCTCACAGAGTCCGCTGCATATTTGTACACACATGGTTTTTTCCACAAATACACACACACACACACACTAACTTCAAACACATGCAGCCTTACTAATGTACCTCTCAGATCTAGACCCCCCCTCCCCCTGTGTCACCAGCCCTGGCAATGCCCCGTCTTCTTATCTCTCTATGTACCTCACTCCGTCTTCTCCGTCCACCACCCCCCTCCCGTTTTTCCAGCTCCCCTCAGGAGACCGGAGCTCTCGTTTGATGGCTCAGCTGGGGACGAACCACACCGGAGCACCGGGGCTCATACCGATGAAGCTGGCCTATCTAGGCCACAAGAAGCACACACTCCAATCAAGTGCTCTCTAATTAGAATTCACTGATAGTGTAGGTTTCCAGGCGAGGGGGAGAGGAGCTCGAAGAAAAGCCTTCTAAACATAGAATGGGAAGAATGTATCATTAAGGTCTCATTCTTCTCTGAGTCTGATTGCATTACATCCTCCTCTCCCCCTCATTCTCTCTAATTATGAAACACGCGCTGGCCTGTCTTTGGTTCTCGAGGGGTAGGGTTTTTATCTCGGCAGCATTGGGGTGTGAGGAGACTGACAACAACACTGGTGGAAGATCTACAAGGCCAAATAATGCGTGGGCAGTTGAGGAGTGTGTGTGTGTTTTTGTGTGTGTCTGTGTGCATTCCATTAGAGAATCAGAGAAATAAAGAAACGAGCTGGATGTCCTCTGCTTGTCCTTTAAGAATATTTGAGGATGTGTTGATCTGAGTTTAAGTTCTCTATCCTAAATCTGACTATGAAAACAATTAGCAATAAATCAGTTTGCGTGAACCACGACAGGGATGAGGAAACACACAAACACATAACACATCACACACACACACACACACACACACACACACACACACACACACACACACACACACACACACACACACACACACACACACACACACACACACACACACACACACACACAGAGCTGCGTACAGGGGAGAAGCCCAGCAACATTTTTGCAAGAACCTACATCAAGAGCATGTTGGAGAATGTGTTATGGTTTGATGAGACCAATGTGGAACTTTTTGGATCTAATTCCAAAGGTATGTTTGCCGCATAGCAACAATGTTGGGTGAAGCATAGTAATGGCAGCATCATGCTTTGGGCCTGTTTTCCTTCAGCTGGAACTGGGGCTTTAGTCCAGGAGGAGGGATAATCTGAATAGGAGAACCTGGTTCAACCTAGTTGTTCATCCATCCATTATCTCTAAAAATCCCAGATGAACAACCGTTAAAGATCCCAACTATGGACAAGTTAGAGTCTCCAATCAACCAAGTCAGAATTTGTGTTGACTTTGAAGCCGGAGTACCAGCACAACCCACGCAAACACTCCGAGAAATTGCAACCCCTGCACAGTTAGGCCCTGGCTGGCCATCAGATTAAAACTCAAAACCTTACTGCTTTGAGGCATCACTGCTGAACACAACCTCACCATGCTGCCCTCAACCTAGATGGAATAAACTGACATTTTTTGAGATGATGGTCATCAGTTAACAATCACTAGTTGTCAAATTGTACATTCTGACTCAATCTGTTGATCCTAATCAAACTAATAAGAGGCGAAAGAGACAATCTATTGGCATATACTCCTGGGTGTGGTTTTTGGTAAAGCCTAAATGTAAAGTATCATAACCCCGAACATTTTTTGTAACTGCACAATCAGATTTAAAAAAGCACAATATTCCCCAGATGAACGTGGGGACCTTCATTCACAGCTCATCTGTACAGGGCTATGTAGAGGCTGAAGAGCTGCAGAGTTTTGTGTAGTTCCTGTTGCTGCCAGATAAAACCAAGAGGGCTTGTGGTTCTGCTGCCAATTTTCAGTCAATTAATTCAAGTTATTGTTATTAAGTCTAAAATCTCACCTTTGACTCCTTACCAAGAAGCTCAGTCAAGGAGAGCTGACATTGTTTCTCTTCTCAGGGATTTAGGTTATGCATGGTAGCTTTTTTTTCCAAGCTAGAAGTCAATGGTTTGTTACTTTGGCCAGAGCTGTCCCTGAGGTTGAAATTAAGCTTCCTCATTTGGCAATAAAAGAAGGGGAAAAAGTATAAACTGACTCCTCATATTTCTCATTTGATTTTAACGTTGTTGCGGTTGAAATGCCATTGCAGCCCCCATCCAATTATGTTACGCTGCTATGTTGTTATGTGACGCTTGTAGTCCCCAAAGTCATGAGCGACTGGCATGATGTAGGAGGAGAGACCTTGACCCAAAGCCCCACAGAGCCTGACGAGCAACACACTTAACTTTTTTAAATGTCATTCCTAAGTCAGATAAAGCCACACACAAACCATTCAAAATCAAATTCCAAACTTTGATAAGAAAGGTAAAGGACAGTCCATAACAGCCTGATATCTAAAGACACCTGATGTGTCAAACCGGAGTTGTAATTAATATAATGAACCATTTTTATATCATCAAACTATTTGTGTGGTTTTACTTGCTTCATCAATCCTGGCACATATTCCATTTAATGAAGAGTATTAAACCCATACAGGCTGGATTAGGAAGTGATCTGAATGTGACCTTCCTGATTGAACTTGAAATGGCAACTCTCTTCTGGTTCCCAGTGTCCATTCGAGTGGGCCTAAAAAAAGTCTTTATCTTGCCGTTTCCAGCTTGTCCTCCTCCAACCGCTGCCAGCATTCACACTCCATCCAGAATTAATATACATTATTGTAATGTTAAATGTTAATCCCATTAATGAAGATTAGCCAAATGAAACGTAGCTTAATACTACAAGTAATTTGAAGCAATGTATTGTAGTTAGGCGGAGGCCTTCTTCCTCTGAGATGGCAGTGGAAACCGGTGATCCACTGCACTACCCAGCAGCTTAATTCATTCATTTTCCACACTTACTTATTCCTACTTAATGTAATGCTTGAGCTATGCATTTTGTCAGAATCAGGTAAAGACCCTGAATAATCTGACAGTCCACTACATTCAGAATAGGGTACAATCACTACAATCGAGTTACGTTAGGTGAGAATTTAATCCTTTTACCAAGACTGTTGGAACCTGAGGGGATTTTGGCCAAAGTCATAGTATCACCCCTACGGGGGTAAATGGCCTTCACCCCCTCAGTGCCTCACTTTGTTTCAGATAAAACTATTCACAGAAATGTTTTAGGGATTACTTTAGAATTACACGAATGGTCCCCAGAAGATCAAACTCACTGACTTGATGATACCAACTGTTTCTTTTCATGTCCATTAGACTGACATTTGTGGTCGGAAATGTCTCTATTAAGTAGTGAATATAAAAAAAAAAGTTACAAAATTCGTAATGCTCAATTTACTTTACATGTAGCATCATCAGCAGCTTAATCAGTCCAATACTTTGGTTAATAACCAAACTAAAGACCACGCTGTGTCTGAGATAGAGCTGGGTGATACACAGTACATTTTTTTCCATAATAGCCGTTATCGATATAAATCAAATAAACAGAAAATATATTTTTATGTACAATGTTCTTATTACGTACAAATGCATTTTCTCATAAACAAAACAGATTTTACTTGTTCGTACAATCACCCTGTGACACTTTACTTTACTTTACTTAAATGTACATACTCAGCAGCTCACTCAAATCACCTTCTAGTCCTAAATAGTTATTAATCGATGATGTCTGATCATGACTCGTTCGTTGCAGTCCCTTTAACACTGATGTCCTAAGTGTAAGCGTCATGCTGTATCTTGTGTTGTGTAGCAGGTTTAAACATGTTTCTCAGAAAGAATCAAACAAACAAAGTAATCATCAGTCCTTTACGTGACTCATGACTTGTGATCAGTGATTGTAAAAGTGTAAAATGAGCGCAGGTCAGAAGAGTGAGGAGGAAGCAGACTCCGACAGAGATTCATTATCATTGGCTGTTTGTGCTGTCATCTTAAATTTCTATCGATGAAATGTTATATCGCGATAATTATCGGAGCCCAATGCCATGGTGTGGAAGTGTTCCCACTGGGTAATAAACTTGTGACCACTCTGAGATTAATGATTACACTGGCAATTTCTTCAATATTTTTTTGTAAAGACTTTGCTGCAGCCAGCCTCACTCTTGTGATGTACTTTGAGATGTGCCTGGAGATTAGTGTGTGATGCTGCCACCTTCATCTGACACAATTAGCAGATTTCCACATTAATTCATCAGGTTCCCTTTTGGAATTTCGGTTAAATAAGCACGTTTGCTTTTTACCTTGACAACAAATCCTCTGTCTTGTTGGGGAATTCTCCACTCGTCACATGAGAAGCCACTCTCGGTTTATGATTGTAGTGTCAAACTAAGTCTTAACAACAAGTATTTTACAACATTTATTTAACCTTATCAAATATTATATTATTGTAGAACCACGGGCACTACGACAGGTATGTAAATATTAAGCAAATGAGTTTCAGTTCTATTTAAAAAAAATTATAGTGCGGCTGGATATGTAATCAATGTGTACCCGAATGTAACTGTGCAACACAGACTACCAGCACATTACTTGAAAATGGGGAAAACAGCCGCAACATATGTCAGAATTTGAAGTGAAAGACTCTTAGCCGCTACAAAATGTGTTTACAAGCCGTAATATCGGTCAAGGGGGGCTAGTAAATAGTCACTTACATTAATCTTCACTTAAATATGGAATTTCAGCCTGCCCACACATTTGCTTTCAGCAGTATACACTCTGCTTTTTCAGGGAGCTCTCATAGAAATCTAAGCAGCAACAACGATTATGCTGAGACCGCTGATATCCCTAAAATAATACCAGCTCATAACTTAGGCAAACAAAAAAAGACTTACTGCAGCAGCAAGTGGTGCTGGCATGAGCTTAATCAGCAGAGCAGCAGTGATACGCGTCAAGATATAATGCCCAAGTTTAAAGAGCCAATAAATGCAAAACATATTCTGTTGATCAGCCAATCAAACACAATTGCAACTTCTGCGCTGTGCATTAGCATGCGTACACTTTAAACAAGATAATTTATATTAAGATGGACAGAATGACAGCTCCTTGAAAGTGAGGCCAAAACATCTTAATCACCCCAGATGGCTGGCTGCAGTAAAGGTAGTTAAGCTCGCCTCCTCTAAATTAGTAGGCCAAACTAAAGACTCAAAGTACACGTTCAATAAATTTTTCTCAAAGATTGTATCTGTCATTATAGATACATCTCATCACAGTGATGTATGTATACAAGTGTTATTTTTTAGGATAAAATTGGTTTTAATTAAGGCACACTATATCGAAAGTGAATCATTATCGCATCATATCAACATACGCGATATACATATGTAAAAAGACTGCTTGAACTGCGGTAAATGGTGTTGATGTGCCACGCATTCACACTTTGCATGTCATATCAGATGGAACCCTGCTGCCATAGATAATAAATTACAGATTTTCAGATCATTGATGGCTTTTTTTGACAATGTATGGAGAGCCGGAGGAGATGGCGAGGCACTCTGTTTGGCTGGATGCTGTTGGTGCAGCCGGATGCAGCACTACCTCACCGATCGCTACTGCGCAAACTCTGGCTCCAAATGGTGTCGATGGCACAAGATGGCAGTGTTTCTATCTGGGATATTTTGGTTTAATTTCTAGGAGGGGCAGATAAGATGTGTTGTCCATCTAAACCAGGGGTTCTCAAACTTTTGCAAGCTGGGCCCCCCCAAAGCTGGTTAGGAGTAGTTGGGGCCGCCCGCCACCACCGCCCTCAACTACACCACCATATATAGATAGATAGTTAGATAGATAGATAGCATATTGTTATTGATAGGCCTGACATGTCAAGGTTAGGCTATTGTTATTGTTAGGCCCATACAGACAGTTTATATTACTATTTAAATATTTACTATTATTATTCTGTCTTGAGCGGCCGGCAAAATCAGGGTTTCGGCAATTGCATGTGGTTTGCCAAGCTTAGCAATTCTATGAGCAACTACATACGATGCCTCCAGATACTGCTTGGAGACAGTGCTATGCTTGGAGATGGTGGATTGTTTTTTGCTGGAGGCCATCATGTTTACGTTTAAAGAAGTCCACAGGCTTCTCTTTCAAGTCAGGGTGTTTGGTGTCGAGGTGCCTTTTTAATTTGCATGGCTTCATGCTGTCATTTGCCAGCACCTCGGCACACAAAACTCACTGAGGACGTTGCTCAGTCGTGCCAGTGACGGTGAAACCAAACTGCAAATGGCTCTCGTCATATTTGCGAAGCTTTGGCTTCTTCTCAACCGGCGCGTTGGTTGTCTGACTTTTACGAAGCAGAAACTTGACCATAGTTGTTTGCTGATACAGTGTGTCTGATGTGAATAAAGTTCTAATTGCAACGTCGTGGTCTTGTGAGTGTGTTTGTATGTGTGGTTTTGAGCGACTTGCACACAAATAATGAATAAGGCTCTGCTAGGTAATGGTTCCTAACAAAATGAACAGTACACAATGTCAACAGGGACAGCACAGAATAGTATTCAAGTGCTGGTGTTTTATTTGTTGCAACACGGTGGATGATTGAAGATGTAAAGGTAGGTGTTAAGGAGAAAAGGGCTAGCTGCAGTTGGAAGAAGTTAGCTAGCTAGAAGGCTAGCTCTTGGGGCTACGAGCTTTCTAAAAAAACTATGGAGCAAATAACTCCTTAAATTAGGCTACGAATAGGCCTACTGCAAGTGCAGGAAGGTATTACTAAGGAAGGACTGAGTCTTTAAAAAGACTGTTTATAAAGCAATGAATATCTGAATTATAGAGGAAACAAGAGCAATCACACAAACTCTGCAGGGTGTCGTCTCAGTGAGGGTGAGCGCTGACCATGCCTGCAGTTACTTTTATACTCGAAAGCGTACGTGCAACTCGAGTTAAAATGATAACACTCCTCTTTTGATTGGTGGATCAGGAATGAAACAGTATTTGATTTGTTAGTTTCAGTCCAGCCCCTAGCATTTCGCCACTGAGGGAGCTTTCACTAACCAGTGACAGGTCGACGGCCGTTTTTTTTTTTTTCTCCGTCTGTGACATTGCGCCGCCCTGGAGAGTGTTTGCGCCTCCAACTTTGAGAACCACTGATCTTAACAGTCCATGCTCTGAACTGGGATGGAGAACATACAAAACATCGGCATGCTATCATTCTTTTAGGGTTTTTGTGTAAATGAATGAACGTATTGTGATTGAGGCTTTGATTTGAGATCAGATCAAAAGGCAAAACCTGTAATCAGCACTGAAACCAAATCCACATTTGTGGATTAGTAATCCCTTGCTTCAACACTCAATTAAGCTTTATGACACTGTGATGGTGAACGTTATGATTATCAAGAAACCCTGAGTCTATCTGACTGTATTGGCAGTGATCGAACTCGTTTTGTGGTTTTAAGATTAAGATTAAGATTAAGATGCATTTATTAGTCCCAAACACATGCACAGACATGCAAAGTCACACTCATGCAGGTAGGGAAATGTAATCTCTGCTTTTGACCCATCTGGTGCAGGACACACAGAGCAGTGAGCGACCATGTACGGCGCTCGGGGAGCAGATGTTGGGGGAGTAAGGTGCCTTGCTCAGGGGCACAAGACAGGGTAGGGAGACTCTTGGATTTTTTTGGAAAGACATGTCCATGTTCACAAATTTGGAGCTGAGCCAAGATCATAGGAATAACATTTCTAAAAATTATTTTCAAAGGGTGGCTTTGTGCTATAACGTTAGTGGCTCTTATCTGCATAAGGAGCTTTATTTCTTTAGTAATCATTCCATTAATTTGTGATTACACTGTATCCCCTGGAGTTTTCATTGTAAAAAGGCTGATCTTTTAATTAGACCTAAAGGGGATTGGAGCTGTGCTTTTACATATTCCACTAGCGCAATGAATAATACAACACTGCCGTATGGACTCATACAGCTCACATTACGTAACCAGGCGCCAATTATTCAGGTCTTTATCTGAGCTGTGAACTCACAGCCTTGGCTTTCTCACATAAAACAGGGACATAAAGCACAAGAGTGTACATCAAGCCACAGTAGAGAACAGAAGTGCTCTGAACTGTCAGCTCATCACACTCCACCATAGTCAGTAGGACAGAGCCTGGATCCCTGTTAACCAGCGGGTCGTCTGCAGGAGAGGGCTTTCTATCATGAATTCCTGGCCCATATTCATTTTATTTTCATCTATATGTATTCACTTTCTGTTAGTAACACTTCTGCTCACAGCCTTTGGCACAGATAATGTTGGAGCAATGCTGTTGTCCTGGTAACAAAGCCTAATGACAGGATTTGATATGAATCTCTGATTTAGAGAAAAAGCTGCAGTGTGTTGCTGGCACAGTGAAGCTCTATACGCTGAGGTTCATGTGTGTGTCAGTGTCGTTGTACGTGCTTTCATTGTTATTATCAAATTCCCTCAAGACAAATAGAATGATAACAAATATCCAACATGGTGGTTGTCTTTGGACATGAGTTAATTTGAAGTTGAGGTTCAAGTTTAAATTAAGGCTGTCGTTAAGTTAATATCATGAGATGAGGTGAAACGAAGACAATTCATTTAGCAGTATAAGAACACATTGATACAGCCGCGAAGGTTTTAGCAACAACAGATCTCCCGTACCCTTCAACCCACAACTTACCAACACGCCATGTTTGGGATAGAAAGCGAATTAAATGACAAATAGTTTCGCAATAAAACTCGCAGCCAGACAAGATTTGTTTAGCAATATTGTATGGCTTGTTGTATTTGATAGCACCAGAACAGAGATAACAGGATATGTAGTAGAGAAAAACGATTCCCAGTCACTGTGGAGGTTGTGGTTCAAGGTTGCCGACTTAACCTCTAAGCCCCCCCCCCCTTGTAAAACAACTTTGTAGACCGACAGTACATACATAGAGTCAGGACTCTATCTACGTCAGCAGTCTTCCATCAACTTGTTGCATCACTTATGGGGTCAGTAGAAGCATCATCATGTGACAGGAAGCCACAGTGAAGTCATTACCGGCAGTGATAGAACAATGAAGGCACAGTTGTCCTGAAAGCACTGCATCTGAAATAGCACACATCCTGTCAGACCACCCTTTTCACCCCCACCAAACGTTTTCCCAACTCTCTTTGCTTGGCTCAGCCGATACTTTGTACCACAATCAGGATCGCAGCCACAGTTTTCTTTCCCTACATTTGCTCCTACAGGGTATCTAAACTAGTTGCTGGAGAAAATAACAGGTTGCATGGCAGCAAGCAAATGGAGCCAATATCAGTAGAGCAGCGGGATGAGTGGAAAGGTGAAAGAGAGTCAGTGCTGCAATCACTGAGGCTGCCTTTCACATTGAAGGGGGGGTACATTCAAACAGCACACTTCCCTCTTCCCCTTACCCAACCTTTGCCTCCTTGACTCAGCCTGGTACTAAATATAGTGAAGCTGGCAGAAAACAACACAAATGTAAATGCACACCAAGAACAATAATGCCTCAATTTAACTGGCTCTACCTAGTTAAGGATGTAGCGTGCTAACACATGATGTAAACAAAGTCTTGAAGAACTGCTGGGAGTGGAGACAGTCAGTGGACCTTGATGAAGAGCCACAGAGTGGAAGGTGTGGCCTTCGACAGGGTTTTGTTCTCTGCCAACAAGGCCCCGGGAGTTAATACAATCCGGTGGAGGCAGACGGTGCTCGTTCTTCTTTCCTCGCTCCCTCCTACAACTTAATTTATGCAGCATCTTGCAGTGCCGCTGAACTTGAATAGCAGCCGCGACAAGAATTTGAATTTTATTTTAATGTGGAGGGGGGGTCGGGGGTAGAGCTGAGAATCATGGTGTTCTTGGTTGCTTGGGAGAGTGCACAGGGCTTCACGTGTGCCAAAAGCTCAGCTCCTGTAAATACAGACTGAGGACTTCAATTTGCAGCACTGTGACATGTGTCTAGTCCCTGATCCCTCTGCTGAGAGGGGTCTTAATTTCTGCTGGAAGTTGGGAGGGGGAGCGGTGCTGACGTCTCTCATTTTAGATCTCAGAGGCTTTCACCGACACCCCAGAGAAATATGGACAACTTTATACAGTTCAACCTCTACTCTCTGTTCACTCCTTTCCATCGTCAGGATATAACTACTCACTATGGCCCAATTTCATCGTCCTCCTCCTCTCTCTTTCTGCCTTCTTATCTTATTTCTCCCTCTCCTCAGGAAGCAATTTGAAGCGAAAGATGCTTGGTTAAGGGCTACGATGGCGCACTCTGCTTTGATATGCTGCGTTGCCTTATGAGCTGTCAAGATATATGGACAGAATGGGATAGGATGGGAGGAGAAGAGAAGAAGGGGGGAAGCAAGGCGAAAGGAGCTCAGCCTTGATTTGGGAAAGGGATATGGGGAGAGAAAAAGCTGAGCTAAGTGGCATCCTTCCAAGCGAGTCGGTGTTGAGATACACTAATTAACGAAGGCATAATTAGATTTAGGCCTGACACACAGAAAAACACTCCCATTCCCTGTTTCCCTCCACCCCCCAACATCCAATTTGGGAGAATTGGTGCTCATCCATGTCTGCCCACCATGCACAGTCATGGTCTTTTCATATTTTCAGCAGAAATCCCTGCACTAGTTTCATTAGACTTGAGGTACCATGTAATGAAAAGAAGAAACCTCGAACCTTAACTAGGCCAGAGAATATTCTTCCAAGGCAACCCTTCCCCACTTTCCCATTACTCATCCACATTCTCCGGACTGAGATTGTTTTCACGTAAAGATTCGCCAAAATTTCATACTTGACTAATGATAGCGAAGATTACTCTACCAGCGGCAGTATGTGATGAGGACAAAGCTAAGGTGAGTAATGTTATTCCATTGTCACTTCTGCTAGGATCTAATCATCAATCACAGCACCTCATAAACATTGTGTGTTCACACAAAAGATGTGATGCATTTGTCCCAAATTAGATTGTGCCTCTCTGTCATTCATCAAGTCTTTCTCATATATTGAAAGGCCACTGTACATAGCGACACCAGCAGAATGGTCTCGAAGCCCGGCGCTGTCGAAATGTCCTGCAGCCATGTACTTCCTTCTATTACATTCTGGAGAGAGTGAGGGAGGGAAAATGGCATTGAGTATCAGAGGACCAACCATTGTTTAAATGATTTCACAGCTCCTCTCACGTCGAGAGGTGGGTGAGCAACAGAGGGAGGTGCCATTGACAATGAGCTCATGTGTGCATTTCTACAGATCAGTGTGTTTTCATATATGACTGTGTGTTAACAGTATTTGTGCATGCTTCTGAACTGCTGCCTGCCGCAGACCTCAGCTGGAAAGTGCTTGATAGGACGAAAGGCGGTGCCAGAGGGGTGGTCAGCGCTGGCCTAGTTTGTTAGGATCATGGGCAGATTATTGGATGGTTTTCCATGGTGCAGGTCCAGGGGCCCATGGACCAGAACTTCTGTATAAAGTTACTGTGAAAATGTCCTTTTAAAAGTCAAACGAAGACAAAATGTCATTCATGTATCTTTCTAGTCAATGGCATGTCTTTATGATTGAGTTGTGTCTCATTGTATTATTTGTGTGTTCTTGTGGTTGTTTTGCATGTCTTTGTGGCCAAGTTGTGTTTCTTTGTAGGCATTTGTGTCTCTTTCTGTCTGATAGTGGTGCTCCTGTGTGACGGAGTGTTTTACAGTCCTGTCTGCAGGGGACCATTATCCCATAATTTGTGAGGATTTTAATATATACTAAAATATCAATGTTTATGTGGCATTTATCTTCTACACTGATTGAATAATGTACTGATTAATCACATGCTGTTAATTCATGCCAAAAAACAGGAATAGAACTGAGTCTTTTTCATGCCGCCCTTCCTCAAGATTGAGCACCACTCTGCCTCCCCCCATCCCCCCTTTCAAAAGTTTACCGCCCCTGATGGCAGAAAAGCAGCCTCTCTAACAGACCACGATATATATCAAATCAGTAGAGGCCACGTTGATATTTCACATTAAAATTTTACAAACGTACTGTGCATAAAAATGCATAATCTGGGGTATAATTTAAATGTGAAGTACAAACATCCGTCCCCTCCCTCCCTCCCTCTTGTGTACAACAAACAGAGCACCATGGATAACAAGAATCATTGGTGTGCATGTGCTGCAGCAATAAGACAGAGGGTTACTTTGTTGTTGGCCAGCCCAGTTGCTCCACCTCCTCCTTGTATCAGTACATCTTTCCCTCTAACTGCTTGGGGCATGTGGCATGGGGAAAAGAAAGAGATGAGTGTGTGTCACCTTGTCTTGTTTCTTTGTGCACCATATCCCAGACCTTGTGTGCCTCAGGAGTGTGTGCTCATGCATTAGGACGCATGAAAGGCTACACATGTATGTCATAGACCTGGACACTCTGAACCTAAAAGCTCAGCACATGGAGAGAGGAAAAAAACAACACAGCTGCTTGCTGAAGTAGGTTAAACCAAAGAATAATGAGTGTTGGCACAGGCAGAGCTGTTTGTTAATGTGAACATACAGAATGTGTGTGTGTGTGTGTGTGTGTGTGTGTGTGTGTGTGTGTGTATATGTTTGGAGGGGAGGGGGTCTGGACTGGAGCGAGAGATGACTATCAGCCATGCAGTTTAGGTAGCTGCTTCCTGAGTGCTGATGTGGCCCCCCTGGTTCAATTGGGTGGGCTGCTGAGTGACTGCAGGGCTGCTAACTCACTGGCTGTTTAGCCGGGCTCTGCTGCAGCACAGCAACGCCATCCTGTGGGGAACAAGGCCAATGCAGCAATAAGACACCCAGCCGGAGGTCCAGATGCAGCCAGTGAGACCAAACAAAGATGCAGGATTTGTTTTTCAGAGGCTAAACTGTGTACTACTGGCACCAGACTGCTCCACGTTTACTCAACAAGTTGGCTAAAGGAAACCTACCCCTCCACCTCGTCCTGGGCAAGAACGTAGAGCATCTCAGTGTCGAAGAGAAACAGTCAAATTTTTCTCATGGGTTCGGCGGGTTGAACATGAAATATGACATAAATCAGTATTCACACTGTCTAGTTGGTTGGCAACACTATTTTGCACAGAATAACTTCCACCCATCTGTCTGTATGATACTTGAAGCAAAGCTCCTGGCTCCAGTTCATCCTTCTTGCAATGAGTTTGGTGTGTGCTCCTTCCACACTGCTCTTGACATTAGTATTCTCAGAGGGGAGTGCTTACCGAAAACCAATTCCCAAAGCTCACGGCTCCCTGCTGAGACGCTCTTACCAGCACTTACTGTAGATGGCGACAGACGGCTGAGCCAGGGGCGATAAGAGCCTCTCAGCAGGGTGGTCTCTTTTTGGAAATGCAGTCAGAACCTGTCATGCCTTCTAACTCCCTGAGAAGGAAAATAGTTCGTTTTTTGATCCCAAGCTCACAGCTGTAAAATATTCACTGAATCCTTCTGAAAACATGATAGTTTACCATATCTGATTATCACATAGCAGGTAATTTATCAAGGATGCTTGACAGACACCAACTTATTGATGGACATCACACCATCTAATACTAGCAAATGCAGCAGGTTTTGAATTTATACATAGTAAAATAGTTAAGTATTTACATTTCAGACACTTCATGTTGACCACAGTGATTTAATGTTTTGCTGAGTATTAAAAGTTTTTTTTTAATTTACACTTTGCACTGAGCAGGACCCTTTTTTAAAGGTGCACTGATCAATATTCTATATGATCATTGGTTAAAGTTACCATGTATAATGAGGAACAGGTCGTTTGTCGTATTCTGTCAAACCCAAATTTTCATCTGATTCTGCGTTTCCCTCGATTTTAGCATCTTTCACCTCATTATTTTGGATTTCTGGCCCACTCCTTTCTTATTCTTTCACTCACTATCACATTCACTCTCAATGCTCACATCACTGCTGGCCGGAAAAAAAAGCAACAGCAAGAAAACCTAGTGTATGAAACCTGCTCTGCACCATAGTGGTAGATTTCAGTAGATATGTTTGATTGCTCACCACTTAGTAAATGAAGAATGAAGAATCAACGTTAGCTATCAACATCATGCTTTGCCTACAGTGCAAAGATGGTTTCACAAAATAAATCCGCTAATCCAAACCAAGAGAGTTTTTTTTGTGTTGGGAAATCTATCAGCAAACCTTTCCTGCAGTGTCTACATGTACACTGGCCCATCACATCAAAACAAGTACAGCATTTTCTGCAGCTCCCCTATTTAAAGGCAAGTGTGTGTTTGGATGGAATGTGGATAGACGGTACTGCATGTAAAGCTGGTAAAAAAAAACTTCATGTCTGCATGCATTTCTTTTGTTTTAATTATTCAGAAATGCTTTCACTTGTACAACTGGGCCATTACATCTGCTAGAAATATGTTTTCAGACCTAAATGTTTGATGAGTTGTTTCTGTCGGATCTATACCCTGTGAGGGATGATTGGTAAAACCTCTGCATCTTGCTTTTGAGAGAGAAGATTTTAAAAGGCTTTCACTCCTAAACATAACAGGTTAATAATTAATTTGCACAGACCTATGCAGTTGCAGGTGGAGGCAAGGTTTCCAAAATATTTTCATGCAGAAGTCAAAGTAACAGTCAAACCACAGTGCCCCACTGAGACCTCCCCCTGCCACAACCCTTCTGATTGTGGTGTTGACACACCAGTTGACACAGAGTTCATTGTTACTTTGTTTATTCGACAATCGGATAGGCTGCTCATGGCTCATTGTTCCCCCCCACAGTGTCATTTGTCTCCCATAACATAATATTATGCTAATTCTTCCCTAGTGCAATAGCAGACATCAGTGCTGTCATTCTTTGGATTGACAGCTGCACAACATGTGCTCGATGGGTTGTCATCTCCTGCAGAAACAGTGGTTCCTTGTAGACATGCTGCTCTGTTTTATTTATTTTTGATTTTGTACAAACACGCACACACACACAGACGGAGATCAACTGAGAAGAGTTTCTGACCTTTAACGCCCAAGTTTGCTCAGTTTCATATTTTAATTTAAGTAGTAAATGAGACTAAATGGTAGAAAGGTAAACTGTTCAATGTAAAACAAAGAGGAGAGATGGTGCAAAACAAGCAATGTAAATTTTATTTAGACCATCCTTTTCCAGGGGTTAATAAAATTGATGCAAGAATGGATATAAATTCATTCTTGAATTTTAATGCAAACGATTGGTACAGGTGTTGGTGACCTATGAAACATCTGTACAAAGACATTTGGGACTAAATTGTACTGCAGGAAGTAGCCCTGATTACTGCTATCAGAATGGAGGAAAGACGAGTAACGAGAGAAGACACACTGGTTGGTCAGGGGTTCGTCCAACAGCAAGATAGCGAGTTAAAACTTTCAAAGGAAAGAATCAGAAATAGACTTTAAGTCTCTAGATTTAAAGCCTATCCAGCTGCTTTGAGATTACTGGACAGAAAGTGAAAGTAACATCTAAAAGTGCTCAAGTATTTGTGAGAACATTCTGCTACAGAGACGGTAAATGAGGTGAAGATTGTCACATTGAAAATTTTTTTTTCAGTTCCTAGTATATTCATTTTGTGAGCATTAAAGTAGGACAACTGTATTACAATTGTTTTAAACGAAGTTATTGGTTTGGGAAAACATCAACAGAAGTGTGTTACACGTCACTCACAGTGTTGTGATGTGTATGTGTTCTGTCCATGCAGAGCACCAGATAATGAACATGGTCCAACTCATCCAAACATTTTGTGAGTGGTGGTCAGAAGATTCAGTCGGTATAGAATACTTATTGACATTCTTACTGCAACACTGAGGCAAACTTTCCATAAGTCAAACAAGTTAATAAAAAGTTCAACTCTACTTGAAGTTTTTTTTGTGATGCACATAATTTTCGATCAGACCTCAGAGCAGTGACAGGTAATTTTGCAGCAGCACCTTGACAACTTTTCCCCTGACGTTCTCCTGCTGCCTGTGGGCTCATTTGCTGACTGATGCTGGATTCACAGTGTTGTGATTTAGCATCACTCACAACCAGGATCACAGCACCAGGGTGCAGTCATGTTTCAGTAACTGACCCCACTTTCTTTGGGTTAATTATGATTACACATAACGTGGGAGTATCCATCAAACAAGTGCATTCGCAGTTTGGATGTGATTGTGTTTAAACTCAATTGCTCTGAAAAAAAAGTAATTTATATATTTACCAAACGTAAATCTATCCATGTCCTCCATCCGAGGTTAAAGTAGCACAAAGCGTCGGTGTGATTATTGTTTGGCCTTGAGCTTGTATCAGCCTGTACATGGGTCTTTTTAGCCAAAACACCCGCTTCCCCCCCTTTCCCAAAAATCTGTCACCACCAGCTGGAGTCATTACCCCTGGATAGGCGAGGGCCACTCCTCCCTCGTATCCCCGTCGGCCAACGGGGACAGCTGCTCATTACAAACCCATTTCCTCCCTCCAACATTATATCTATTAGCAACGAGGCACAGCTAGTCGAGTACATAGCAGCCTATTGTCTCTTATGACATTGGCATTATTTCATTTAGTAACTATTGAAGGGATGAATGTGTTTAGTGGCCACCTGCTGGCAGACCCTGGGTCAGAACAATATGTTAGATGTAACTGTGAGATGATGGCTGACTGTGAAATGATGAGCCTCATTAGTGGCTGATGGCCGTGGGTATTCATTCTGAGCTTTTTTGGGGTCACTGCTAATTTAATACTCACAGAGCCTGGAGGCTGCATGTAAATCACGTAAATGACTCACCAAGCAAGAATCTCTGTAGAGATTTAGGAAACACAACATTATATATTGAAAAGCAACTTGTTAGTTTGTTGAAAATGTTGACCTGCACCACATTAATTAATGGACTGCAATTATAATGCGTTAATGATAACTTAATTCACATATTCACCCATCACACATGGCTGATACATACTGTGCACTGCCAGTATAGCTGTCAGGGGAAGTTTCAGGTTCTGTGTATAACCCAACATTTCAGAGTGTGGACCGAGATCGAACCACTGAGCTTCTAGGTTGTTAATGACAAAACATTTTATTTTCTTACATCAACCTAGTATAAACAATAATTTTGCAACTGGAAGCATAAATAGAAGGGAGCGTGTAATGGCGATACATCGATACCATTAGTCCACTCCATCACAATTGCACACACAGACACTGCTCGAAATGGCGGCACTCATATCCTGGATATTTGGGCGTCATTTTTGTACAGTGGCACAAATTCAGTCTATAGACATAGTCATTGATGTATACGAGAACAGCAAAAGAAACAGATTCACTAATGTTACTCGATAAGGGGACAAAGTGTTGAGCCGGTCCAGTTCAGCCCTCACCCACATCACTCAACATAGGGATTGAGTGCACCAAAGGATGGGACTTGGGGCTGGGACTTGGGGCTAGTGCTCCTCTCCACCCCAGAGAGAACTGGCCCTTGTTCCAGAGTGGCCAATGAAAGCTATCCTGCTGAAAGAGGGCCCTCCGCTGGAGGAAGATGCTATTGTCTGGGGAAGCTCTACGGCACAAAGGAGTGCTTCCTCCTACTAATGTTTCATTCAGAGTTCCCTGCTTTGTCTGACACTACTCTGTCTATACGCAGTAGATCAGATAGTGAAACAGAGCCCATCATGTGCGTTGTAGGTTGTTTGTTTTGTCGAGTGCTTCTTTGCACCCATGTGGCACTTATTCAATGTCTTTCTTTATGAGAATGTGCGTTACTGTGCACATCCGTCTCCAGTTTGTTTTTCGACGCTGCCCTATGTGTGTTCTTCATCTTCTCGAGTGGGTGTTATCACCCCACAGGGACTCTTCGCTCTATGAGTAGTGATTCAACATGTCTTCCCAGATAAACGCTAGTAGTCTCCGCTCTCAAAGTGGGAATATTAAAACTGTCAATGGTGTTGCCTGGAGGAATGTTTTGCGTATGAATGTATGAGCCCTAACTCCCAAAAGTTGAGCGTAGGCAGTTACCAAGGAAGAAGACAGCTCAGCAGTGCATTTCCTTTTACACAATGAAAAAAATGACCATGATAAAAGCTTATGTAATCTTGCATACAGTCACAATTAATAAAATATATATCACTGAGCAAGTTTTTTTTAAACCTGGCTTATCTTTATCCTAACAATACAATTCAATGGAAATGAACATGTAATACATGGGTTGAGAGATCAGAGAGTCTAAATATTCTTAATCCCTTCCTTGCCAAGACTTGAACAAGAAGAACGTCGGCGCTACTTTCTTATCTGCAGCTTAATACGAAGCTACCACTAGCAGTTAGCTTAGTTTACCATTTATAATGTTGAGCTATGGAGGTGCTTATCCGTTTGTTAAATTTTGGAGCCACAAGAGCCGTTTTTCCCCAGTATGCAGTCTTTCTGCTAATCTAAGCCAAGCAGAAGTTAGGTTAAATGCAGAAGCAGATGTGATTGGTTTCCCCGTGTTTCTACGTCAATGTGAAATGGACAAGCAACGTGTCCAGGGAGTAACCTGCATCTATCACCCAAAGTCAACTGGTACTGGCTTCACTCCCCGAAAAGTGGCAAAGCTAAAAGAGGCTTGGATGGTTATATGAATACCAGCGTGGTATTAAGCTTATGTATTTCATTACGTCAAACGATAAATATAAAATGTGGGGTTCAAAAGGATGCTTAATACATCTTTTGCCATTTTGGACGTGCAAGTTTTATGGCTTATATCATTGATAATTTCCCTCTTCAATTTCACAATCTGAATGAAGATATTTGGTCTTTTTGTTGGAGAAAAAGAATGTCAGACCAAAGATGACATGTTAGAATGAGTTTTTTTTTCAGAAGAGTATATTAAATATGTTAAAACCTGGAAACCCTATCCTACGTGAACAGCAGGCAATGGTTTATTGGTGGTAATTGCTGGTTTTCTGGCATTTTATCAGCCCATCTGCTGCTGACGATTGGAGCATGTGGTGTAATATTATCCAAACACATGCATGCACACACTCACGCACACAACTATATGCATGCAAGTATTACCCACAGCACTAGTGCATGCCAATAGATACAAATACACACAGCTTTAGTTTACATCCACTTTACTGCACAAACCCGGACAGGTAGACAAACACAAACATGCACACAGATCTGTCGTCAGTGCAAATGTGCCAACACACACACACGCACACACTACACCGGATCATTTTAGTACACATTTTATATTAATCCACATATAATTTTACACATGCGAAGATCCTGCATCAGCAAACTGAGCACACCAGGGCTGTTTTTGTAGTTAGCACCGTAGCAAAGGTTTCACTTGTAAAAAGCTGATTACACATGACTAGGGAAGGGAATCGGCAGGGACCTCCCGATACGATACTATCACGATACTTAGGTGGCGATACGATATGTATTGTGATTCGATATTACGATTTCTTGCGATTTCTTTTGGTTATTTTTTTTTTTAAATACTGGACCATGGAAAACAGTTGAATCATATCTGCAAATACAACACAGTCAAATTCACTAAGCTTTACAAGTTTTATTTCAAATATTAACATTAACTGCCGGGCAGCCAATAGAGAATATAAATAAAAATGTGCCCTATTATTGTATAGTCCCTGTCAACTGCACACAAACTGACAGATTAAGAAATGTATACCACTTAGGCTACTTTTAAACAATAAATAAAAGGTAAATTAAATAGAATGAATAAAATTTTACTTAAAACATAGACTTAGAAATAAACAAAAAGTAGGCTATGCTTCACTGTTGTTGGCTATGCAAAGCTAGTGCTTGGGTATGTTTAGATTCTTGTGCAAAAACAAGAGCTGGTCAACATGCTCTGGGGTGAGGTTACTCCTCCCCCCCATATACCCCTCCCCCCCCCCCCCCCCCCCCCCATATAAAACCAATAAATATATGTTTAACACAGAAGCACAACGTCACTACAGTATGAAGCTTACAGTTGTCAACGATCTCCCAGTTAACCAGACAAACTGACGCCAGACTCAACAAAAACAACACAACACACAATATACCAACTTTCCTGCCGTTTGCATTTGGAAACTTCTAGTGATCACATTTGTCCCGGGTCAGATAGTCAGAACCTTAGGGAAGTAGCAGCTCCTGTGACCGGGCTGTGCGCCTTCTCCCAACTGTGGAGCTGTCTGTGGTCTCTGCGTCCATAGCCAGGGACTATTTGTTTATTTATCGCAAGTCATATCGTCATCGCGATATTAAACAACGTTATCGATATCGCAAGTTTTCCTAATATCGCAAACCCCTACAATATACAAAAACAAGCAGCTCTGTTTCAAACACAAAATTCCACCGTATTGCACTGGTGCGGCGGTAAATTTGTTCATCCCAGACAGTCGTGTTTTAATGGCATATGCCATATATGTCACACTGCACAGCCCTGTTCACACATGCACACTTCATTTATTCGGTTACATGCCAGCTCACTGACGGAGCGATATTTTATTACAGATCACATGGACACAGTCAAAGGACCTTCCCTATACATATACAAAACACATGTACATTCACGCAGACACTAACACACACCCACAGTGGTGCAATAAAAGCGTGTTTTATGACATTGATGAATGGATTTTGGATATTGTATCCTTTTAAGTGGGTGCAGACTTGGGGCACTGTTGGGCACTGGGGAATGATATGCACAAAAAAAACACATACTGCTTACATATAAACTAAGCAGTACAGATATGTATCAACACTGTAGCATACATGTACTGTAGATGCATGCATGCATGCAGAGATGTAAAAATACACATCCAGGGATCCTGTCTCTCTTCTCGGGGAAGCCCAGTCTCTGCTATGATTAATGGTGGTTGTGTGGCTCCCACTCTTTACCTCATGCTATCTTTGTGCTGAGGCTGAAAAAATAAGAAAGCTGTCAGCTTACATGACGCAGACAATAATAATAACAACTTTATTTATATAGCACTTATCTAAACAAGGTTACAAAGTGCTTCCCAAAAATGAATGAATAAAACTAAAAAGGTATCAATTGAGTTCAATTCTATTGCCAAATCATAATATATTAAGGTCGAGACCTTAAATTTATAGAGGAACCGAGCAGTTCCACAATGAGCAAGCACGTAAGTGACTGAGTAGAAACTCCCCAGACAGTGGGCGGCCATCTGCCTCGACCGTTTGGGGTGAGCAGAGAAATATGGGGAAAAGAGGAGAGGTGGGTGGTAAAGACGGGAGAGAGGAACACCAGAAACATTTGTTTAACCATCATATTTAAGCTCGTTCATCTGGTTGTTGAAATGAAAATAATAATAATAATAGTCATCTTCAACTGTACCTTGGTGTCATCAGATGTTTCAGCCTTTTAATTGCAATAATGTTAAAAGCCGGACTTGAGGAAACATTGAGGCTAAAGTTAAACTCACTGGCTACGGGCTTGTATGGCAGTACTATGAAAGCCAGATAGCCCACTCAGTAGATCAGACATCATTGCCTCTATGCCTTTTTAAGCTAAACACCTACTGTCAGAGTTAAAAGCTCTCCCATTTAAGAAACTAAATAAAATATATTTGTAATAAACGTAAGATAAAGGAATAAAAGGAACTCAAACACTGCCATATCGGAGTTACAAATCACATGTAAAAAGCGCATTCCGACAAAAGTATGTTTTGAGCAGTGATTTAAAGACAGGCAGTGAGTTGGCGAGCTTAATCTCATCAGGCAGGGAGTTCCAGAGCCTCGGGGCCCTGACAAGGGAGAAAGCCCTGTCTAACAAGGACAGGCTTGCCGATCTCAGGTTGCAACTGGGATTGTAGGGAGTCAAGAGCTGCGAATTGTAGTTAGGGCCCAGTCCACGTTGAGCTTTGGAAGTTATTCAAATAATTTTAAAATCAATCCTGAATTTAACTGGCAACCAGTGAAGGGATTCAAAGATTGAAGTGATATGAAGTTTGTTATAGCTAAAATACGATCAGCAAAATTGTTAATAAGCTGCAAATGAGTTACTGAGGTTTGACTAAGGCATGTATTAAGTGCGTAGCAATAATCCAGATGGGGAAAAAAAACAAAGGCATGTGGTCAGGGAGCAATAAAACTGATATAAACAATAATGAAACTTTTGTTCTGATAAAACTTAATTTTGGATATATTTATCATATATTAGGAGGTAGCAAGATTTAATTATCTCATTGACATGTGTTTTAAAATTCTATTGGAAATCGAATGTGACACCTCTATTTTTAACTGTTTTTATAATGGTTGCCTGGGGACAGAGAAAAGGTATTAATTTGCCTGCTCGCGACCAAAGATTAGTATTTCTGTTTTGTTTGAATTTAGCTTGTAGGAAGTTAAATGACATCCATTCCTTAATGGCAGTTAGGCACTCTGTTAAGATGCTGTACAGCAATGGCATTGATTTAATGCTATTGGCTCTGCTTTGTTATGTAATGCTAATAATAAAATATCATCATACTGCTTTTCTACATAAAAAAATAAAGCCTTCTATCCATGTAGTAAAGCTCACTTTTAACTTTCTTAAGCTGAATACCATACTCAAATTGTGAAGATGCAGAAATGCCAAGTAACATCACCTCTGACACTCATCATTGGTGGTCCCACTATGCCAGTAGGATATGTCAGTTGCTTGTTTATTATATATTGTTAAAGCTTGTTTTGTCTGTATCTGTAATCTTCGTGGCAAGGGACACACAGACGAGGGATCCAGTAATCTACATTCATGATGTTAACAGAATATCCAACATAAGCAGACTAAGCTTACTGCTGGCAAAGTGATTTGCCACTTTGCAATATGCTAAGATCCAATAAGCGAGTCTTCATATAAGTTATATCTGAAATCATAAAATTGGACAGTGTACACCAAGTCAATTGACAGAGATTCAGGGAGATCTAAGTGAACAGCATGACAGGCTTCATATCTGTGGTTCTGTTCGGTCTTATTAAATCTGACATAATATTAAGACACAAAAAAGGACAGAGCTGGATCAAAGAAATTGGTTTGATGTAATAATGAAACATTTAAAGCCGTGTTGCCACAGCTGCTGACCTCAGGCTGAGGACGTCAAACTGACAAAAATCAGTGGTTCAGCCGAAATAAAAAATAAATAAAAGAAGGTTTATTCTTTGATTAATTCCCAAGCCTAACACACCGGGAGAGCTCTGTGGATAAAGTCTCTACCAGCTTCAAGTCACTGACTCACAGCCAGACTTAAGCAGAAAACATGGCTGCACTCGTGTTTGTTCTCTGACATTTCCAAACCAAACTGTCAAAGGAACTTAGTGAACCTTGCACCGACCACGGAGTGAGATCATACACATGCATTCACAAGCGCAAGCATTTCCAATTGCTGTGACATTAAATTCAACTGTCACAGTTGCTTTTAAGGGCCCACAGAGTATTTTCTTATTGGTACTTCTTGGTTGTCTGCCCCACTCGTGCGATTCCATGGTTCCATTTTTGGTATTTATTTTTACTAAAGTCCAGGTGCTTGGCAGCTTAACCTCAACTGTAAGTCCAGGCTTTCACAAAAACATGACAGGCCTCTGAAATGTTTGTTTAACACCCAATTAACTGGCACCAGGCTTTGGAGGTCGGGGGGGATGTGGAAAGGTAAGGTCAGAAGTGTAGATGTCTACTTTACATCCTTTATTATATAATTAGTTAATTCTGCATATTAGTTTGATAATAAACTACTGTAACAAGATCAATATATGCATGTGATAGATGTCACACAGTTCGGAGCCACTTGCCAACTTAACCTTATTACATCAAGATCAACATTGGTGAACTTGCATCATTGACCAAATAACAATCTCATCAGTACCGACCTATAAGTGAATGAACAGCTCCAAAATGAACAATGTACTGACTGTGTTGCACTATCTTAATACCGTACCTCATTTTTTGCACCAGGATAAATAAAGCTTTTCAAACAAGAATGGTTTGCAGACAGTTATGTGACTGTATAAGATGGCAAAATAAGTCTTTTGAATGTGAACGTGACAAATTATTTTAACAACCAAGCTGAGCTACCAAGTTTGAAAACTGAAAGCGAGCTGGAGACTTCTGAGGAAGTCAGATGTCAGAGAGGATGATAGCTCTACAAAACTCCAAATTACTTTGTCCAGTTCAGCCTGCTATAGCTCTGTGTACCCTTTTTCTTTGTGAGATTTCATTGATTGATTGAAATAAAAGGTCAATAAGATACCAGAGTGAAATTCTAAGTAGATTTAAAGAATTTCAGTTTATCTTTGTAATCAAACGACAATAAATATTGGAGGAGAGGGGGGTGTTGACTGGATTGAGGAAAACAGTGTTGTCTATATCTATATAGTGCTGTCCTGGTCTTGATGACCACTCAAAGTACTTTATAGCACACCTTTACATTCACCCAATCACATATGTGCAGCACTTTCTCTATAAGAAGGGGCAATTTGGGGTTCAGTATCTTGCCCAAGGGCATGCGGAACGGGGAAGAGTGGGATTGAACAGCCGACCTTCTGTCTTGAGGACGACCACTCTAACCCCTGAGCCAAAGCCGCCAATGTTGTTGGAAAGATAACAGCACTACACTAAACATCCCTGACCAAGCTGATCACCTGGTTGACCGACTTGTTGGCAAGATTTGACCCAGGGGGTCTTTTTGTGTGTGTGAGGGGTTTGGTGACATGGCCAAAACAGTGCACACTGCACAATGACATGGGTCTTTGTCCTTCCAACTGATGGATGGGTTCATGGCCCGAGTTTTAGAGTGGACACACACTCTTGGCTAACTCCTGTTTATCACCTCTAGGCAATTGCAACTGACATCTGCACTTCTGTTTGATAAAACTGCACCAGCCAATAGAGATGCATGCTCTCACAAATACAAGCTCCTGCAGTGACCTCCGAAATGTGTAGCTCAGGGTAGTGGAGCTCCGGAGTCAGCTCGGGCTCTCCCTCCAGTCGCTGTCAGGCCTCTGTCAGCTGCTATCCATCAGACACCAGTTATTTGGGTTCACCTGCAGTAAACTGGGCTAAGACAAGAGGTCTTGTCAGTCTGTCAGTCACTGAGTAATGACACCAAGCCTGGTCACCTCCAACACTCACTCTCACAGCATAAGCAGCCAGTGAAGTAAAAAAGACTGGACTACACCAGTATTAAAAGGCAAGAACATGCAGATCTCCAGTCTAATGTGTACAGCAGGGGAAAAAGGAAATTGTTTATTGCAGTAGAAAAATGTCAAGAGGGTGAAAGGAAAAAGTTTGGAAGTTTATTTTTGAGTGTCCCAGTGTGGAGGAACTGAGCAGACACGATGAATAAAAAATGTCTGATAAGCCCAGGTAATTATTCTAATCCCACTTGAGATAGACACAGGGAGGCAGCAAATGGAAATTAAAATTTCATCATTGGGCTTTACTGTGATCAATAAACTATGTATAATTAAATAGTGACTCGAGCTGCAATAAGACCCCAGCCCCTTCGTTTTGTATCGGGCTATAAGCCAGAAAACTGAACCCACCCTATCTCTTCTCCTGGTATGTCCGATTGCCGGCATCCACAGACAGGCTCATCCTGCATGGAAAAATGATCAGCCATGGAGCTGAACGCTGCCGGCCTCATAAATAAGACTGAAGCAACGGTTGAGAGGGTGTCCTGACACAAGGTATCTGACTGTCCAGTTCCCTCGCTTCCACTGCCTGGGTGTAAATCAGACGTCTGCTGGTCAGGGGACAACAAGCATGAAGTGTAGAGGAAGGAGAACAGAGGTCCAGCGAGGTCGTATTCTGCGCTTTAGCTTCCATCTCCCCAGGGAAGGATTTACTGAGCGTTCATGGCTCTTTGTTTGCCACCCAATGTCAATTCATACAGGAACACTCATTTAGACCAAAGCATTGCTAAATAAAATGACAGCCCTCTGTTGCTGGCAGCTGAGAAGCACCAGAGGCAAAGCTGCCGGTGAAGGAGAGGGCAGCCAGCACTTATCTGCAGGGAACAGAAACTGACAAACACAACTTCCAGGGACTAGCCTGTAGACTTCTGGTTCTCGGCTCAACAAACATTTGCAAGTACAAAATCCTATCATTTCTAAAGATTTTCTGCACCCTCTGCCTGGCTTGGCTACCATCTTGCCTTCATTTATCTCTCCCCTGGTTATCATCAATAACCACACACTGAGAGTTTATATTGTTCCACTTCAGATCCAGTGAATTTAATCCAAACGACAGGTCCACTGCAAGTTACACAACTAATTTGACAGTTTGAAGGTCGGTGTAGATATCTTTGGATTGAGGTTAAGAATCAGAGCTGCACAGCGCTCAAATCGGACCATTTCTATGCCAAGAAATTCAAACGGGTATTTATTCAGTGATTTTCCCATACCTTTATGCACTGAAGTGTGAAAAAGGGGTTGGTTAGCTGAAACTATTTATAGAAATGTTTATTTCTGAGTCATCTACTTCTAACATGATGTGAGCAGTCCTGTAATTTCTTATCTTTTGACTAATTTGCAAGGTGGAACAAGTTTTAAATACATCACTATTAAATAATGCAACCATGTGAGCAAACAGCTGCCTATTTTCACATGCAGCAACATAATCATTCACTTAAGAATCATATTTCTGGCCACTTGATAAATTTAAATCCAATATTCACTCTACTTGAGCCCTGTTTCTGATCTCTCAAAGGTCCTGAGAGAAATATAAGGCTCACTAAAATGGTAAATGGACTGTTCTGGTCTAATCGACTACACAAATTCAGACAGGGCCTCTATACACAGTGATTTTGTATTCATACAATGCGAGCACAATGTGGGGGTTTAGCATCTTGCCCAAGGACACCTCAGCATGTGGACTAGAGGAGGTGGGAATCGAACAACCAACCTTCAGTAGACAACACGCTCCATCTCCTGAACACTATCTCCACAGCCACCCTTGGTACTGAATGTTGACGGTTTGGTGCTGGGTAGGTTGTGTGCCGAGGAATATTATAACTTTTTTAATGTGGCTGAAACTTGTTTTAACAATGGTCTTTAGGGTCTGTAGGGTATTTAACAAAAATTTATTTTCAACTGTTTTAATTGTTATGAGTGACTACTTTTATTTACAAGTAGCCATATGATCCATTGTTGATACAAATATATCAGGATGAGTCATTTTATTGGTACATCAGTCATTTTATGCATATATTAGTCAGTGCATCCTATTATATATTTAGCATTCATCACTTACCTGTATTAATAACATGAGCATTGATCTATCCCACTTCACATGACAATAACGCAGATTTAAAGGATAAAGGTTCCTCCTGAGAAGGTCCACAGACCAATTGCTCACTACAACACATAGAATTGGATCTCCTCTGATTAGGAACCTCAGCTGAAAGAATTTCAGAAAAAGAAAATGTAACTCTTAACAGCTGCATCGTAGTACATTTAATTTTACAGCTGAGCTTTTAGTTTTAGGTCATTAACAAGGCATCTGGTATGGTGTGCACTGATGATGGTCCTGACAGCTCAGCAAGCATTAAATCAAGATGTATTACTATGCAGTTTTGGATGACATTTACACATTCAATTTTAAGAATTTAGCAGACTTTAAATTATTAAATGAACTATGCTACAAGCACAGAAAATTGAGGAGTGAAAAAGTCAAAACCCAGGGTCACAGGATATGTTTGGATTTCAGGCCTTTTTACACTTAGTTTCTAAAAAAATTTTCTTTTGCACCTGCATCTTCTACAAATTAGCTTTGCAGACATTTCTTGAGCATTCCAGCAGAGATACTGTGCACCATCCATCATTAAGCAGTGCATGTGCTTCACTGTGAATTCGAAGCTGACAGACTAAGAAGAGAAGAACTTGAGAATCCTTAGCCTGTGCCCCCTCTATAAGCCAAAGCTGAAGTGACCCAGAGAGAGCAAAAGCAACATGATTCCAAAATTTACTAGCTTGAGGATAACAAGGTCTAGTTGTTATAGGCAAACAGCTCGTCCCTGGGATGTAGTAAATAATGGTGAGCTCCACGGTACAAGGCCACAGGGTCTGTGTATGCACAGTATGTTTGCATCTGGCCAGAAAGTATTTTTATACATCTGGGTGGGTGAGCGTGTGTGGGCTAAGTCCCTCAGTCAGAACAAGACTGGTATAGAAGATGAACAGGCCAAACTTTTCCCTGTTTTTATAAAAATTTACACCAGGTTAGTTTATCTCTATAATCTGTTTTCAAAGTCTGATATCAAATTGTACAGTATAAAGATACAGCAGTTATCTTGGGGATTTGAATGTTTGATGATTAATTGGAAAAACGGATCCTGCCTATGAATTTAATGCTCAAGGATGAAGTAATTGATTGACAGCATCTTTTAAATGAAAATACGATTCATGAAATTTGTTTGAAATTCTTATCTTCAAGGATGTTCGTAGTTTGCTCAAATTTTTCGACATCATGAATCCAAACACTTTAGTATCACCATTGTAAAACAGATCGAAACATCATTTCAGCCCACAGTGTCTGTTTGTGTGTGGTTTTGATGACGGCCACTGTGAAAACTGAAGACTCTATTTATCACTCCACTCTCTTTGTCCTTGTCTCAATGTTGCAATCAGACAACCACTCGGAGGGGGGGTGGGAGTGGAGTTGTCAAACAACAGAGACAAATGGAAATGCAGAATGACAAACTCCCATCTAAGTAACCAGCTTATTATCTGATAGGAATCTGTATGAGCACATTCAATTGCCTGGCCCTCGCAGCGTCTCAAGCTTAATCACAGTGTCCAACCCCCTCCCTCCCAGAGATTATCCCCTCCTATCGCGGAATCAATTTGGCTGTCAATGAACATGGCCCATTCCTTCACAAAGCTCTTTGATGCAGGCAACTGGAATTCAATTATGTTCCAGAGAAGAAATCACAACTGGAAACATGGGTGTTAACGTGACCGCCAACTTAATGATGTTGATTTGCCTTTGTAGTTAAAGCTCCAAGCGCCACCATGAGGCTGACATTTGTTTTTTTGTGAAAAGCTTCTGCAGATATTCAATTGAATGGCATGAATTTGTATGGATGTTTATCATATATGGACCCGGATAATAAAAATTGGCTTTTATTACCAAGTGTGGATCTATGCAGAACTCTCAGGGATACGAATACAACAGGATGCAGAACTCCATTTATAGGAAGCAGTCATGCCTGGATTGTGATGGAATAAGGGAGATAAAAGGTCACCTAACTCATCCTCTTCCTGTCAGCATAAGAAAGCCTGGCAAACACAAAAACAGCGGCTAAAGCCAGGAAGTAAACAGTGATAAAGAAATGATTAAAGCAGATTCTTGGTATTGCTTTTCTTGATCTGGGAAACATCACATTAACAATGCTTGAGATCGAATCACAGTCCAAACATAAACTTGGAAACAAGAACTCTTATTAATACAATGATAATAATTAATGTAAAAATAATAATACAAAAAAAATACTAAGTGTATTAATCCTTAGAATGGAGAAAACTAAATCTTACTGAGATTCGTATCCCTCTATCATACCTAATAATTCATCACAGTGCCTCTTTATTCCCCAAAAGTACTTTATCACCATCACTCTGTGTTTTGTCAGTTATTGTCCTCAATTGAGACAAAAAGGTCTCTACATAGTGACCCACTGTCCATCCTTGTAACCTCCAGTTGACCTGTTACTGACCACTACTGATCAATTACCATTTTCTTGAGTCACACACACGTACACACACAGACCCCTCCCCCACCTCCGCCCCGGCCCATCACCTGGCCCACTCAAGCATGAGACAGTCGGGGTCGACTGCCAGTCCAATAAATCTGACCAGAAAGAGGAGACCAGCTCACCCCTGTTTATTTTAAAGAGCCTTCTCTGACTTCAAGTCCCTCTCTCTCCTTCCAATTGATTCATAGCCCAGGGCGTGAAGGTTGATAGCAGCCAACAGTGAACAATGAGCACCTGTGTGGGAGTTTGTGTGCGTGCATGTGCCTAACCATGCAGTAAGAATGACCTTCCAACAGTTGTTCTGCTGCTGGGGCATCCATACGAGTCAGTTCTGGTTTAAAGAGAAATCACAAAACTCCTCTCTGCTTGCATTAACACGACCCCTGTGCGTGTGCGGACATCAAAAATAAATACAATGCAAGTTTACATTCCCTCAAGTTTTAGTGAAGATCGAAAGGTCATTAGAGAGGCTTTGGGCATATTAATTAATAACCAGGTGTATGCTGGGCCCATTGTGCAAAGTTGATTATCAAAGCACTTGTGGATAGACTTTCCCCAATCAAAAAATGAATGTGCATCTGTTGCAAAGAAACAGTCGGGAAATTGTGAAAATACTACACGGCGCAAAAACTAAACCAGGTTTCAGTCACATTCTTTTAAACCAAATCCTAGTCCGATAACTTTTTTTTACCATTTTCTCAATTTTTGTTTGAGACCCATTTTAATGTCAGATGTCCAAGAGACATCAGTTTCAAATGCTACCCACACACTTCCTTGCATTGTTTATTTCGGCATAATAGTTAAGCAATACATCCATTAAAAGGCAGCGCAGAGTCAAGAGTTTTTGGCAACATCTTGGCGATGGCAGAGGACATCGTCATAATGCATCTCTTTAGAAGGTGGCATAAGTAGCTGTGTCCATATTGACTAATTAAATAATGGATAAGTCGGGTCTTTTATAATAAACAACAAACCCAGTGGCAACGTCTCCTGAGGTGGGGGAGGTAAAGCAGCCAATCTTGTGTAGCTCATGTGACAACGCCATCTCTACTGGGGAGTAGTTTTGCCCGGTATACTGAAACTAGAAAGGTATTGCGACGGCTCCTGTTATGTAACTATATGCCACTCATGGCTGAGAGTACAATTATGCGCGCTCTTGCCTGCTCCATGGCTTGTAGACAAAACGGATACAAGAAGCGAAATATGGAAATATGTCGGTTCAATCGCAGACAGTGAGGACAAGCCTACAGACAGCATAAGGCCTGTCTGAAAAATATGTTTAAAAGCTGTGCAAACCAAGGAAGGCAACATGTCGAAGTTTGCAAAAAACCTTGCCGACCGGCATGCAGAGCTGTATAAAGACCGACAGGTAAGTGAATGTGATGGATAACATAAGTACATCATACCCAGAACCATGCCAAATATAATTCAAACAAGTGTTCCATATTTGGTGACAAGCCAACATTTTCAATATCAAAGCTAACTTACTCATGTGGCTAAAATGCTAATGCAATGTTTAAACTAATATTAGCAACCTTAACTTTACTATAACTTGGAAGCTGCTAAAATCAGGCTAACAAGTATGCAGATTAACGACACCAGTATTAAGATCAATGTAAAAGTAAAAGAACTTGATCTTTAAAATCCAAATTATATATAGCCTAATCATTTAAAGTAAAGGCTACTTATCCATTGTCAAAAACCCACCCACATGCATGAAAAATGATAAACAAGAAAAAAACTTAACAAATAAACTACAGAGCTGTCCACTTGTGATCGGATCACAAATACCATATGGCTCCAGGGTTCTACAGGGCCAGAGAGGCGCATTCAGCTGGCCGAGCCATTTTAAACCTGAATTACGACTCCTCTGAACTGAATTGTAGATAGTTTAAACTGTAATTACAGTCATAATTACGTTGCAGATATCTGTAATACATATAGCATTGAATAGTAGGTATAACAATTATCTCATGTCATCGATAACAAGGCCTGTTTAATCTTTTTTGTACTGGATCAATGTAGCCGGGTAACTGATAAAGCTATTTCAAGCAAATACTTGTTACAGCTAATGTCTGTGTGAATCACTGAACTTGCTTGTCATTGCATGGCTGCCTATCCAATGTCCATTTGTTCAATTTGTGGTGTTGTGTTGGCCTGGTATTTACTTTCCTTTTACATAAGCAATTATTAAATAAAACAACAAGGTGTATTTATATATTAATTGTGCTGCTAATCATACTCATATTGATTATCTCACTTCAGGAAGAAACAACCCATGACTTTGATCTGAAGAAGATCTGCAAACCACAGAGAGTAATTACTGTGACTAATGGTATATCCTGAGTAGGCTGGTAACTGACAAGAGGCCAATATCAATGGTGAAGGATGAAGGATTTTAGAAAAATGATTCACGTCCTTAACCCTGGTTACAATCCTCCCTCAAGGACCCCTTTGACCAAACGGATGGAGAGGATGTGCGTACGATTCCAAGGACTTAAAAGTGCTGTGAAAGACATCAAAAGTAAAACTACTCTCACCACTGATGTAAGAACAAGTGTAGACACTGAAGATGATTGGAACTTGAACTATCATCAAAAATAATTTCTATTGTGCAGGACAATGGTGCCAATATTTTGGCTGCAGCAAAAACACTAGGGGGGGGGGGGGAGGCATTGGTGGTACTCAATCTGCTGCACTGGCCAAACCTTGCAACTGGTGATCAATTCTGCATTGAAACATTAAACCATTGAAAAAGATGTTGGGGATCCGAGATGCTTTGTGTAACACTGGTGAGTTAGCCTCTAAAGAGCTGAGACAAAAACCGCAATGAATGGGAACAGCTCAGCCGATACTTGTTTATGATGTAACCACCAGATGGAACAGCACATGCTGTCTGACTCAACTGTTACACAGAGGGGCAAACAGTACCTTGGCTTAAAAAAGCCAACATGTGGATCCTGCTTTCAACAGCCCTGAAACCCTGCTTTGTTGCAGTGTACGTAGTTCACTGCAACAAAGCAGCTTCAACAGTGATGGAAGATTGAGTCTACTTTCTCGCAAACAGCGCTGACAAAAGTGATCCTTTCCTCTGCCCTATAGACCCAAGGTTCAGGAGACTGAATCTTTAATGTACCAACCAAAGTTCAAACAAAGGCACTCGAGGTTAGGTTGATCAACCCCAGATCATTTTACTGCCACCTATTGAGTCGGAGCCTCCCCAATCCGGAATCCTAAATATCAAACATATTTGCCAATGAGAGCAAACTGACCGGGAAGACTCACCCACCAGATGTTGCGTACTTGTACACGTGCCACTAAAAACATCAATATCCAACCTACCTAAAGCTCGCGCTGCAAAATGTATAGGACAATTTGCCCTCTCAGCCATAACTACATCCATAGTTTTCATTATTTTTTTGTATTTTGCTGCAAAACAGAACACATGACGTCAGTCTTTCTCCATGTCTGAATTTATTCTGAAGTCCTGTTTAAATACGAGTTAACCACACTCCAGTTCTCTGTTTTCCAACCGTCATTATTTTTGGAATATAGGACAAGATTGTAAATATCCCTTGTACATTTGAAGGTCTTCTGCACAATTTAAGTTACCAACTACCATTAGATGTTAGCAAACGTTAGCAGCCACTAGGGGATGTTAGGGACATCATATCAGTTGTGCACGTATGCGTCATCAAGTTTTTCGTTTAGGATGTCACTTAATTCATCCTCCCGGTCTAGAGCCATTGGCTGCAGCGTTCTGCAGAAACTGAAGAAGGCACTCAAAACAGGTCAATCTGAGGAGGGCTGTTTTAGAAAGGGTAAAAAGGGTGCTGTTTTAAATGATCCTTGTGGTATTTTGACCAAAATATGTTACAAACATTTCATTAAGACCCCAAGGAACCATATCAACTGTGGTAAAATGGGCATATGATGGGTCCTTTAAGAGTTGAAAATCCTCTTGTGTGCACTGGCTTAAACAAGAATAGATAACCCATCTTGGAACCTGAACCTTGAACCTGGTGGGGAACCAGCAGGGGAACTATTGGAAAACAGCAGTATATACTTTTTTTTTTGCTCAGACCTTTTCACAGCAGCGACTTTAAAACGTGACAACAAAAGCATTGGACTGAATTATAAAATAAATCATTGCTTCTTTTTTTCATTACCTTTTGTATTTTCCTTAGCACACATCTTGGCATCGGCGTATATATAAGACAATCATTGCCCTGTCAGGGGGTCTGAATGATTTTCTGTTGGTGTGAGCCCTAAAGACTCTTTTCATGCCTAAACTTCTCATTACATATAAGTATAACACCTTTTTGAAGAGTCAGATCTTATGGCTCTGTTGCTTTCCAAGAGCCGTTCAAAATAATGGCTTCTTGTTTTGGCTGGAGAGCAGCCCTATAAACACAATGTCTGTCCCTGACTCACTGACTGACTGAGTGATGATGTTACGCCATTGCTGAGTTTATAAATGGCAAAGAAGATGACTTTGTCATTGCATTCTTTTTCTCAGATGCACCTAAATGCATCTGTGTTTTAGGGTTCGGCTCTGTTTTTACCAAACACGTCTACCAATTTTTACTGGCCAGTGGGATTACATTGGAGCCATTAAACAGTTCCATAAATGTGAACTTTGACTCTATTCTAACATAATCATTTGCTATTCTTTTTTCTCTTATTTTTTACTTGTTTATATATTATACCAAATTAGGTTCAGAAACCTGTTAATTTAAAGTTCAATCTGAAAATGCTTGTATGAGTCACTTTGGAACATAAACACCCAACTATGTCTAGAGATGGTGTATAAACCATTTTAACTTTAAACATAGCTTTTAAAGTTCATTCAGCTCTTCTTCTTTCTCCTTGTCTTGTGCGTGTTGAAGTGCAGCTGACCCTTCTAACGGTTACTGTCATCACCCTCTCTAATGTCAGGGCCTTCGCTCTGCTAAACGAGGCATTTCAGCACCATCTCAGGGGCCCCACACCACGGACTTGGCCGGCCGATGCTTTCAACTTTCGACACACCTGTGCGACCCACAACACCACAACCAATTCCCCTGTCCACTGACAAACACAGACAAATGTGACTTTTCTTTTTCACTGGGAGGGGATGTTGTTGTTGATGAAGGATGGAGCTTGTCTCATCAATACGGTCAGACGTATACATGCTTTGGTTTTTGGTGGTCAGTTGTTGTTGAGCAGATGTTTTAACTGATAAAACTCAAGGTAAATTCATCACTTGAATTAACACAATTTTCAGAAAGAAGCTCTTAAATCCCATTGGATTTCCATTTGCATGCCCCTCGCCCAATGTCGGCAGGCACCACCCTTACAAAATAAGCGGTATAGAATATGAATAGCTGATATGACTATGAATCCAGAATTATTTTGTTTTTTATTCCCATACAAATCACGAACAAATTATACCTTTTCAATCCAATGCCCTCGGTTTGTAAATGAAATAACTTCCCCTCCTCTGCTGCTCTATAAAGGTGACGACTTGACCTACATTAAAATGAATGATTCTGCAAGTGCACGGTCTGAACTATAACCAGCTGAAAGTCGAATGTTCTCACTTCATTTTAACTCCCTCTTCATGTCTAATACATATTTCAACATCTTTAATTCAGGCCATGGAATAAAACCACCCTGGATTTATACATGAAAGAAGGTCAACCAGAATATGGATAATTTGACATTTAATTTAATAAAAAAGAAAAATAAAGAGGGCATGCGTACACACACAAACTCACAGACACACACAAAGACACACAGTAACCTTGGCAGCCTTTGAGTCTTTTTGATTGGTATAAATGTAACTTCAGAAAGGCCAGGGTGAGCAGGCCTTCCAGTCTCCAGCACAGCCCACATCATTCTCCATGCATCATTACCACTGAAGAAACCTTGAGCCAACAAACAGCTCAGTGCTCTTATTTAAAAGCAAGAGGGGAAATGGAAAAATACACACCCTCGCACGCATGCACTCGCACACACACACACACACACGCACACACGCACACACACACACACACACACACTTGATTCAATTCAAAATTTAGATCTGAGAGCTGTAATCAATAGTTGGACTATTCTCTCTATTCTATTAAACCCAGCCCTCAGGACCTTCACTGCAGAGGACATTTTCAAATAATTAAATCCAGTAATCAGATACATGCACAAGTGGCCAGTGCGTGTCTTAAGATAGATGTGTGCTCCATGTTTTCCAATATCCCAAGACAATATTCGTCCCTGCATAGCGAAGGAAACGAAGAATAAATAAAAGAAGACATTGGCAGTGCTGGAATAATTATACACCACTCCTTCTAATCTACATAAATAAACACTCACTAGGCAAGAGAGAGAGAGCATGCTCACGGTTATGGTTAAAATCATTTTTCAGGCCGTGGCCCACCACGTTTTGAAGCGTGTTTATGGCTGCGAGCGTGTTTTACATTGTAGATGAAATATTTGGTTTAGTTTGGCCAGGCCACGGCCAGTGACTCACTATGCAGGATTGATGCAGAGTGTGTGTCCTGGTGTGACATTAACCATTCATCTCTGACCAACAGCACATGGGACTCAACAAAACTCTCCTTTAAGCATTATTGGATGATCTATTTTCTGTGTTTTCTGATGTACTGTGTGATCATTGTGATTAAAGATACGACTGGCCCTGAGGGTTCGATACAAGCCAGAGTTTTAAAGTAGGCCTTCTCATTGGAAACGCATCAACAAGATGGGAAACAAACGCAGTACAATGTTATGAGCATGAGGTGGATATGGGGTTACTTCCCTAAATTTGATATGGCTTTGCAACACAGACCGTCAACAATAACAAGATTGTTGAATACAACGTTAAAAAGGCATGAATCTTCTTCACTGTTGTAGCTCACATCCAGCAAATACCTCTCCAGTGCAGAGCCATCACTCACTGTGATCACCATTACTATCACAATGCATGAAAGAACGACTAGAAATTCAACTTCACAACAAATTGAAATGGCTTCAGGTTCTGTTTGGAGTTGTTTTTGTTCTGCAGATATTTCTTCCAATGTTAAAAAGACCGAGTCCGAACAGGAGTTAGAGTGCCTGTGGGTGTGTGAGCATGTGATTGTCTGTCAGCCCCGTTTGAGACGGGTAAATAAAACCCTACAGAGGGTTTGTAACTGTGTAAATAAGATCAAACGACATTAAAGCGCAGCAGCAACAGCTTTAAGGACACAATCCACACATTCCTGTATTTTCATGCATTTTTTAAAGACTTATGCATGAAATATGAGCCAAACAAAAGCTCCGTTAAAGGTAAACATATGCAAACAAGTTTAACCCAGGTTAAGGTCTCTCAACAGGCAAATTGTATTAATTATTTTTACAATAAATATACCTTAAACTAAAAGCTTGATATCTATTACTAAGAACACTCACAACACCAATTTCTGTCTTAGTTGAGTGGCCCTGCTACATAAATACTTAACATGCAGTGGGTGAAGCGGCTCCGTGTTGCTCCACACATGCACCACATGGCCAGTTTATCTGATAGGATGCAATGAGTCAGAGTCCTTGTTCACAGCTGCTATCTGTTCGCCTGATCGAGACACTTGTTGCCCTTAGCTGTTTACACTGCAAAGACCTCCCCTCCAGCTCAAAGCTTTTGTGGGGATGCTGGCCCCCCCTTGGGCTTAAGGGGGTCTTTATCAGATCAATAAATGTCTCCAAACACACATTCATTCACAAACACGTGCTGGCCAGCAGCCCTACATACAGGTATGTGCATATGCAAATGCACGTCGTTCAGTATATTTGACAAAAGCATGCAAGTACAGAATCTGGCACATACTGATGCATGTGCACGCACAAATTCAAATGCAAATGTGCAGACTGACTGTTCAGACACAAATCTACATTCACAAAGGGTATCAGACACAAGCTTGCAGGGGTCCAGATCAGCACCAGCATGCATGGGTGGACTTTCAAAGGTGGACTCGTTTGGCTTGATGGTTCATTGGCCACCGCGCTCCATCAACCCCTCCATCAGCCCATCCATCCGTCCGCTAGTCCGTCTGTCAGTGTTGAGATGAAACGCTCCGGCTTACCGTCCTGAGCTCAGCTGACAGATTGATCAGGCTTCACTCCACTGCAGCACGACTATATTGAAGCACTACTACATGTAATACCGCTGTTCCACAACACAACTCAGGGTCACACTGAAGTGTCTAATCCTTTCTAATGTGTTTGTGTTGGAAATTGTGTGTGGAGTTTAACACAGAAAAAGCTGAGTTCAAACATAGGGAGATGAAGCTGATAGGATCTTGAATTTTATAATTTTGCATAAAATATAAATTGATACTAATTCAAATGGAGTCAGCAAAATCTGGGGGAAAACGTTATTGATAGATTGATTTTGGTTGACAGGTGCTACTGCATGTCATAGTCATAACTAATGGAAAGAATATTACATTTCGTTCCATCGCAACAATAAGAAGCAGCAAAGACAGATTTGTAATTTTCAGCTTCTGAGTATTTAAGTCGGTGCGTAGGTGAGCAAAAGACAATCATGATAAGGGCTTTTAATTAGAATTTCTAATAATAATGCATGCATGTAATAATGAGATATGAGAGACATCTTTTTATATTTATCTTCTATTCATAAACCACTTTTAATTATGGCCATTAGAAATTAATTAACTGCAATTATGAGAAAACCACGAACATCATAAAAAAAGACTACGTTTTTTTGTTTCAAGAAGGATTAATGAGCTTGACATTGATTGCAAACAATATTTCTGCTGCATAAAATTGATTATTTTTGCACATTGTTTCATTTATGTATATTTTAATTACTATTTTGTGGTGCTGTAAAAAAGGGGCATAATCAAAAGTACAATTATGCAACCAGACATCACCACAGATCACTGTGTGCGTTTTCTGGGTTCTAAAGGCGATTTAATGTACGGACTGAAATGAAAAAGAATGCAAAGCAAAAACTGAATAACCTAAAATTCATCATTAGGAAAAAGATAAGAAATGCCTTGAAAATACATAAGGGTCTGTCCCTGGCCAGTAGGGGGTGTAAGAGCCCCATGTGTCTCTCTCTCTCTCTCTCTCTCTCTCTCTCTCTCTCTCTCTCTCTCTCTCTCTCTCTCTCTCTCTCTCTCTCTCTCTCTCTCTCTCTCTCTCTCTCTCTCTCTCTCTCTGACCCTTCATCTGTGAGTGCTCCACTATGCCTATGGTTAATGAGGAACACCCTAACCCATGACTATAAAAGTATAAGTGGTGATGGAGGCAGGTAGACTGGAGATGCCCTGCGGGTGAACCTCGACTTTTGATTGACACCAGCAGCCTGTCCGGCCAGTCTGAATTCCAGGCGGCTGTTCACTCAACTTCAAATTGCTGCCTTACTCATTACCGCGGCAAACAGACAGATATTTGTTAATGAATCCGTATGCTCCAGTAACCCTAGCTACCTCCAAGGCACTGGGAAATCACCCACTTCTTCTCAGTGGCCTCTTGTTGGGCCGAGTGAGGGGTAAGGTGGAAGGGGTCGGGCCAAAGGTCAAGGACGGGGTCACAGGGTTTTAAACTGCTCGGGTTCATCAGGCAGAGGTTATCTGGGACTAATGGGCTGGTTAAAAGCTAAGAAATGCAACAATACTCTGTGTCACTGTAGTACCCAACTCCTCTAAGTTATACAGCAGAAAAGAGAGATCACTCACAAAGTCTGCATGTGTGTGTGCACATTAACCATGTACCAGGGTTTTTCCTGTGTAGAGAATGTGAGGCTGCCAAATTCCGTGCCTCCTGACAAAATTATAGTAGAGTGCAAACGGTTCATGGTGAAAACGTTTGTCCCGGGGCCAAATTCATCACTATAAGCGGTTCATTACTATAGCTGAATTGAGTAGCTTCTGTCTTATAGTCCCAGAATAAGAGGGAAAGGTAACGGCGCGCACACACATACACACACAGACTGACTCCACTGCTTGCTGCTCGCCTCTCTCTCTCTCGGGTCGGCTCGATTCTGTTGTCAGTTGCACAGACAGCGCCGGTGAGAACTGTGAAAAGTATCTTTTTTACAGCCCAAACATTTATGAAAAGACCCAAAATGAAGATTGTAAGCAGATTTAGTGGAGCTGTGCATGGCTCCCTGGGTGTGTGACCAGGGCTTGGTGGCGCTGTGCTTGGGCTGTGTGCTCTCTGGCCTGGTCAGAGGAGCTGTCTAGGGCCCCGGCCCTGTACAACCACCACCCACTTGTCTGACAGCTGTGCAGCAACCCCGCCTAATTTTTGGCCAGGAAAAAACCCTGTCTACGATGATTGATAACTAGGTTGAGAAAACTTTTGAGTTTGATACTTTCCTTTGTTTTAGTAATGATAGTTATTCTGATTGCTACTCTGGCAGCAGATGTTTCCTGACATTCAAATACATTGAAAATGAACTGAGAGACGGCAGGAGACAAGCAGAACAGATGCCATTCACACTAAGCTTCATGTATCTGTAATACGACTGTAATGAGTTTCCTAATGACATGTTTGTGTACTCCTGAGTAGATGAGTATAGATTCTGATATGCCTTTTGGTGGAAGATTAGGCCAACTCCTGATACCATCTCAAAGCACACAATACAGAGCACATCACATCACATCAAAACAAACTGCTTGTGTAGCACTGACTTATGTAAAGTGATCCTCAAAGACAAGTGCCACTGATTCCAGCCTGAAGCAGAACTGAAGCGAGACTGTTGTCTAATAACAATTATTACATACATTTCAATCAACGGGTGTCAGGTGAGTATTTGTGGTGGTTCATTGTAATGGGATTACACTACTGGAATGAAAGTAAGCACACTAATTTGAATAATGTGACCACTGTGAATAAACGTTCAGCACCATGGTTTGGTCGGTGTTCCAGTTAATGATGTAAAGATCTTCATGTTCTCCAGAGGATAAATCTTAATGTCTTTGATGAGCTAAACAAAGTTTGAATAAGAAGAATTAGTAAGTTATCGGACTGGAAAACATTTTGTAAGAGCGTTATTGACAAAATGATTTATCCTGAAGACTATGGTGATCCCTGACTTTCCCTTCGATGTTCACAATTTGTTGGGTATTTGTAGTTATGAATGAAACATCTCAACAGCCACTGGATAGAGCCGTTTTCAGACGTAACTTTTGGGTAAAATCCGGAGAATTGGGTCCAAAGGTTACCCAGAGTCGGCCTTTCACACATTCACAACACAGCGGGAGACCAACGCGTTCACAACAGCATCCAATCCTTCACATTATTCAGGCAAGAGGTGGAGCAGCCGGATACAGCAGACAGAAGCTGGAAGTGACGCATTAATTCCACTGCATAGATCACATGATCATGTTTACCTCACCGACACCGCTGTCGGTTCTTATCACCACAAACTCTATTTACAACTTTTTCAGTGTCTCCCACGTGTATGACACCGCTTTTTCACCAGGAGATTTTTTTTCTTCATCTTCTACTGGATTTGACCTTCTTTTTATATGCTATACACATTAAAAGAAAGACTTGTTATGAAGTCTTAAGCAAACCTTCCATTGAAAACTGTTGAACACTTCAGAAGTACTAGCACGACTGTAAATTAAGTCTAGATAAAGATAGTTAAGTGTCGTCTTGTTACAAATCACAACAACATTACATGAAATAAAAGCACAATTTATATTCAATTGTGATTCATTGCTGGGATACATCTGTCTAACGAGAATGATAATAATTAAAACACACTAGAGAATCTGTAGTGTAAAAAATGCTTTTTCAAAGTTGTTTTTCATTTATAGTAAAAGAACTAAAAGAAAAAAAAAAGGACAAATGCCTCCACCAACCGAAACCCCATTAGGACCATTCTTCGGTTTCTTCTCTCTCTTTTGAACTCCAGTATTCCCTGTTAAATCATGTTAACAAAACATCCGCACACAGAGGAATAGGTTATTTCAGATCCCTTGTCCCACAGAATAAAATCACTCTTTCCAACACTGGCACACAGCTTGGGAGAAGTGGGCAGGAAGGGCTTCGGTGGTGGATAAGGCCAAACATAAATGGGTACTTTGCGGGTGCTGAGAGACGAATCAAAGCCTTGTGTCACCTACAGGCCAACTATAAAACAATGGGGTTTTTTTTGGTTCTGCTCAGGCTTTTTCTTGCTGTAAATCATGCTCACATTGACACTGTGTCCCCAAAACACACTGTGTTTTTAATCTTTTGATCATTGTGCCAAATAAATCCATGTTTTACTGCTGGTACACAGGGTAAAAAAAGTAATACGAAACAGCCCAGATTCACAGTGGGCCACAGCTCACTGATTACAGATATGGTGTATTTAATTGCTGTACATTTATGTCTCCTCATTGTGTTTCGCTGTTGGTGTGAACCACTAAAAGATACCTCCCAGAGCTTACAGGCAGATTCATTTCAGAACACTTCCTAAATTACCACGACGTTTGCATGAAGCCCAACACTTGCTGTCAGTTTAAAATTAAAAACGTTTTTTTTTATTTTTAATGTCTGGCAGCAAAATATGCAGTGCTATCATCGTGTAACGGCTCCCAAACAACACAATTCCTCAGTTCAGTGACTTAAAACCCACAAAACAACTGAGGCTGTTAGAGCAGATGTATGGTGCTTTAGGCTTCATACACAGGCAGATCCAAAACCTGTATTGAAATAAAAATCTATTTAAGTGCAGAAAGCATACAATATATTAAGATATAGTGAAATGCCACAATACAATATGACAGGGAAACAGACACTTAAATAATTATTGTGTCATATGACAACTATGGCTACAATCAAACCCTTCAAAACATAAACAACACATTACCATGTTCCATTATAACTTCGAAGAAGACTCAATACAACCACAATGATCATTTGAAAAGTGCCATAAGACTCAAAATCTCTAGTTCCAAGTTTTTACCATCATCCTTAGCAGCAGGATGGGAATTGATTTAACAGCCTATTGAAGTGATCGCTCTGTTATTCCCATGGTCATCAGATAAAAGCAACGAACTATGGTTTTCCAACATGTGAAGTTAACATTTGGACACATACGTTTCGTTGCAGATTTCCATGATCCCCTCAGGATGGCCTGTAATATCTTTGGTGAACCCACAGAATGTATAAAATGATGGACGAGTCTCCACTTCCTCCCACTAGCCAGTAATGAAGCCAAAATATCCTGGAGACGAATTGGTTCATGATAAATTTTCTGCAAAGCTAATAATGCTTTTGAATAATAACTCATGGGCAAATTTGCAAATGCGAGTAAGCTTGCATGTTAACTCAATGTGATTAACAATTTAATTTGCCCATGCTAATATTAGCACTTAGCTCATACCACTATCAAAACTGCTTCAAAGAGCTGAAAACATAGATGTCTCGACCATTTTAGGTCAAAATTTCAGCTGTTTTAGAACTAAAGCATAAAACAACAATAATAATTAGAAAATGGACAAAGACAAAGAATAGGTTTATTTAATAATATGGGATATATTTTAACTTTGAATGTAATTTTCTGTCGTAAATTTTTTTATAAAGTTTACTTCTTTGATGACTATAAAATAAATGTCAACATAATTCTAATCAGAGATTAATAATATTGATCCGCTGTGAAATTATAATTAAAAACCAACACCAGTTTGGTATATCAGTCTAAATGTACTGCTATCCGCTGATCTCTGGCCTTCCCTCTCTGAGTGTCACTCTCTTGGCAGAGCCGATTTGTCTTGACCGTGAGCAGAGGTTGCTGTGGCCTGCATGGGAGAAGTTGGCCAGTTTGTCTTCGGTGCTGAGGGAAGGTGAGCCGGTGCTCTGAGGAGCCAGGCTCATCCATCCAGGTGGCTGCTGACAGGGCCAGATAAGCATCTCACCCTGGGCAAAAATAACACAGCGTCCCATTGAGACCTGATAATTACACGGGCTCACTGCCACACCGGGCCTGATGTATGGCCTCAGATAGCCATCTCACACCAGCTAAGCTGCTGCGCACACACAGACACACACACTCAAACACTTGCACTTAACACACAAGTTGAATGAGGGCATTCTCACACGCAGTGAGACAACATATCACTGCTATAATAGATCTGGAAAATGCATCTGTAGCTAAGTTTAGCTGTAACCGAACAGAGACGTATGATGTTTCACTTTACTGTGACCGTTAGTACAAGTGGGGGGAAATGAAAGTCTCAGAAGTCTTGAATTGTGCCGTGAGACCGCAGGTGCACAAGACTCTTTCAACACAGACTTTCACAAGATAAGAAATATCACTGACACCTAGCGTGACGGGAAGATGTTGGGTAGCTATCTTTTCTTGTCACCAAACATGCCACTTGCTAACGCTACACACTCAACTAACTGTTCAGAGCCTCGAAGCCTTGTCCAAACAACTAACCCCCTGTGTTGCTATGGCAGGCATTACCTAGCATTAAGATGAAGCATGAATCAAAACCCCCTCTTCCTAATGAAACTTTCACTGCTGCCTTGAGTCAAAACAATTGTATTGTCATAGTGTAAAACTCATACATTTGGAGAAGAAACTGAATTTGCTCTGGTTTCTTGTCCACTTGGGGGCATCAGTAACAAACTTTATAACAATAACATATTATTTATCTGTAATCAGGTAAAATTTGCTAACTTTTGCCCACCCAGCAGATGCAGAGCAACACTGGCAGCAAGTTGGGTTTCTGGACACATCGATGACTGCTAACCTGTTATCAACCATCCACTCCTGAGGGAGTATGACTCTTGCATGGGTAACCCTTTCAAGTATTGTATATTTAGTCATTTGAGCATTTATTAATGTAAACATATTTATTACATCAGCTTGAAGCCTTGGGTTAGAATAAGACAGTCAGTCCATAATTTGCTTCCCATGCTGTTGACGTGTTCAGAGATCTGGCCAGTGATCCTGTGGGTTTAGACAGGCTGAGTGAATTGAAAAAGCATAGCTGTCAACTGAGCATCAATACTTTCAGTTTTTTCCTCCCTCTGCATTGGCAGGCAGTTGTTTACATCATTAAGAAAATATGGACAGTTGTAAAAGTATATACATATGTTTTCAGTCTACATCACAACATTGATGAACTTCCAAGAAGCAATTAACTGCAGGTTTTTATTGTCTGGGGAGCTAATGTCAACTGGCCTCGTGAGCTGACTGGCAGCCTTCACAGGATTATGTCAATACCAATGTGGTTTTACATAATCCCCTGAGTGTGAACTACAAGGTCGGACAATTGTACAAACTTGCAGGTGAGCCATTCTTTTCTAAAGTTGCCATCCTTCATCTGATGAGCTGACGTGCTGACAGCAATGGCTAACATGGACCATTGTGTGTCCCACGGGACTGACAACACCTGATATGACCACCTGGAGGCAAGTTCACAGATAGGGAGGGAGAGTTCACGGCATGTCTGGCATTGTGTGGTCGTCCCCTGGGCGCAAGCACCTATGATTTATGGGCGCGTACTGTACTGAGATCATGTAGCTGGTCACTTCCTGATGTTGACGACAGTCAGGACAATGACCTATAGACTGTAAGTCTGAAGGTGTATAGAGGAGGGTAAAATGATTACATTCCAGCAGAACTGACTCGTCTTTGATGAATCCAACAGATATGATATCAGTAGACTTACACTGATCATCTCACCAGCAGTGCACCATAGATTTTTTTATTTGTGCTGCGTAGGAGCTAAATATTCCCTCTCTTTTCTTTCTCAATATTGCTACACACATTCTTAAGACAGTTAATGCTTTTTTGGAATAATGAACTGAGTTACTGGTTAATTTGAATTGCAAAAAGCTCCAGAAACTCAAATTGTATTAGCTTTGTTAAATACAGAGAAAACTATATCAAAGTTGTGCAATACTGACACAGTATTGTACAAAAAGTTACACTTATTTTAATCTAAATATGCTTTTATTGTGAAACTGACAATAAATACTAAAGTCAAGCCTGCCTGACATACATTCTACAGGTCTCATTGCATGTAGCCTAGGGTCAACAGCAGGCTAAATACGGCTATGGAAACATATGCAGCAGTAGAGGTGAGCCATCAAAGCCTCCAGGATACAAAACCTAGCTTCATTAATCTTAGCTACCCTGACAAGACCATTGTAACCTCAAAACTAGTCCAGGCCCATATCTGATACTCCACAGTGACGGGTGGGGAGATGGAGGCAAGATGTACAATACTGGGGTTGTACATAGGTGATATTAATCTATACAATTATGTAAGCACACAGAGAGAGAAAGTAATACCCCCCCAGCTTCCTTACAAAACAAACCTCTTGCCACTTGCCACCCAGTGTCGATCACAAAAGAAGAGGGGATGAGATTACTGCGGTTGAACCTGAACCTACAGGTTTGGTTTCTCAGCACATGTTTTTTCTTTGGCATAAAACTCAACCCTTCAAGAAACAGGCAACAATAGTTGTGTCAATGGTATGTTCGGACAAGACACATCAACCACAGACAAATACACATAGTAATTATTCACTGTATGAAGGATCCATTGAGGTGAATCAGTGTGACAGGAATTTGATTTAACCTAACAAAAAGTGTATGATAATGACTCACTTTTAGGCTTCCTGCCAGCAAGACAAACTGGTTGCGTAAGATGTCAATCATATTGATTTGATGCACATTTTGTATAAACCTCTAGCGCTATAGGATGAGCTTGTCCCACTCTTACCAGTATCACCTGGCAACAGAGCTGCAGATACAGTGCCTTGCATAAGTATTCACCCCCCTTGGACTTTTTCCCATTATGTACTGTTACTAACTGGAATTCAAATAGACTTAAATAAACTTTTTGCCTTTTGATCAACAAAACATGCATAGTACTTTGGAGGTGCAAAATAAATTTTATTGTGACACAAACAATAATGAGAACAAAAAAGTTGACATCTGTTGGGTGCATAAGTATTCACCCCCCTGTGTCAATACTTGGTAGAACCCCCTTTCGCTGCAATTACAGCTGCAAGTCTTTTGGGGTATGTCTCTACCAGCTTTGCACATCTAGAGATGGAAAGGTTTGTCCATTCTTCTTGGCAAAAAAGATGAAGCTCAGTCAGATTGGATGGAGACCGTCTGTGAACCGCAATCTTCAAGTCTTGCCATAGATTCTCTATTGGATTGAGGTCTGGGCTTTGACTGGGCCATTTTAAGACATTAACATTCTTTAATCCAAACCATTCCTTTGTAGCTCTGGCTGTATGTTTAGGGTCATTGTCCTGCTGGAAGATGAACCTCCGCCCCAGTCTCAAGTCTTTTGCAGACTGCATCAGATTTTCTTCAAGGATTTCCCTGTATTTGGCTCCATCCATCTTTCCCTCTATTCTGACCAGTTTCCCTGTACCTGCTGAAGAGAAGCATCCCCACAGCATGATGCTACCACCACCATGTTTCACTGTTGGGATGGTGTGCTCAGGGTGATGGGCAGTGTTGGGTTTTCGCCACACATAGCGTTTTGCATTGAGGCCAAAAAGTTCAATTTTGGTCTCATCTGACCAGAGCACCTTCTTCCACATGTTTGCTGTGTCTCCCACATGGCTTCTGGCAAACTCCAAACGGGATTTTTTATGGATCCCTTTCAACAATGGCTTTCTTCTTGCCACTCTTCCATAAAGGCCAGATTTGTGGAGTAGACGACTAATAGTTGTCCTGTGGACAGATTCTCCCACCTCAGCTGTGGATCTCTGCAACTCCTCCAGAGTAACCATGGGCCTCCTGGTTGCTTCTCTGATTAATTTTCTCCTTGTCCGACTCTTCAGTTTGGGTGGACGGCCTCCTCTTGGTAGGTTTGCGGTTGTGCCATATTCTTTCCATTTTCTTATGATGGATTTTATGGTGCTCAGAGAGATGTTCAAAGCTCTGGATATTTTTTTATAACCTAACCCTGCTTCATATTTCTCCACAACTTTATCCCTGACCTGTTTGGTGAGCTCCTTGGTCTTCATGATGCTGTTTGTTCAGTAATGATCTCCAACAAACTCTGAGTCCGTCACAGAACAGGTGTATTTATACTGAGATTAAATTGCAGACAGGTGGACCCTATTTACTAATTATGTGACTTGCAAATGTGACTTGTGAATGCAATTGGTCGCACCAGATCTTTGTTAGGGGTTTCACAGTAAAGGGGGTGAATACATATGCACTCAACACTTTTCAGATTTTTATTTGTAAATAATTGTGAAATCCATGTAATATTTCCCCCCACTTCCAAATGATGCACTATTTTGTGTTGGTCCATTACATAAACTCACGATGAAATACATTTTAATCTGTGGTTATACCATGACAAAATGTAGAAAAGTCCAAAGGGGGTGAATACTTATGCAAGGCACTGTAGATGGGACAAGAAAGTTGTGATAGAACTGGTCTTCAAATGCAGCCTCCTGGGTTGTTGATTCCTACCAGTCAGATAGAAACAGCGTAGCTTATATAATTAAGATTGTGTCAAATCTCGCAATGTTTTTTTGGACTATTTATCAAAAACCTACCAATTATTTTTATTAATGTTTGGGGCCGTATGCGCTTTCCTAGGTCCTGAACCGAATCACAGCTTTCCTGGCGACAGCCTCCGATGCTACCGTTTGCTTTATCTCCTGCTGTTATCATCTTGCAGTTTAACTGAGTGTAACAGCCCTTCCTCCATTAAGAGACCCTCTCCTGCTGTGTCCTCTCCACTCTCTCTCTCAGCAAACCGTTTCAGGCTGACACACTTCAGCAGGGGAGGACATCCACACCACTGACCCATGAACCTGTCAAACTAACCAATGCTGCACCTCCTACTGCTGCCTTAATTATAAACAGGGAATGGATGCAGTGATGTAGCATTTAGCTGTCAGGAGGAACAGTACAGGTGACAGCCCAGAACAAGAGGTCAAACACTCCAGTTCATACTACCTCTAACCAACCATTAGAACAGGGATTCAGAAGCTTTTTCACACTGACCTCTGATGCAGTTTGGCGAGGCGTCTGAGGTCAGATGGTAGTGATGATGATCATAATGATGATGATGATGATGATGATGATTACGATGCAAATCCTCAAATTTGCAAAAACATGGTTTGCAAAGTCACTAATTCCTCCATCAAACTTCTTTCTTAGTCACACTCGGTGACAATTCAACAGATCAGATGGAATAATGTCATGCAGTGACCTTCAAAGTTTCTTCAGTAGCTGGTCCCACATCAGTAATCAAGTCTATGATGGTTTTCTTGGGAAAAACTGACATTTGTGAGCAGATGAGAAAATAAATCAGCTTTTAACTTCTTAGCTCAGAGCTCCCTCAACACAAAACCTGGCTCTCTGTGTCACATTGTCTCCGTCAGGAAGTGGAATCTGCTTTTTGAACTCTGAACCCCATGAAGAACGTAAACTTTATCAGAAAGCATTCAAACTCACCCAGTTTCATGGATGCTCTAAAGTTGCCTTTTTCAACACCATGACCACGTCCATGTAAACTAGACGCGCTGGCTCCCCCTTAACTTTATCAACACATCATTATTTGTCATTTAAATTTGAAAAACGCGACATTCAGCATCTACCTCTCCTTCCCTGACATCACCACGATGCTCAGTGGCAACAACACGCTACAGCCTCACCTGGGTTTTCTTCACCCTGATACCAGGATGCTGCTCTCCACCGATTCAGCAAAAGTGGGGGTGCTGCAAACTTTAATTGGTACAGTCACTTGGGGTGATGACATTAACAAACCTTAGGCAGATTTTTCTGTGAAGTAGATTTTCCAGTCACATTTTTATACTTTATGAATCTTGATGATACTTTAAATTGCATTAGCCTTAATCTTGTTTAACGGTCACAGCCACAGTTGCAACTGTTTAGAAAATATGTATCTCAAAGGTCCCATGTTTTTTTAACCTTCAAATTATTGATTGCAGCTTGGGCTCTTTTTATTGTTTTTGTCATCATTTCTATCAGTTATGATTGAAACATTAAACACATCTAATTACTCGCTGAGATATGGAAACATGGGAATATCACTGCAGGGAAATCTTCAAGGGCAAGAAACACAAGGAGTTAGATGTTTAAACAAGTAAAAAAAACAAAAACTAGTTAATTGAAATACTGGTAATAATCACTCAGCATGTTGGTTTACAGTCCTCATGGGTTGTCTGTTCCAAGACTCTGGCCAACCTCTATGATTGTCTGGCTGCTGGTATTTCTCCACCTTGTTTAACCTCTTTTGCGCAAGCCTAGCATTTTCTAAACAAAATCCTTTCTTTTTAGCTGTTTCTTTGGTTCCCACCAGGAGTCAGAATTCACAGCCCTATAGTTAGCTACAACTGAGGCAGTGTTGGCTTCCCAGGAACCTCCAGCCCGCTTTCATTTGATCTTTACCAAACATCTGCGGAAATCTGCTGAAGTTCACTCTGTGTTTTTAATGGCAGAAGTCTGAGCCCCATGCAGAGAGGGGTCAGCTCTGATGGAGGGCCGTGCTGCTTGAGGATAGGCGGGACCGAAGAGGCCTGACTGGACCCTGATGGGTCTTTGGCCAACAACAGCTCCCATCAGTCACCCCACGGTACACACCCCCCACTCTAAGTCCAGGAGCAGCATGTCGGGAGCTGTTGATGAACTTGTTTTCCAGACAGCCGTGCTACCTTGGCCTCTGGTTTAGAATGAGGGAATGCACCCAGTGGGACGTGAAACTGAACCACCTGCTGCGCTCGCCCACTCCCCTCCCTGACTCCCAGCCTTCTCCGTTTACCAAACAACAGTTTCTAGGAACTCTCAGCCACCGCTATTTGCCATTTGGCATTGTAGGGGGAGTGTTTGACAGGGGGGCGGGTGTAGCGGTTGTATTCGTGTTTGTGTATTGTATGTGTGTGTTTCTGTGTGCATGTGCGACTTTCCATCTGTCCATCCGGAGCAGAGGTAATATGTGTATTAATGTGTGTGTGAGCATGTTATGAGGGTGAGGAGACAAGCAGCTGAGGGCTAATGAGCTATAATGAGGTCTAATAGTGGAAAAGCCATCTAGAAGCCATGACCTTGGCATTATGAATGATTCCCACAACCATAACAAATCTAAATACAGCCTGGGAAACCAGCTAAAACACGCCGCTGTCTCACATGGTGGTAAGTCATCGTCCATATTTCACTGGAGGTGTTGAATTACCTCAGAGTAAGCAGCGATTACAGATTTTGTGATATATTCGCAAATGAGACTTTGGTGTTTCTTTTTGATGAGAATACCATTTCCACTAGAGAGTTTATGAAAATAACAAAGATAGTTTAGCATGTTAATCATGCTCATGTTGTCACAGGAGAAGGCATCTAGCTTATAACACCTATAATGCCATGGTGAGTGCTTTTATCCAAAGCTCTGACTGCGTTTATATTTAGTGTGGATGGCCACAGAGGGAAATGAGCACTGAGAATGGCTGTGGTCATTGTTGGCTCAATATTCTGCCTGTCAAACTACAGGACGCATTAAGAGACTGTGCTAGATATTCCAGAGTAAATGCTGTTAAACCAAATGCATTTGCTGACTTAAATCTGAATGTTGTGTATATCATCAGCTAAAATCAGCTTGAAATGTAATCCCAGGCCTTTGAAATAAAAGACAAATCTTCCCTCATAGTGCACTTATTCACATTTTCCTGAGTTTGTGGCTGTGTCTAATGGTATTCATCAGCCTAATCAAGTACACTTGCTAGTCATAGAGGAAGATCTATTAACATGCAACCCGAGTAGTTGCTATATTTTAATCTGCAGCTCTATTTTAAATTTAAGTTAATTATGAAATATCATTCTGGAACTTTGATAATAATTTTCTTCAACATATAACTCAAGAGAAGTGTGTCAATATTGAGCAGTTCAGCAAAACTGCAGATTGACATGCCTGTTTTCGGCATCCAGTGCTAAGGTTCTTCCTACGATATATTTGCATTGCAGGCACAGTATGGTTCTTCTGTTTATTGCAAATAAATATTGAAAACAAATACATTAAATTTGGTTAAACTAGAATGGTGTCGGAATATGAAAAACCCAACCATGTATTCACAATATTCTTTCCATAATCCTGCTAAGTGATTGACAAATAGCAAAACAAAAATAAAGTCGTTGGTGGAGGTAAAAACACAAACGTTCATTGCTCGTCTGATGGGAGATGAACTTTCAAACCCAGATCAAGCCTTAATAACAATGAAGTAAAGATATGAAAAACAATATGCCTGATCTATAATACTTTTTCACGTCTGTATTTCTCTGTCTTGACACAACTGACCATCTTACAGTTTTCTGTCAGTCCAGCAGCAGGTCAGGGATGAGGTAAGGGGTGAGCTATAAGGCCATCTGGACTGCAGCTGATTTTCCATTTACAACGCGCGCACATACAAGCACACACACACACACACACACACACACACACACACACACACACACACACACACACACACACACAGCCTTGTTCACTTTTTAGTTTGCACACTGCTAAAGCTGACGAGGTTATGCCTTTTATGGGGCAGCTAACACATACAATTCACAGGCCATAAGTCCTTGTCTCAACTGTTTCTGTTCGACAATAAATTACACAGGAGAGCACCCGAGGGAGCCTATTCATTTAACCAGGGGACTATAGAAGACATCTAGCAACAGAGCAGTTTGAGTGGAAGGTTATCTTTGTGCCAGGAGGTTATATTTCACTTAAATATACAATCCAAGTACTCACTGTTTGTGTATTTACATGTATATAATTGCATGTAGCTTATCATTATTACACAAATACTGCCTAAATCCAATACTGATATTCAACATACAGTGAAACTAATCATGGCTGTGCTGGTTCTCTACATTTGTTTTCTTTCAGGATCTCCCTGAGACTAAAAGATGAAAAATAATTGGATCACAAGCATAAAACGTACAAGTATATTGTTTTACTGATATTCCTATCATCTTTATTCAGAGTATGGTCTTCCAGTTTGAGAAGAGTACTTATTAATTTCATATTGTATTATTACATTGTCGCCCCTTAACTCATACTTATATGCAGTTTGAGTTTACTCAGAATTTTAGATTTTTATCTTTTTAATCAAAATTACAAAAATTTCTAACCATCTTCTCCAGGAATGGCTTCCATCCCATACCTCAACATCTATTAATATGTAGTTTGGTGAGTGTAATTGTGTAATTGTGCGTGCTGTGTGTTATGGGCTGTGTTGGTATGCACTGTGGCCTGCTGGTTATAGAAGAGAAGCCCTGTCTGTGCGGACTGAACGCTGCGGGAAGAATAACAGCAGTCGCAGGTTTAGCTGCACACTGGGACATATTAAAACAGGGAAGGGGTGTAGTTCATTGCGGTGGACACTAAACAGCCCACAATACACTCTCACACATGGGCTGTGTGTATCTACCCCTCTCTGCTGTTTCATAGCTCTGTCAGGGGCCAGTGAGGCCTCAGCCGTTCACTTTATTTCAATCAGTGCTGGACAGGTATGCTGAGCACTGGGAGCGCCCCCTGCTTTAGGCGAGAGAGGCTCCTCCACTAAATTAACTTTGACTGGCAGATGGTTGTGTTCGGTGCGCTCCTGACTGCTCAGACAGAGGAAGCTAGCTGGTGCATCATCTTTAGCATCAAAGGTCGTCTTTGCAACAGATCAGTCAGTCAGACTAACAGGAGGAATGTAGCCTCGGGACAGACGTATTTTCCCTTCCTCCACCTGTAAACATGCCTCCGGTGGTGGAGGCAGTTACACTGTGACTTGAAGGCAGCAAATTCAAACCACTCAGCAGTCCCCATCTCATCTGCCCGCGTCAGCTATCAAGACGCTCTTAAACCTTCACTACCCAACAGGAGCATCTCGGTCTACTGCTTGAACAATAAGGAATAAAAAAGTATTGGAGGGAGTTATTCGTTCTCTGCATACGATAGACTGCATCAGGCAATGTAAACTCTTTTATATTGTAGCATAATAATGCCATTTCACAATGAGATCATCATGAAGTCATTTTTACAATATGATGATGAATGATTGCTATATTTGTATAATAAGCTGTAGATTGTATATCAAATGTTATTGGTTGCATAATGGTATGCATTACTGTATATGATGTAATTATCTGACTTCATGGTGATGTCATAATGATATCCATCCAATCATGTGATAGATTAAAATAAATTAATATATTATTAGTACTATGCATGATGTCATTTTTTTAATTTAAGATGACACACACACACACACACACACACACACACACACACAGACACTAAAACTCATTCTTCAAGTTGTCTTTATTTGTCGAGTTGAGGATTGTGGTAGAGGTTAGTTGCAGATTTTGGTCAAGTTGAACAGAAACCAACACTGACTGTTGATAGGAGACGGGATGTGAGTCGCCGTCATACTCAGCACAGCCTGTCTTTGTGGTGCTCTGTAGTGCACTTCAACAACATGGTAGAACTCCCACCCTCGCTTCTGAGAGAGGATCGTCGGTTATTTCTGTGACCACAACTGGTCACTTGTCAGTAAATCATAATCATAGGTTGTCTTGAGTGTTTGAACAAGCGGCCAATGTTATGTGTTTAGTCATGTGATTTTAACCCAAATCTAGATACCACGTACCCAGTTTGTCCTTCAGCCCATTAAACCACTGAAATGCTCAGAATGAGGAATGTCTGAATGCAGACCGGTCACACATCTCTCAAAGCTTTACGTTTTTTTACCCGACTAAATGATAGAGCAGTCACTCTTACACTCCATATAAAATGACATATAGCCCCCTGCTTGCTCAGAATACTGCCTTAAGGGGAAATCTCAGAGGGGCCTTAAATATTTCTTCCTACTTGTGTAAGACTGTGTGTTTGGCCCAAAACAAAAGATGCCTTGGGCTTAATGTTTTGGAAAAGAAGGGGGGGGGGGGTGCTTTCTGGAGTTGACCCTCTGTGTTCTGAGTTGAAGACTATTGCTCATTAATCCTCCTGACTTGCAGTGTTTTATCCCCTGGAAGTATCTATACGTGCCACAGTACTGGTCCTGTTATGGACTCTGGATTTGGGGGGCGTGCCTCATCCATGGATTATTGAACTCCACAAGGCTGCTGTTCATTATCATAGGAACAGAGGGCAAATTGGCCTAGTTAGGCCACTGTACCGCAATCTCTGTGGCGTAGACGGCAGAACCTGAGGGGTACCTCCTCTGGGCCTGCTGGTGCTGGGGACAGACGGTGATTGAGATCCATATATGACTGTGTTCATTCTCTTATGGATGCAGCGTGTTTGATCTGCAGGCTTTGATCTTAAAGAGATTCTTCAGCGTCGTCCTTCAGATACCAGAGAAAAACCAGAGATCCTTCACATCTTTAGATGTGACTGTGAACCCTAAAATAACCTCTGAGCTCAGCGTATCCCCTTACAATGAGATAGCACGATGACTGAAACCAGTGACTGGCACTTCATAACAATGTCTACCCTTTCCTTCAGGCTGTCACACCCTCCTGCGACTGAGCTGTTTTGCAAAGTGGTTCATCAGAAGAGAAAAGTTATTCGTCCTTTCTTTTCCTCTGTGATGTTTGGGCGAGTAGAGTAGAGGACGAGAAGACTGAATGAAGTAAATGAATCAGATGTTTGTCTGATCACAAAGAAAAAGGTGTTGCTCAAGAACATTACTGCCACTGATGTGTCTAAAGAGACAAATCACAGTTGGTTGTGTTTCACTTAATATGTTTATATTGTTTAAAGATTCTATCACAAAATCATGTTTTATGCAGATGTGTTTAATAAATAGGGGTATCTGTTTTACATTCTGACAGTTTAGTGTGTTTTATTAAGGCAGAGTGAGGACAAAAATACTGTACTTTTGTAACAGACATATCAGAACAATGCTGAAAAGTAAAAATATGCTATATTGCTTTGATTGAAAATGATACAGATTTGTTAAGTAATACAAATAATCTGTTTACATTTTTGTTCATAAAATTGTTCAATTACATTGTTAAGGAGAAGGGCACTCAGGGTGCATATACCTACGCAAATGCTCTTACAATTTTTAACGTGAAACAAAATAAAATCCTGGACCCTCTGCTTTAATCAAATGCACACCAAAAGCTAAGGAGGTTTCTTGGCCCATACCCCCACCCCACGAGTTTCAATAAATTCTATTGTGTAGTTTTTACGTCATTCTACTAAAAGTCTGAGAAAAAAACTAAAAAGGAAACCTCGGAAGTGATAAAAAGTCTAAAACAAAAGGCTCATTAAAAGTATAGCTCACTCCATTATTCAAAAAATTGAGAATCGACTTCAAGATTCAGAAGTGGATGTTGTAGTTCTCGTTCACAGGCTGGGAGCTGGCCAAAGTCTGACAGTGACGAACAAATGATCATCTGGCAGACTTTTGTTTGAATATATCTCAGTCCAGGCACCATAGTGGGAAATTAAACATTGTTTATCTTAATATACTTAATATTGTCTTGTCTCTACACAAAGCCGGTTCTGAAAAGTTCGATGATTGGCCTTCAATCCAGAATGCTACTTTACACTTGTACTTAAAAATCTTAAACTCGGGTTGAAGGTGAGTACAGACGGACTTTCCTCATTCATTAGAACACACAGAGTAGTCTATTTCACAGTGAAGTTCAAACATCCAGATGAAGTAACAATGAGCTTTTATTGAGTGGAAGGTCATATGCTCCTGAATGAAGTAATCCTGATAGACATATGCTGGATTTATAGCAGGCTTTAACCATAACTTACAGTGGTATGGGCAGAAGCCTGAGATGTTGTTTCTTCTCTTGTGAAAACTGATCTCTTGTGTCTTTTCAGAGATCGTTGTCAGCATGAGTGGAATGGTGTCACCTTTTTTCCATAGATCTCTGGAGATTGAAGCCATTTGCCTGTCGTAGAGCCTATTGTTACTCATGCTCACTTTACAGTTTCATTGCCCTGCTGCCTCTGCAGGAAACTTAAAATCTATCATTTTCCAAGAACATTTTCCAAGCATTGCTTTACCGACAGATCAGGCATTTAGATCACTGTTGTCTTATCCAAGCAATACAGGCTAGAAAATTTCTGAAATACTTCAACCAAACCAAACTGCACAACACTACGGAAAAACATGCCACACTGTGGTCGTCAGTATGTGTCATGCTACACTTGTGCAGTGGAAAAAAACATATCTGAGGAATCCAAGATCAGGCCATGGGAGGCTGGCATCCGTCTGCTCCTCGGGCCATTCACAACAGCACGCTCCAATAGGACGCCTGTCATAATATTAGTGGGAGCTTTTTTTAAGGGCACAGACAGCACCAGAATAATATAATTTTCTTTAGAAAATAATACATGTCGTCTAAACCCTATCTACACAATTTCCTCTTTATCTACAACAATAACTATGAAACTAGACCTGAAGGAGAGTTCATCATATGAGACGACATTTCACTAGATGCCTCTAAAAATTGTATTTGATTTGGTTTGAGGACTACTTTGGTATACGTGGGAATGTACACTATATTGGATTTTTTAATGATCAGACACTAACCAGATTCAATTACAGGGCAGTGACAGATCCGGAGAAAGAAGAGCTCCTCGCTCTTCCTTCTCAGTTACCTGTCCATCCTCACCTCTGCCGCCCCTGGTATCAAGACTCCTCTGATATTCTGACCATGAATCAGACCTTCAGTGCCCCGCCATCTAAATGACTTCCTCAGGTCAGGGGTCAATGTCCCATCACTCGCTAAAACCCTGGTTGATGAGTTAGTTAGGTCAATGTTCCAAGATGGTTATTTGCTTAATGGAATCCTAATTCATATTCAATTTCCCGTTCTTTAATTATGTGAATACATTTTCTGTCGTCGACGTTCATCATGATGAAATAGATATTTATTTTTTCAAGCTCCTCAAAGTGCTGCATATCCTAAAGAGTGTTGTCACATATTTATTATCCTACTCGTACAAATAATCAACACCGTTATAAATTATAGGCTTTTTTTTAATACGACTTTTCAGCCATCACCATCTGTTTTCTGCAGTTATTCAGAAGCTTTTTTTTCTCAATAATTTTATTTTCTAAATGTGACTCAGCATTTGTCCTCTGCTCTGCCCCGTCCCTATTTTTCCCTGATGAATAAGTTTTCATGTGAACTGCTGCATGGATTGTGGCTGTGTTTGTGCTCGATATGAAAGGCTCCCGATGACACATTTGTGGCAGGAAGTAGCTCTGGTCATTGAGTACTATTCACAAACACAATAGCATGTACGTGGCAATATTTACATCAACAGCTACATTTGAGGCTGCAACAATGTAGCCCCATACAGCACCATGTGTCAACAAAGTGATGCAACAAGGAGTCTAAATCCTGGGTTAATTTGCCCCTATTGAGTCTGCTATGGCCCGGTGGGGTGGGAAGAAAGAACCAGCGACTGTTTTGTTTTTGCCTCCAGCTTCACAAACAGTGGCGCTCACAAAGTATCCTTTCTGTGCCGTTTCCTTCCACTCTGATTGGACTAATTGGGACCTGTTGACAGCGAATCCCATCCGTGCAGGAACAGGCCAATCACGTCTCGGCATCTGTCATCCCCAGCACACAGGGCTTCCACCCCCCCTCATAAAGGCCTTTGTCTCTGTGACCTCAGTGACCTTTTGCATTTTTTAATATGGAGGGGCTGATTAAGTCTCCCAAAACAGGACATGAAACAGTTTGGTGAAGAGACTTTGGTACAAAGGATTAAGGTTGTACCCTTCATGGAGTACAGCTCACATGCTTTGCAAAGAAAATGTTAAGAGATCTCAATTTTTAAGATGATAAACTTACATAAATTAACTAATATAGTATAAGAAACCAAATATAAATTGTATCAACATGAAAAGTTAACTTTTTTTACTTACTGTAATTTCCAATCAGTATTACTTGGTTGTTGAAGTATGACTTAAGGGATTTGCACAGAGGTGGGGCGGAGCTGAAGTGGATGGCATCATGGATGAAGACCATGTGACTCATCTGAGAAACATACAAACAGATACATAACACAAGTACAATGCATGCTAAGCTAACAGAGTTTTTGAAACAACTTTACTAAATGATCACAACTCATGAACATAAATTATGAAACTGGGCAGATTAAGTTGACTCATTATAACCTGACTTGGTTATTACATTAAATTACATTTGATTATAAAAGAAGTGAATATGAGTTATTTAAGTGTAGCTGACTAAAGCATTTTACAGCATCCAAAAGTCTCGAAGAACACAATTTAATAGAACTTTGTAATGAAGATGCTAAAGGTTTGTTCAGACAGAAAACATTGTGAATTTCTGCCTTACATTAATTGCATTAATTTCACATGTATTACTGCTCTGTGTGTATTTACTCGAAACAGACAATACAACAAGTTTGTTCTGCTATTTTCTTTTATTCCTCTCTTGATTCATAAATATATATATATATAGAGAGAGAGAGAGAGAGCGAGAGAGAGAGAGAGAGAGAGAGAGATGGGAAATGACATAACAAAAGTACATATCTGTAATCACATCAGAGAGAATTAGAGAAATTAAATCAGGGGAATCCCATTTTAAATGGAAAATCAATAGTGACTAATATCTGATATGAGCTGGATGTTTCTTTGACACAAATTTCATTTAGGCCCTGCCAAAAGTCTTGGATACAGCTCGACGTTAACGAGGAGTTTTTTTCCCCCTATGAGACTAAACTGGAGAAGGTTTTTTCTTCCTCTGCTTTGAACACGTGTAAAGTGACAAGGCACAACAGCACCTTTGCTCTAGAAGTTACAGCCTGAGACAAATGAGCAGAGGAAGAGTGGGACTGGAGAGGCTGAGGAAGCAACAGAGCTCCCTCCAAAGTCTCTGAGAGCAACTTATCTGTCAGCACCATTATGAGCCTCTCATATCTTGGCCTGCACCTGTCTTTGGCGGTCCAGGAGCTTGGCGAGGCCCTCCTCCCCCACTCCAGACTCCCCACTACCCTCTCTCCTGCAGGAGCTGAGGTGAGGCCTGGGGATCCCCATTCATCCGGAGTGATAGACAGAGCGACAGCCAGAAGGAAAAGGCAGCTGTGATGAGAGAGAGAAAGATAAGAGTGTGTACCATGTCCCCTTTGTGCTTTTAACCACCCTTTGTCACTGAACCTCTTGTCTTCCGTGGCCATGTCGACACAATAGAGTCTTAACAGGAGCTGTCAGCAGACGACACTCGTGCGGCCACTGTGGGCACCGGGGTTAGCCAGGATCACATTAGCTCTGTGTTTGTACGGCACTGAAAGCCGGCGAGCTACAGCTAAAGCAGGTTTTGTAGTGGTTTCTAAAGGAGTCCACGGCAGCTTTCAGCCTCGTGTTTGCCGACACTGAACTCCAAAGAGGCACGAGTGTCACATCACTGAAGTTACAGGGACAGAGAAAAAAAAAGTTAGGTAAGGTGTCTAGCGGGCGGCTCTACTTTGCACCTGAGGTTTGATCAATATAGTCAAGTGATGACATGTCAATTTGCTCTGGCAGAGGAGAGATGGTGGGGGCTGTGAATGGCCGCGCTGAGAGATGGCGGCAGGTGAATTGTTCCGACAGCGGATACAGTGTATCAACGTGCTGCTTTTAAGTGTGTGTTTATCTCCCCCCCGCCACTCAGTGTGTATTTCCTTACATTTGGAGCGGTGTTTAACCGGTGCTTGTGAAACTGATACACTTCGCCGTCCCCTTTGTGCTTTTGGCTTTTGTGATATTGCAATGTTTGTGAGCTGGTGCACTGTACACACAGCCACGAGCCAGCTGCAGCCTTTATTTGATGTTTGATACATGTAATTAAGTCACAAAGGCCCATAAGAGCCGTAAGCCGCAGATACACAAGGAGGTGGGCTGCTGTGATCAGATAAGGTTGAATCAGCTCATGATTTTAGTTGTCACCAAACAATGATGGGGCAGCTGTTTTGGCAGAACACGAAAAATACACACGTAAAAGAAAATGTTCTCGGTTAGAGGCTACTGCTGAGCTATGAGTTCAGGACTGTACTCATTATTTCTTTAAACCTCAAATAATCTTTCTGCTAATTCCACAGACGTCTTTCTGTCTGTATATGGTGGATATACCTTCACACCAGGCATGTATATTATTGATGGTGTGGGAAAGTGTAGTTTAGCTTGGTTTGATTTGGACATGTGTTGTGTTTAATTTGAACACTTTTAATAAACAGGCGACCAGGGCTCTGCTGTCAGTGGGGGGCGGGGCAATGGGCCTTCTTCCTCGTCCTCCTACAGCAGCAGTCGGTGGTTGGGTCAAACTAAGGGTCAAAATCGTTACCAGACCATTTTGATGACTTTATTATTTTTATTTCAGTATATCGGACTGAGACAGATATTCTCGAGTGTCGCTTGGTGCAGATCTTGATGCATTAACATTCATAGAATCACTTCCTGCTTGGCAATTGGACAAGTAAAAACGTTTGTTATGTTGCTGCAATGCTTTGTATTGAGGAGATTTACAGAGATGTTTTCTAAAAGTAGTAATGGGTCTTAAGATTTTGTTTTATAACTTCAGTTAAGTTAATCGATATAATAAGAATATTATATATAAACCACAGACATGAACAGTAGTAAAACAAATTCAGTTTGATTTGGTGAAAAACATTGACGATAAAATCTTCACTGCAGATAAACCAGGCAGGAGTAGCACAAAGTTGTGTCACTTCCCCCTGCTCCATTGACTGTTTATAAAAAGCTCTGCACACAAACAATTAAAAGTGACGATATATCTCGCAACTGTTTGAGGAGGACTCACTAATGATAAGGAACCATTCTGAAGTAGCTCTTGAACATTGACACAGGACAAGAGGACAGGCCATTCCAAACAGACAGGTTTAGAACACTGCCACACTAGTTTCTTTAAAGGGCAAATAATAATTGTGCCTCTTCTGCATCCCATATTTATTCACAGGACTAGGGCTTATGTAACAGCTGTTTCAGTGAACAATATACTGAGTTGAGTGTGTGATGTCAGTGTTTTATTGCTCCCTGACCATTAGATGGCAGTAATGCATAGCTGAGCCTGCTAGTCTGCTGTGGCGAGGGCTGAAACTTTCTGCTTTCGTGGAAAGACAGAAGATGTTTGGCTGATGATTTGTGTGTTTTAGAGCCGTGAGTCAGCACAGCTCACTTTGGGTCCAGTTTACATTCAAAGAATATGAAAGACAGACTGTTTCAAACCCTCTGCCTGCTCCCCCACTGTCAATCTAGACACGAGCACTTAGGAAAAGTGAAATATTTCTTAGTAGAATTAGACAAAATCAAATAAAGGTTAAGACGTCTGCCACCAGTGCATCTAAACTACATGCACAGAGAATGTAAAGCTTGGAAACACTTCAGATGCACAGATAAACAACCTTACCTCACATCTTAATTATCCACAACAAGAGCATATTTCTTCCCTTGATCTTTACCTGTGATTTCCAGACAAAGAGTCAAACAGACGAAACCTGAGCACTTCTCCCACTTTGTTGCAGGGTTGACTGTAAGCACTGGATCAGCTCTCAGATTCCAAACGGGACAAGCCACCAATAAACAAACAAGCAAGTCCACAGCAAACATGTTTGACAGAGAGAATAACTCCCCGTGGTAGTCGTCTGCAGCGGCTCTTTTTCTCCGTCTGGCTTTTGTCTGCAAGACGACACAGAGACAGCATCCGAGCGCCTTTGGTCTGCAGCGCACACAGTGGATCAAACCTGCCTTATCTGCAGCTGTTTGTGTTCCCTTAGCTTCCCGTAGTTAGGCCGCCTTATCACTGCTGAGGATTTAACCTCATTCCCCTATTTATTTAAGATTAAGATTATTTGTATACTCACAGGAGTTTACAGTTTGACTCAGTGCTCATTGTCACCACATGCACATAACTTTAAACCATCATTTTCAACCATTTCGCCGAGCAACACCTAAGAGACCACTGTGATTTCTTGGGTTTTGCATGGTAAAATTATATTGGGATGGTCTTTTCTCTGTAAGTATGAATATTTAAGTTAGCTGTCAAGGACATGTGATCTACTACACACAACTGTTTTAAGATTGTCTGAATTTTTTTTGGGGTTCGTCTTTCACATATGAAGAAGGAGATTGTTCAGGTCAAACAAGTTGATATCAGGAGGAAAATGTCCTCAGTGTTCAGGCGAGGTCTTGCGTCTGAGTACATGCAGAAAGCAGGACATGATGTACAAACGCGTGTTTGTCGCCTGTTAAAAACTTCATTTTTTCACAATGAGCAATCACCCTAAATTTTTCTGACATTTCTGCTGTAGGCGGGCTGGAAGGAAAACATTCAGGAGAATGTACGAAGCAATTGGAAATATACGTTCTCACTTACAGCCCCTCTGTATAATTTCAGGAAAATGACTCCAGTGTGTGTCAGGATTGCTGTAAACACCATAACAACCAGAACTGAAATGTTGAGGATGTGAAAGTGCTAAACTTGATAACTTTAAAAAACTAATTCATTTTAAATGCTAAAGTGGTAAAGATTTTTCATGTAACACTACTACAAATAGAAAATGCCATACAGTGTCCATTGACACAAATAAAGATATAGAAAAATTGGAAAGTCTCACACTTCCCTTTGAAAAACCCTATCATCATATCTCGTCTAAAGTAATAAAGTGATATTATCATGAGATTGATCGTGCATGTGTATTGCGCTCATAAAAATTCATGTCAGACTGAACTCTATCCTACCAATAAAAACACGAGTGTAACTTTATATGTCAGTAAGGTTTTATCCTCTGCCACATCTCTGACTGTCTGTCGTGCTCAGGGGCAATCTGCTGCCTCAACCTGCCACACTTTTTATGACTGTTATATGTACTTGCTATCGGTGGGGGGGGGGGGCATTTATCCAGACTTCTTTATAGTCGTATGAATGCATGCAGCAGGCCCAGTGCTTTGCTCTGTCATTACTACATTATATTTGGAAGTTTGTTGATTGCCATCACCTGAATAATGCTGTAGATAGTGCAAATTTAAGCCTGCAGATATAAGACAAGCTTTGCAATTGATGGGATTCAACTTACCCTCACTTGATTAGGCTACATCCATACCACTACAATTTCAATTGAAAACATATCATCTCTGCTGTGGATACACCTGGCGCCCACACTATTTTGAGCTGCTAAAACGTAGAGGTTTGGAAACACTGCTGGCCCCGTTTTAGCTTGAGAACTCTATTTTTAGTCTGAACGGGCGGAATGAGAGCTGGGACACTCACAACCGCTTGCTGATTGGGTCTTTTCAGGTCATGACGTGGCCTTTGCTGATTCGTCAGGCTCCTATCACATGACCCCATTCTGAACGAAAACAACCATTATTAGCCTCGACTACCAGTGGAGAACAACAGAGATAATCAATTACAAGCGTAGCGGGCCCTGTTGTCTTTGCTAACAGCTGTTGTGCAGTTAAACTCTGCATTTCACTGTGATACAACTTCTTGCACATGCAGGAGAGTTGTCATGTGATATGCATTTTTAAGCGTTCCAGTATATGGGTAATAAAACTGATATGGAGTTGCGGTTGGACAACTGTCACATTGGAGCTAAGATGTGTGAAGGGCTGTAAGTATGAAGGATAAAGGTGGGTCTGTGTTTCAGTCAAATCACAGTTACACACATTTCAGTTTTTCTAAAGTGCAAAAGGGAGACCAGAAAAGAAAATGTATTATTTCTCACATTATTCACCTGAGGCTGCCGGGTAGCAGACAGACAGAATGACAGGCAGACAGACAGACGGTCAGATGAGCAGCAGTGACTGACATCCATCCAGCGCCACGAGAGCCACATGTCACACTCCCTCCCATGTCAGCCGGACAGGAAAGCACCACTCTTGTCTCCGCAGGCTTGAGCTGCCAAACGCTGCAGCGTTCCTCCTCATGGACAAAGCTCTGAACCCAAACCCTTCGGCCAAGTGCAAGAGAGGTATTAGTGCCCGTGTCAAAACAGCTTACAGCCACCCGGTGGGCTATGTAAGGGCCTGGGCCTATTCATGGAGTCATTCAAAGTGACAGCACCCTGTACCTCCTGCTTTCTGACAACTCTGCAGCGAGGAGGGCCAATGCCTGGCTGTAATATCAAGAGACATGGTAAGCGTTTTGTTAACGTTGGCAGCTGAGACCTGGTTCTTGAACACAGGAGTTTTCCTTTAAGAGCAAAGCTTGTCACACGTTGCTGGCAGCGTTCACAGGCATGGAGGCAGCTTGGCAGTGACTTTTCTCTGGTTGAGGTCTTTGCTTGGACACCCTGTTGGTGAGTCTCCCTGCTCTCCTGAAAGGACAGCAGCAGTGGGTTGATCCTCACAAAGGAAAGAAACAACCACTGTAGTCATGCGTGCAGGCTCGCTGTTTGTTGTGCACAAAACCTTTTGAAACCGAACACAAAGCCTGACCGACAACAGCCCTTTTACAAGGAAGTGAATCACATGTTCTCATTAACAGAGCACGTGTCTTACCTGGTCAACCACGTTATGATGTGCACATATGTTGGCTCAGATTCAAACTATTAGATTCAGAAAGTGTGTGTGTGTGTGTGTATTTATAAGTCATGATTGCAGTTCTCTCCTGCTGAGAGGTATTTTTGCAGGTGCCCTACCTACACTTATGTATTATTGAATTATGCAATTTTACAGTAATCATAGGGCACCCTCATGTCAAGAGTTGACAGCACTGACAATGAAACTCAACATGTGTGGTGTGATTACAGAAATGTACTTTTGTTATGTAATTTCCCATATCTATCTCCTTCTCTGTCTCTCTCTCTCTCTCTCTCTCTCTCTCTCTCTCTCTCTCGCTCTCCCTCTCTCTCTCTGCCCTTTTCCTGTCATCTTACACTTGCTTCTAGAATAAAGACACAAAACGACTAAAGTGATAATCGTAACTTATCCAAAAACTACAAACTTGATAAAGATTTTCTGGGTTGAAAAATGGCTGATGGGTGGTTACCTAAGGTAATTCCAACAGTTTATTATTGCACTGGAAATACATTTGTGGCAAATATGGTCAAAATAAAAGCAGCAGAGGTCACACTTCTGATGACAGCAACTTTCATTTAGAAAGCCTTATAACATCATCAGGGTTATTTTAGAATAAATTGATCTAAATGTGTAAATTTGGTGTATTGGCCCTTTAATTGTCTTCAGCGATACTCTGCTAATGATACAAAACATGGAAGCCATGATATTTGGGCAAAAACTACAACAACAAAAAAATTAATCTAACGTATTATATTTAGTGACTTCATTATTTGATGAAAGTTTAAACCAGCCTTGATCAAAAAGGGATCAACTATATTATCCTGATAACATGATGTTGAAGCGATACTGTTCCATCCTGTTCTACAAGATTTTCATAATTTTCTATTTGTCAGGCTCCTGTTTCTTTGACCCTCGACCCTTCAGGCTTCTTGTACAGTTGCTAAACAATGTGTTGCAGCTTCTCCTCCTCGTCACTCTGGTCTCTCTGAGTGAATGAGACGCACACAAAGGCACCTGACATGTAAGTTTCAGTGTGACATTACTGGTATGTGCGGAAGAGAGGATCCAATATCACTCTCTGCTGAGCTCAAGGCAGATAGTCCGGGCAAGCTAAATAAACAGTAGATTAATCTGCGAGCTGACAAACTCAGTCATGGATGAAATCGAGGCTTTTGACAGGTAGACTTTCGAGATGAGGCGCAGATAGTGAGAAATTGAGAAGGAACCTCTGAAATATGAGACTCTCTGTCAGACAGAGAGGAACAAATGACACTCAGTGAGTCACTTCTGACACTGTTATTGTTCTGTGGTGGCAAATAACAGAGGGCATGAGTCCCAGGGGGTAATTTTGATTTAATAGTTGATTTTATTTTGAAAGTCTTACTTTTAAGGTCCCAGTGACGGACTATAAATCAGCCGCCAGTGATTGATTGCTTCACACACGTTTAGTAAGAGCAATCGGTGCAGCTCAGGTCCACTCCAGTCCATGCGTTCGCATTTCCAGCAGGAAATGTAGGTCAGATAATATCTCTGAGAGCCTTGAGCTGCAGCAGGTGTCGGTGAAGCAGTGCAGGGCCGGCCAGGAGAGCAGCAGGCCGCTCTTATCAGACAAGGCCTTGTGTTGTCAGCACAGCAAGTGTTGAGTCTGCAGCTAAACACTGAAATCCTCCAGACACACACATACTCTTGGAGGGAAACGATTGGAAACTGTCCCCCAAGAACCCTTTCTGTTATGAAATGGTCTCTCCGGCATGCTTTACTGCCTGAGTGCACGCTCTTACTGAACGACACATTTACACAGGACAACGTGCACAGACTATGTTTTTAAGAGATCATATTGGGGAAGGGGATGGGCAGGGGAGATCTCCACTTTCACCCTCTAAAACAATAACAACATTTATATTATTGGTTTGGAACTATCTCCTTAACTCCTAAAACTGCAATAAATTTAAAAATAAGAATTTGATATCCTACTTTAAACCCTCAGGATCATAAGGGATTGATTTTGATATAAATATTACTGAAATTACAAATTTGTTAAATAATGGCAAATATAATAAGCCACGAGAAGTTTCTATTTTTGAAATAATAAAAAATATATTACAGCTAATGAACAAGAGTTGTACTAGTTCTGGTTTCTCAGTGACTCTGGCATTTTAACATGTTTTCTTTGTTCCCTTATTACAAATCCAAATAAAGTTTTCCATGGCAGCACCACAAGAGATTATAATACATCTCACACGGGAGGGTTGAACCGAAATTAGTAAAATAAACAAGTTAATTAATTCATATTTAAAATAGAGAAGTTATTATGAGACCATCTTCCGCAGCTTCAAAATATATGCTGAAACACTACTCAATTAATCGCCATTCAGAAATTTAATTCAAATCGATTCTGACAATTGACTTCATACTAATTCCACTAATTAATAAAATATTCACTGATGTTAGGCTGCCTTCCACTGTTCTACAGTCTTATTTTGAAACATGTTTGCTTGTTTTGCGCAAGCAAAACAAAATTCACCTTGTGAGGGAGAGCTAATGTTGTGGGCACTGTTCACAATGTAGTTTTTTTTTTTAAAGCCAGAATATTTAAACAGATCATTCAATCCCCACTTCCAGCCTATTGCTGGGATTGAGCCAACATGACTCAAACCCCAACTTTCTGGACCTCTAAAATTCATAAATTAAAATGTAATATTATATCTGTTAAATTTGCACATGAACCAAGTGGAAGAAAGACAAGTTCTGGTTTTACACGTTTTATCCATGGTTATGATAAACCATGCTAACCAGCTTCATCAGTGGTGATAATAATCCTCTTATCTCAATGTTATTCTGAAAGAATCAGCAACTACTTATACTACCACACAACTGTCTTACATGTTAGCCTTTACTTTACATTTGGTTAAATAACATAGTACAGGGTGGTGGTGAGGACAGGAGACACAGATGCAGGATGAACAAACAACATAACATCAGTTATTCTTTTGTTGTTATTCAGTATTCAGTTTGTAGTGTCACATGTTTTTTTACCACAACAGCATCACACTCCCAGAAAATAGCTTATATCAATGATGATAACAATACAATACAAACTATTATTGCACACACTCTTACCCTGTAAACCACAAACATGAGAAAACACACACACAGTCAGAACAGCACATAAACAGGTGCACTTCAAACCCCATTCTTATAATTAGTTAGTCGTGTTACACAACACACCAACACACAGCAGACACATGTTGTTCCTCAGTGCTACTCTATGAGACACTGTCATTTGGAGGCTTAGCGGAAGGGAAAAGCACATGTTACAGTGCGAGCTAAATTCCAATGCAGAAGATGAGAGAAAATACCGAGTGGACTCGCTGCACGCTCAGTGCAACATGTGTGCCTCCCATCTGGTATGCACATTCACTGTAATCAGCACAGGAGAGTACACTGTGTTTCCACGGCTCAGCCTCTTATTTGCGAGTTTACCTGAGGAAGTGGTGTTCAGCTGTACATCCTAGTTCCTCAGCTTCCTGCAGCAACTGCTCCTGCCTGTAGACATACTTTAGACCCGATGGCCTCAGGCTACAGCAGCAGCAGCCAGGGGAGGGTACAGCCTCTGAAGCTGTAGCTGAGGCTTTGGTAATAGAGGAATATTTGATATGATATATGGACAAAGAAGCTGTTTGGTGATTGTCTGTACATTTCTGAACCAAGACCAAAATCAAGAATTAATTGGATTTAAAGGTTTTGTCTGTGTAGTTCTGATTCTGCAAAAAGTCAGTGGTGCACCAAATGTGTATTTAAGCGCAGCTGAAAATAGTCCCCAACAAATGCATTCAGTCTTCCTGTTATTGCAAGGGTTGCTGCATTGCACAGGCTTCACAGAATATTTTTGTGATTGAATATCACCAGTTGTACCCTTTAAATAATAATTGTAAATATATGTACAAATAATTTCACCCTGCCAATGAGGTTATGTTTTCCTCTGTGTTTGTTTGTTAGTTACAAGGATTACGCAATAAGTAACCGAAGAAGAATAAGAACCCATACAAGTTTGGTGAGGATCCAGATACACAGACATTGTGATACAGGGCTTTTTTAGATCCAAATATAAATCTGGATCTAAATGTGGTTACAGGTGAGGACTGTTGGGCCTTGGTGTACTCTACTGAGAAAAGTTTAAAATGTAAACAAACAATGTAAAGTGTAAAGCGCAGGTGTAAATAAATAATAGTGTAATATGAGAATAATGTGACTTTCATTAGACTGTGGGCTTCATTTGAAAATGTCCTTTTTCGAAAAAATGTCCTGACACATTTTTAGGTTAACTGTAAATATGATTGCAGTTATAAAAAATACAGACATTTTCCTAGAATCCGAGGAGAATCCTCACCTACCTGCTCTCTCTATTTCTTCCTCTTTGGTGGAAATCAACTCAATGCATTTAATCTGTAACTGTATTTCAATAAATGTCAGGATCAAACTACAGCTAACAAGGTACATTTTGGCTCTGGCACAGAGAGCCACGGCACAGTTTCACTTTTGTAGCCCATCAATCCTCTTATGAAACCTTAGACAGATCTTGTGACTCAATAAAAAATCACCATGTTGAGAACCACTAGAATATAAAACTAATCTAATTTACTGCAACCAGCTGCAACAGGGAAATGCTTATTTTCATATATATATGACAGTACAGGAGCCATAATTTGGATACATTATTTACATGTATTACATTACACTCATGTACTTTGACCTAAGCAGGGTTTTGAATGTAGAACTTTTACTTTTAATGAACTGTGTTTACGGAAAGATATATGTACTTTCACTTTAGCAAAGGATTGGGGGACTACTATCACTACTCACTCTCTCATTGTCTACGCTCAGTCTTAAGTCTCTCATCCTATAAACCACCTGACAGACATGTGATGCACTGACCTCATCTTTCGATTTCATGCTGTGTAAAAGATTTGGACAAACCCCCCCAAACCTAACACCAGCCTCCAGACTATGTAGCGACCGCTGTCAATGTTCACGCGTCCTGACAAATCAGGACAGGTGGAGACATTTCTCTGTCTTTGTCCCCTCCCGCTGCTCCGCCCTGCACCGTCCTGAAACCAGATCTGAGAAGTTGAGTCATGCACCACTTTTCTTCATAACTCACTACTACTGTTGCTTGAAGTCCTGTTGCCCAGCAACCTAATGTTTTGCCGCTGCGCTTGTATTTTGGCTTTAACCACACACACACACACACACACACACACACACACACACACACACACACACACACACACACACACACACGCACAAACACACATTCATACACACTCAGATATTGGATCGCTGAACTCCCATCACAAGGCACATAGTCCCTCCCCTTCTCTCTCTTTGCTTCCCTCCATCTGTAGGATAGATTATCATTGAGTCGTTGAAACCATCTCACATTCTCACCATCTTTCAATCTTCTGTTTCTTTCTCCATCTTCTTTTTCCTCTGTTCCCTCTCTCTTGCTTTGCACCTCAAGATACTGGTTGCCAGATCTGCCCAGCCCTCCACACTTGGTGAGTGACAGGTCTGAGAGCTGTGGCTAACCAATAGGGAGTGATTAATTGGAGCCGCTCGGTAATGAACGCAGAAGCTTTGCGATAAAAGAGTAATTCCTCGGTCGGCATCTTGGCAAGGCTAAGATGAGTTGAGAGCAGACATGATGGGATGAGAGAAGATGAGCACGGTGAAAAAAGCCTCCCAGCCTATAAATAGTCTGAGGCTGCCGCTCAGACAGCACTTCAAACAGAGCGTCCCTGAGCTAATGATAAAGACAAATATCTTGGGTAGACCGAGGCATTATTGATTCTATCCATCACGCCTGGAGAAGAGCCTCGATGGGAGGTTGTGTTGATAGCTCGCTTTGCCTTCTGCAGAGGAATCAAAAGAGCCGAGAGAAGTTGAAATTCAACTCCAAAGCGCAAACCGCAAGCTGTCTTCCGCTGGTAACGGCTCCTGTTTACTCAGCAGCAAAACACAGGTGGCAAGCTCTGTGAGAATCCTTTTTCTTCTTTAGCCTTTTCTTTCTTTCAATAGACCGGACAGGACAGATAAATGATGCACACTGATGCTCTCTCTCTGTTACACACACACACACACACACACACACACACACACACACACACACACAGCCACTAACATGATCACAATGCATAACAAGAAAGAATACTGAAAAATCCTATAGATCAAGAACGAAAAAACTTGCAGAAGAGAAAAGAGAGAGCCGTCTTCATCGAATACAATGTTTGGAGCCATAGCGACCGGGGATGGAGCCGCAGTATCAAGGTATCACGGATTCAGGTACTCAACCATTTGCGAGTCACTGACAGTCATGATGTTTCACACCATTTTTATAGAATCTTATAACTAAATAAGATGGAGGAGGCAGGGTTTATGATCTATACTGCAGCGAGCCACCAGGGGGTGATAAACATGCTTTGGCTTCACTTTTGGGAAGGTTTCATGTGATCAATCTTTATACACAGTCTATGATAAAGTATGCAGGCTGAAAGGAGGAATTACATTAAATAAAGGGATAGGGGGAACAGTGAAGGACTTGGAACTGAACTTCGATGCTAGTTCTCTTTCTCCTTTCACAATATGTCACGAAGAAGCGCTTCACCCTGTGTGACAATTTCATTTGTGAAAATGAACCGAAACGTTTACCTACTTCCTGGGCTGTAATCTGAGGCATTACCTTAGTTTCCACTGCTGGGCGGAGCTGAGCCTGCTCAGTGCTTCAGACGGGGGGTATGTGCAAGGGTGAAGGGGTATCAGGATGGAGTGATGGGGGAGAGGGAGGATGAGGTCAGCGGGAAACGGATCCATCCATTAGGGCATATAATGAGAGGGAGCAGCTGCCTGCTGCTGGTTCAGACAACACACAGATGTGAGGGAGCCTCGGGGCCACGACAGAGCTGAGGGAGACTGCTGGAGTCCCAGTGCCATGACCTCACTCTCAGAGCCAGGGCTCCCAACAACACCAGCAACCTGCCCTTCAATGCCAGGCCCTTCACTGAAGAAAAAAAAAGAAGAGATTATCCATGCCTTAAACTCACCTGAGAACAACCCGACCCACAACATTCAGGGTTGTTCTGCTCCTGTGTTCCTTGGCTAAACTCTGGCTGACCTGGAGGTGCACAGCGTGCCAAAGACTGATCTCAGCATCACCTCCACTGCCACTAGCTGCTGAATCAAATATTCTCAAGGGTGGCTGATTTTTTTAAGCTTCACTAGTGTTAAATGGGCTGTAGTACACATTCAATATTCCGTACAGCCTCTTTTTTTTCTTTTATGTGAAGAGGTCAACAGAAGTGTCAGCTGGTGTCATTTTCATTTCTGGACACCGTGTCCTAACAAAGGTGAAAATCTACCATTAGAAAAGGAGAGTTAAAGCTGAAAGTCAAATCTTATTGCTATTGTTATTTCATTATTGTAGTGTTTTATAAATCCAGTCTTTTCTTTCGAAATATACAGATCCTACAAATATATTATATAAACAGCTTTTAATGATACCTTTCAAGCCATGAAATCTATTTCAACATATTTACATGTCAAATACTTATCATATTGTGAGTGTTGAGTTTTAGAGCCAGATTATAGTGTCGGATTAGTAGCAGGAAGGGCCCTTTACTATCCTGATGAGAGCAAAGTTCCCTTGGCAAAACCAGGAGATGCTCCCCATGGTTAAAATGCTGAGGCAGCAAGAGAAACACAGAGAGAGCCGATGTTTCTCTTGCTGCAGTTAAGAGGAAACAAGGAGAGGAACTCATAGCACCTCAGAGGACACTGTTGCCAGGAGATTATTAATTTAGGTTATGCTATAGGTGATTTGTTTACCATTGGATGGAGCCAAAATAGATTTTCCAAACTGCTACCAGTCTTTATGCTAAACTAAGATAGTAATCAGACACCTGAGTGTAGCTTCACATTTAATGGGAACCTATACCATACTAGGACCATTGTTGTATAGCTCTTAAATCGCTCATCTCCCATCTATGCTGTATAAATCCCAGTGTAAGCAGATGATACAGTCATATATACTCATTGGGCAGATGCTTAACAACTGTTAATGACTGAAGTTTCCCGACGATGGAGAAAAACAAACTGGTAAAATGTATACATGTTACACTGAAAATTGGGGGGAAATTAACAGTGTAAGTATAAACAAAAGATGTCGAGAAATATTCATGTAAATGGACGAAATGCAAATAGTGGATTAGGTTTAGTACTTGATCCCACTCTTTGATTAAAAAAGAACATACCCAGAAAACACAGTTTGTACTTCAGTATAATATTGCTATATTTAGACACATCAGAATATGACTCTGTGCCACCTAATTACATCGGCTATAGGTACATGTGAATTTAATGATATTTTGTCTTTTCAAGTGCTGGTAAGCACAACATTAAAACTTGTAAGTATTACTCCGGTATCACTATCGTTAAAACTAAGTTTTAGCATTATTAGTCATCCTATTTTCATCATTAGCCTATTTTTACATTCTATTATACCAATTATAAGCATAATCACACGCTGCTAATAACTCATGTGCAAATACACACAACCACAACACAGCTACACATCAGGCTTTTACACACACAAACAATAATAGATGACGCACATGCATGCATATACAAACACAGTTATGCAAATCATACAGATTTATGGTTTTCAGGTGACTCATAGGATTTAGTGCTGTCATTCACACACACACACACACACACACACACACACAGACACACACAATCTCTCTCTCTCTCTCTTTCTCTCTCTCTGACGTAGGAACAGTGATTCTGGGAGGTGTTGACAAATGCAGACTTTTCAGATGACTGTGTGGCTGACAGTGGCTGGTGAGCTGAGTGCTGTTCTCTCTGTTGTTACACGTCCCTGCAGTCTCTCTTTCTCTCCCTCAGACGATGACATCCAGCTTAGTCTCTCAAGAGCTGCCGCTTTGTAATGCATGTTCACTCATAGCTGCAGTGCTCCCCAAACACTGTCTTGAAGGAGCAGGCCACTGTTGGGATGCTTGATCTCACAGACATTGTAGGATGGAGGCCTTTGTAAATCCTTATTATATTTTCTATGCATATGTGTGCCCTGCTTTTCATCTGATCAATAAAATCTAACTCTGGTTCAACCCACATTTAATAATGTATATATAGTGAGTTTTTATGTATAAATGTGTGTGACGAAAACTTTTCAGTCAGTTGTTGTGGTTCAAAGTGCTTTTGGCCGGTGGCTTTATGTTCCAGTTTTGATTATTCTTAAGTTTTATGTTTACTCTCATTATTATTGTTATATTAATTATTGCTACTACCTTCAACATTCTCATCCTATTATACATATATGCATTAGGAACGAGATCTCCAGAGAGCTTTAAGACGTTTAAAGTAAGTAAGTAAGTTTTGCAGCTGAGTTACACTCATGGGTGTAAAAGAATATGATACACTGGCTTTTATGTCAAGAAAAATATTCAGGTATGTTGTTGCTGCGAGCGCTGGATATGCATGAGGTTGCGTGGCAACGTTACAATTCAGAGTGACACAAGCAAGAAACACAAGCAGGGCTAAAAGACTCCCAGAGAGCTCTGTTTGGGTCATTGAATACCTGTGTGTTTACCCTGAGCCTAGTGTGGGATTGACGCTTCGATCCCCGCCTCCTCCTGGGAGTTTTTCCACCCTGACATGTGCGATGGGGAAACTTTAGCCTCAGCAGATCTCCCAAACAGGAATTTTCACTTCTCCTCTTTATAATCCTATAACCCCCCTAGCCTTAAAACCGCAGTGTGTATGTGTATGTGTATGTGTATGTGTGTGTGTGTGTGTGTGTGTGTGTGTGTGTGTTTGTGTGTGTGTGTGCGTGTGTGTGTGTGTGTGCGTGTGTGTGTGTGTGTGTGTGTGTGTGTGCATGTGTGACAGGTCTAAATCTTCTCCAAATAGCAAATCAGTACAACCCACTGCTTGGTATAAGCACCCCGACAATGAAGAGCAGGCAGCCAGCCAATCAGCGCGGGGCTGAGCGATGATCGGACATGTTGCTATATGACCTTTCAGGTGAATCACACAAAGACGAGTGAATATTTACTGAATACCAGTGGAAACTGCCTCCATTGCTGCTCTTGGCTGGCTGCTAAGAAATGCTAATGCAGTGTAAACATGTCAACGATGCCACGTTTTATTGAAAAGACTTTATCATCTTCTTTTGGTGAAGAGTCTTTCATCTGGGATCATTTGAGTGGGACTATACTAACAGAGTGGGCACGATAGAATATACCCCTGCAAAACAATAAAAAAAATGGCATTTATATATATGTATATATATTTATTTATTTTTTAAGTAAGAAAACCTTTTTAAAATTGTCAATCTAACTTTGTTATCAGGAGAATCCCTAAAACCCTTTCCAAAACATGGCGTGATTATTTTTTTTGTGTGGTCAATCCCTCATGTTGGTATTCGCTCAATCTTGCAGCTTTATTTTTAGAGTGCAGGTAGTAATGTTGCCTTGTAATAAAATTCAAAGGAGTTACATTTGCAGTGCATGGTAATTTTTCAGAGGCCTTGAAAAGACAACTGTGATTTGGCAGCGGTGCGAGAAAATCCATCCTTCACATCTGCCCTGACTGGCCAGAGCTTACACAGCTCCAGTATAAAAACACACATCACAACTCCCACAGCCAGAGAGGACGCCAGAGGAAAACTCAGCTTTCCCTCATTTCCAAAACATTATCAGGCATGGAGGACAGCAGCTCTCTAATGTTTCTTAGAGGGTGCAGTGGGTTTAATCTCACCGGTACTGTAGATCTATTCATTTCCTTTCAGGGTGCAACTAAAGGCTTTACAGTGAAATGTACGTAGAAGATGGCTGAGAGGAAATGAGGTGGAAAACGGAGCTGCTTACACACATACACACACACACACACACACACACACACACACACACAAACGCACGCACACACGCACACACAAACACACACACATACACACTCACACTCAAACAAACACGCGCACACACACCACACACACTTTTGCGCAGCTATCTTTGCTAAGACTTTAATTGACCTACAGTCATTGTGGATAGCCTAACCAAACCTTAATATTAATAATGAAGTGTCATATTAACAAGCCTCGTCTGGTTTAATGTAACACCTGGAGGAGAGGCCTGGGTGGTCGGGAGGACTTCTACAATAACTCGTTTTTAAGAACTAAAGCTGCTGCCTCACCTGTGTCTGGGGTCCTTTAAACCTACTCTCACAAATCGTATTTAATTATTTAATTTACTTACTTACTCATTTATTCCTACTAGAGTGGGATTTTAATTGTAGTTTTAAAGATGGACTTTTAAAATGTTTTGTAACATTCATGGTCCCTGCATGCATGTGACACATTGCTGCATTTTAACCCCAACCTTTCTCAGACCATATCTAACCCTAACTCTAACCCCTAAACCAATCCACCATTCACATTTTACCACTAACCTTAACCAGGACCTCAAAAATTACGATTTGCATCATGAGCTTTGGTCCCTATGAGGTCGACTGGTCCTGGCAAGTTCAATGTTTATGCTGGAAAAAAGGTCCTTAAGTACTCACACCCACAAAAACACACACGCACTCACACACACACTCCACACACATGCATTTATACTGTGAAACCACACCTTATCCTCCTCCATTGTAATAAACCTCTATACCTCTGAATTACCAAAGCCAAAAAATGTGTTATTGCTCCAGTTTCTTTTTAGCAATATGCCATTTAAATTTAAATCACTACATTGGCCTTTAAAAACGTGTCACCCACCTGTTGCAGGAACTGGAAATTACACAGCACAGCGAGGAAATTGGTTGTTTCCCAGGAATGGCTGCTGACAAGAGAGTGTCTGTGCTTAATGTCATGAAGTTTAGCTTGTAACATTTTTTAAATCATTATAATCGTGAATTAAACTATGATTCTTCATAAACAAATGAGACCACAACCTCCCATCTTATCTCATGCCACTGGTAATTTAATGTTACAGCAGTAAAGATATCAAGGGGTTTGTTGTTTTTTACACCTTGAATTCACATTTGAAAATCAATTGTATTGTAAAGTTGACAGAATAGTTTTATAGGCTAATTTAAGTGTAGGGAAGAGCTACTGCATAAGGATGAAGCTTTTTGAGGGTGAAGGGGAAGCTGTGTGAAATCTGATAGATTGCCTCAAGTGATGTCACTCAAGTTGCGTTGTAGTTTTGACAAGGAACAAGAATGTGTGTTGCAAAAAAGATTTTATCTCTCTACAGGCAAGCCACATGGAAAAGAGAAAAAAAGCTAAATGTACCTCTACACAGAAACACTGATCTCATAGACGACTTCAAATACAATCTATTTTCAGTTTGGCCGGTAAATTTAGAAATAAAACTACAAGTCCCATGATCCTGGCTGCAGATGCTTTATATACCATTCGTCCTACATGCTTCCAGGTAGATGAATATCTCTGCAAACAAATCCACATGCCCAAAACATTTCTTTGCCTGAAATAAAATAAAAACACACAGATGCCAGAGCAACACAAAACTTTTCACTCAGACCTTGTTGAGTTGATAAGGATCTTTTTCTGCGCTCATCAATGAACCAATTGATGTGTTGAGAAAGGATTACGATGGCTCTCAGGTGAAAAACGACGTCTCCCACAGTGCCTCAGAAGCGCTGCTGTAGAGGAATGCCACCTGCCAGAAACCAGGAGATTACCTGCAATCTCTTATTACTTAAGACAGGGTGGAGAGGCTTTCATTGCAAGGCATCTTAAAAAATCAAACTGTGCTGTCAGCCGGGATTAAGACTCAAGTTTATACACCGACTCATATTAGCACAGAAACATGCCTGCATTTGTAGCCGCTCACTACTTAGCAGCACAGAGCCCGGAACAACCGCACAGACACGGTTTCCAGCTCAGACTTTAGTGTCAACAGAACTCAAAATGAACTCCTGTTGTCTTTGGGGATAACAGTAGTCTCTCACTGATGGATCAGTTCATAAAGACCTTATGATCATCAAAGTGTTAAACAGTATTTATGCAAACACAGCAAACTGCCTGGAGTTTACGGCGCAAATCCAAGCACATTTACCAGTAGTGGAAACAGTCGCAGCAAACATGTAAAGACAGAAACAGTGGTGGACATGAAAATAGTGGTGTGTGAATGACATTAGCTCTCTCTCTCTCTCTCTCTCTCTCTCTCTCTCTCTCTCTCTCTCTCTCTCCCTCTCCCTCTGTCTCGGATAATTGCTGTTTTGTCTTGACTGCATGCGCTGTTATTTATTTGCACAGGAACTGAGACAGTTTCCCTCGGGGCAAGATGTGTTTTTCGGCGAGGAGTCATCCCGGTGCTGTCCAAAAAACTGGAAGAAGAAAGGTGTTGACGTGATTTCCAGCTTTGTTGTAAAAACACACACACACAAACAGCTATAAAAAAGAATATTACACGTTGTACAATCTGTTAACCTGATACCATATAGTCTGATTAAACAACTTGTAGCTTCAAAATGAGTCTTCCAAAGTCATACCACAAACATTTAAAGTTGCTGAATGGACAATATTTACATCTTTACAACTTGAAGCTTGGTATTTTGAATGCAAACACACAGCGCTGGCTGCAGACATCAGACACGGCAGCCTGACGTGCCGGCTGGAGAGGTCGCATCTAACTTTCACTCCCCATACATCCCCATAAAACCGGACTGGAAAGAGGAGGTAGGGGGGGGTGGGAAGAAGAAGATAAGCTGTTGGCAAGTAATCCAACAAGCATTTTGATGAAGGTTCATAAGACAGGATAAAACAACAAAGAAAACCTGTGTAACAACAAATTGAAAGATGAGCTGATTTGGGTATTTTTTTATAGCTGCAACCTTGACTGATACATTTTACTCTAGCAGAAAGAAGAACTACATTAGATTGTAGTATTGTCTTTGCAGTTCAGTTGGTAACTTTAGCTCCTCAAATGTGAGTGAACCATTCTATTGTGTCTAAAGGGCTCAATCAGGGCTGCACTGGGAAACTTGCAGAAAATTGTGCAACCAATAAATAGCAGCAAGCCTCATATCTCCCTGACCTCCCATCGGTCCCATTCAGCTCCACACAGGCCCACGTTGACTAAATACATCACTGTGACACTCACTGGTTGATTGTTTTTGATAATATAAGAGACTGTATTCACAAAGACAGTTTTTTGTAGACTGATGAGTATATGACATGATACAATATATATATGTATATATACATACATATATTCATATCATGTCTTGTCGCATCACTTTGTGTCATAATGCATCGTAACGTAACAATTTAATTATATTCTTTAGAGGAGAATGTGAAAGGGTCAGATGGGTTACATTGATTTACAGTAAATGTATTGCAAGTCTTAACATTTAAAACGTTTGTCTAAAATTGATTGTGATTTTGATTTTGTTTGTTTTTAAATGCAACATTCAGTGCTAGGGTTGTTTACTTTTCACATTTGAATCGGTTAAATTCCAGTACCAGGAATTTGACACTTTACTCTCTCTGTAATACCATAAATAGTAATTTCAACTCCCAGAGTACAAAGCGTATTGATGAACAGTTGTACTAAGTGGCATGCACCTTAAATTTGTTTGTGATTTATAGAAGCTAACCAACATTGAACAATAAAGCTTATCCAACTGTAGATGTCTATGTTGCTATCAATTTTTGTCAACCATGTAGGCTTCAAAGCAAAGTCTTTGGCACTGGGTGCAGGCGTGCTGCCAACATTAGCTGTTGCTGCTGAGCCTTTGCTTTCAGGATATCCAATACCGTCCAGTGTTCAGCTTTTAGATCTATTTGTGTTTTACCAGGTGTTTCATTAGGTCATATGTGTTGCTACGGGCAGCTTTCATTTCACTTTAAAATTAATGCAGACTGCGTTTTCTCTGTAAACTTTTGAAAAGTGTAAACACACTTGAGACCACTTTCGTAGCCTGATGCACACCTTGAAGAAATGTAGCCCCGCTTGCTACACGGATAGCACACAAGTATTAATGGGAAAGCCACTTGTGTAGACACACAAGATTATACTTGCTCTGGATTACAGATGATTTCACTTACCGACTAATTTTATGTAAATCGTTGCTTGTTTGAACCAATGTAATGTGGTCGCTACCCTTAAAAGTACAAAGTTCAGAACCCAAGCCCATGTGGCGCTGCCCCTTTAACATGAAGTACTGCACGTTAAATAACACACAGAACAATCCACAGAGAAACCTGACCCATGTTTTAATACAGTATATTCAACATTTCACAGAGAGTACCTGTTATGATTACCAAACAGTGCATAAATCACACAGGGATGGAATTGGGTAATATTCATTCGCAGTGACCCAGTGAGCCGGGCTTGTTTAGGTTTCCTGGATGATTTATCATAATAACAGCTGCTTGGGTTAATGGTCTCAACCCGAATAATCACTTATATCATTTTGCCACGCCTTGGCTGACACTTGCGTCTTAGTGGAGCCATTTTTCAATCGGGTGATTAATTTCATTGAGCTGACAAATTAGTACCTCCTGTGAAGAGCTTCCCTGAATTTGTAAAGCTTATTGAGAAAGACTACGCTTTATTGCACAATTGATCCCATCTTGATGAATGTATCGCTGCGGCCATTTGTTATCCGGCAGGAGAGAGAGAGAGAAAAAATGAGAGGCTTGACTGTTCCACTGTAAATATGGATTGCGGTTCTTATTTTTCCCGATGGTGGTTAAGCACTGGAGTCTGAGAGGGACCACCTGGGCCAGAGGTTTGTAACCAGAGTACGTTTTCAACTCTGCACACAATCAGTTTTTCAAATCTCATAACTCTCACATGCACAAAGCCAAGATATCAAAGCGGTAATGGCTCATATGCAAAATGTGAGGCGAGAGCTTCCACATGGCCTCAGGTAGAGTAACTTCTTCCTCATTGTCAACAAACTGCTTGTTCACTTCTTACTTCTTCGATCTCACCAAACTGCACTTTTAATGATTCCGAAAATTAAAGCTCTACAGAGGAAAGCTAGAATGTTACATACGCAATAAGAACAGAAAAGATGAACTGAACAAACAGTGGTAATGCCCTCAAGTAAACCCCGGTCTCAGGTTGTTAAAAGAAGTCAGCACAACCATACATGAGGGTGTTTTATGACTCCAGTCCATGTCCATCACAACTAGGACTTTAGTATAAAACCCCTCTGGCCTTTTTACTCTCAGCCATGTAGTGTGTAAGATAGTTCATCACTCAGACAAGTGAAAACACAGGGAAGTGTGTGTTTCTTCACAACGCCTGAAGCTTTCAGTCTGACCTTCTCCCCTCTCCATCTACCTCTCACCTTTTTCCTCTCTCTCCTCTGCCCCGAGGGGGTCAGTGGGCGGGCCTTTAGGAGAAGCGTGTGAGGAGGGCCCCCCTTGGCAGGAGCAATACCTAGACTTGGGGGAAAAAATAGAACAAACTAAAAAGGATGATGGCTGGCCTCTGCGTTGTTGAGACAGTGGTTGGATGTGGAGAAACAAGGTAAATATCAATGGTGGTGGTCTCGCATAGCTCATTAGTCAATGTCTGTTGCTCTCTGGCCGAGCTTCAGCAGAAAGCAGCCTCAGGGTTAGCACCACCTCCACCACTGTCCTCCTGGAGAATCAAACCCAGGAAAAAATAAAGCAACCTGAGTCGGGCATAAATCATATGGAGCATTTGTTACCTCGGGTAATTGTGCTTCATTTATCTTCAGGCTTTTTTCCATTTGTCAACCCCCAGAGGCTGGCAGCTACACAGGTCGATGCTGTAGGTTGGAATGACTGTGTCTAACCAGAACTGCGGGAGAGGAGGCCGGCAGGAAACAGCAAACACAACACGGTAGAGTAAGACTGATACCACACTGGGCTGATAAGCAGATTCTCTTACACAGCAGCAGGTCAGTCAATTAACCGGGATGCATTTGACTTTAAAGGAACAGCCCAATGACACATTATAGTTTGGACATGTGATCATTTATATTTAGACTATATATTTATTTATATTGCAAAACTTGATTATAATATGGTATAACGTAGCAAACTAAATTAGAAATGAAGCAGGAGAAATACTGTATCTTAAAGCACGAATCCACTTTTGCAAAACTACACCTGCTAAGACCCATAGGGGTCCCGACCCGTTAACCAAAATTATTCCCAAGTCAATTCCGGACGTGTTGACATGTGTTAATCAGCCGTGATCAAAGACACATGCTACTTACACAGTCACTCATATCAAATGGGTTATGGCATCCTTGTCCTCTTGTTTGGTCGTTGAGTTCTGTTCTTTGAATTGTCAGAGGACCTGTGCTCCTGCAGCTGTAGTTAGCTTGTAGCTATCAAAGCTAATACATTGTGGCACTTTTTACAAGCGACAAAGCCCCTAAGAGCATATTTACCACTGGCTATATCAGTCATTGTGTGATCCATTGTGATGTTCTACATAGTTTGATGGTGACTGATGCTTATCTGAGTGGAGGGTAGTATTGTTCCCTCAATATAACAAACCCTTATGTCGACATAATGTATGTAATCTCCAGAATCTGAATTTAAATAAATATGTTTTTTACCCATTACACTTCAATTAATTTACCCATAGGTACCCGGACAGTTTTAGGACTCTGGTACAGACGGCACGTATGGTTCAAATAACTTTTTACCCTCATGTTAATCTGTATTAATTCAGGAGACTTCCTCATATGATGCAAGCATCGTCTCTGCTTCTCCCAATGTTTAGAGCTGAAAACACATACTCCACATTCTACCACACACAGCAGGTGGGTGCTCCGCGGCTTCATGCTGGCTGCAGAATCAGTTCAAATAGTTTGTGGATGACACATAAACAAACCCTGAAAACGCAGCTAAACACAGGCAGAGAAAAACGCTGAATGAGCTCCGACTGGGGATGTGTTTTAATGTGTATTGTGATCCGCTCTTTAGGCAGACGTCTATTAACACCAATTGTAACCTCACTACCTTGGAACCTGTCTCCAGCTGTCAGCACCCTGCCACCTACACTCACCTTAGTGACACACACGTCTTTAACACACTGTCATTTCACGCACACACACGTGCACGCACACGTAGCATAACGCCACTCTACTTGACAAAAGGCAATCTAAGATCTGATGACGTCTCTCAGCCGCCTGCATCTATTATTGAGAGTAAGACACACAACAGGAGGATGTGACGCCACATGAAGAAAAAGAAAGAGGAGGTAAAGAGAAGTTGTGAAATCATGAAAGGCGGAGTCCCTCTTTGACATTCTCCCTCTGAAAGTCTGCAATCAACTGGCTACATTTCTGGATTCTGGGGTCTGGAGGGCACCACCGCTCCCAGATTAAACAACAGGCCAGTGATCCCGAGAGAAAAAGGTGGCAGTTGTGAGTAACCAAGATTTAATGTGATGGTTGTCACTTCTTTGCCATGAAGCATTGCATCATTCTACAACACCCATAGCACAAAATCAAATGCACCATACAGACAGGTAAGGTTTAGTATTCAGGATTTGTAGTATTTGTTGCTGTAGTAGAGATAACTCATTAAAATTTGATATAGAAACAGAGGCAACATTCATCCCACACTGTGTTGTTGAGTCAAACAAGTTCACCTTGACTGTGTACAATATCAGCAACTATATTAACAGCAACATTTCAAGTCATACCGTTGAAAACCAAATGGACTTACTTCAGTTTGCATTACAGACAGGCTGCCAAACAGGCTCCTGCTTCCAGTGCAGGTGTGTTTTTGGTTTGCCAGAGTTAAAGCCCCTGTGCGGGTCTGACAAAAAAACTAATTGTCAAAACTGATTCAGCTGAAGTGGAGATACAATGAAATTTAATCCCAAGTAAAGGTAAAGCATTTTGCCCTTAAAGCAACATTACCCATAAAGCAGCTCAAAAGTGTCTATTTGTTCGACCCTCTCTGCCAAGTAAATGTCCACATCTCTCAGGCTCCAGGGACCTGCAGCATGAAATGAGTTCAACTCAGCCAGGCTCTGTTTGGGTTACCTGGCTTCACTGAGTCCAACTCTGACCATCATGGAGAGGGGAGGAGAAAAGTAGTTAATGACTGATAGGGTCAATCTGATTAGCATGATGCATCTGATGCTCTGCAGCAGGTCTCTGTGTGGCACAGCTTACCATGGGGATCCATACTGGTTAAAAGGGAGCCAGCTTTGGGATCACAAAACCTGGGTTAATCCCAAAGATTACTGGATAATCCAGTTATCTTGCATTTCGGTACAGGCCCCAGGACCCTAGATGTAATACAGGTTTTCAGTTCAAATGTGTCATTGCCAAACCCCAGCTGAGATAACCCCATGACATCACCAGGGTTGTTTTCATGACCTCGGCAAAGCTCCTACGCAGCCATAGAAGATTTACACAGCTGTTTTCACAGGCTGAGGAGTTTCCCCCCATGACAAGAGAATTAAATGTTATTTGTAAAGTTAGTGTCATGTACTTCCACAGCAGAGTGTAATGATAAGACACGTCTTGGCCACAGAGCTATTTATATAAATCATGCATGGTGAGTTATGTGAACAGAGTTGGTCGAGTCATGTTCATTTATAAAGCACATTTAAAACAACCAGAGTTAACCAAAGGGCTGTATAAGAAAAGACATGAAGATAAATACAACAATAAAATAATATAGAATTAAACAGATTGTTAAAAGTCGGTAAAATTAACTTGATTCACTAAGTTTACCCTTAACTGTGGCAACGGAAGACAAACACTTCATCGTCAATTGTAAACTGAGCCAAAGCTTTGAGACAATTTACAACCAGCATATCAAAGATGTGGGATTTAGAGGAGAGGAGAGGAGACGATAAACAGAGAGACACATTCATCGCGTGCTTTCAGCTCTTCTAAGGATTGGGCCCTCGAGTATCTGGGTGGCTGCTGCTGACAGGTGAGGATGTCTTTTATCAACAGGTGTGAGGAAGCCAATGAAGATATGAGGACAGATAGCGCAGGCGGGCAGGAGCCCAGGAAGAGAGTCGGGACAAGGAGGATGGAGAGAAACCACAGACAAGGTGTGTGCACAACCACAGACACATTCTCTGCCTGCAAACTACACACACACACACACACTTATCTCACCCAAATCTGAAAAAGCGGATGTGCTAAGCATCTACACATTGACGGCTCCAGTAGAAGACATGCAGCCTGAGCTCACTAACACACGTTCGGTCTCCGAACAATGAAGCAGCGACGGAGAACAAACAGTGCTGATGGCCTCAAGTCGACGCAACCAATCATCAGCAACATCTCACACTGCAAAGCACCGTGTGTTGGATTGCATCCTTAGAATGGTACATCACATAGCTACACAAACAAACACACACAAAGGAAACGGAGGAGCAAGTGTATATGAGTTCTACCTGTTGTGTGAGTGTTTTGAAATCAGGTCAGGTTTCACTCAGTCATTTATAATAGATGATACACACTTTATATTTTTAAGTTTCAAAGCTGTTACAAAGTGCTTCAAAAAGAGAACAAATAAAAATAATACAAACCATCACAGACAACAGTCATTCAAATCAAATATATTTTTTAATCAAATACAGAAAATGACACAAATAAAAGACAAGAGGTACAATATTACATTACTTAAAATGACAAAGGAAAGGAACACATAAATAATATCAAAAATAAAACAATCGAGTAAAAGCCATTAGTTTAGAGAGAGGGTTTCATTCGGTATTCATATCAAAGAAATTATTATTTTATATCTAATGCATTAGGGACAAAGCAAAGTTGCATCTGTTTTGAAAAAATAAAATCATTTGCTATTTATGAAATTAAAGAACATGGTGTAATACGAAGGACCGGATGGATCAAACTGCAGGGAACAAGGCTTCCTGTCTGCCCTGCCAGATGGGCAACGTCGCCACTGTCAGAAGTCCAAGCTGGCTTCAGTCCAGACAACAGGCGCAACCGCAGTATCTGTCCCCAGGGAAACAGGGCTATCTCTTAGTGTTCAGGTAGCGGAGGGGGGGGACGCTGAGGGTCAGCATCCTGCTTCTAAACCTGGAAAAGGAAACTAATCCGGGTCAAAGAGGGCCACAGTGTTGAGTGAGACTTCACATGGGAACGGTTATTCAAAGTGTATTCCTCCACCATCTTCATTAAAACCCTGCACCTGGGCCTCAAACTGATCCATGGGGAACCCCCTCATGGCCACCGCCGGTCAGACCCCTTAAATCTGTCCCCAGCCCTTTATTCATTCCCCACTTATCCCCCCCTTCTCCCTATTCTGTGCTCTCTGCCACTTTGGGTCAAGCTCAGAGCAACAACACTGAGCTGATGTGGACAGGAAATGGATGAGATAGGATTAGAGAGATAACAGCAGGCAAAAGCTGTGTTTGTCGCTCAGAAAACGGATCGCCTCGGCCTCTGCTTGCTGCTCTCACAATTAATAATGGCTTGTAATCAGAGACCTTTTTCGGCAGCTCTCCTGGGTTTCAGGATTTCGGTTGCCAGTTGTCAACCCGGCTAACACCTGATGAAAAGTCTCTGTTGGCATCGATCTTATGTGCACACGCATACATGCACACACACCCACACATGCTTCTACTTGTACTCAAAGCTATAATCCATTCCCTAGCCTCTTACCCTTACCCTAACCTAAACATAATTCTTACCTTAACATTAAATGCAAATATTAACCTTCAAACAAGCCTTTGCAAAACTGAGGACCGGCAAATATTTTCTCACTTTCCAAAATTGCCCCCACTCTGTAAGCGCTGATGGTCCTGACAAATACATAAGTACAAGTACACACACACACACACACACACACACACACACACACACACACACACACACACACACACACAAACACACTTTCAAGACATTTCAGACTTGTCATATGTAACATTGCAGGCTTCACATATCTGTTAAAAAATGGCTTTAGGTCATTCAGACCGCCCGTTTGGATATACAGAGATTCGTAGTGACGTAATTCAGACGTGACAGGACCTTTATGGAGAGAGCAGCCATGCTTACATTATAAATGTGTTATTCTCTCCCAGGCTCCACGAATTGGAACGCACCTGTGACACACATATATGTGCATGTGCATGGTTAGGAAGTGGCTCATTCTGACGGTTATATAACCACTGCTCCTACAGTGGCAGGTTTACATGCCTTAGTCAACTATAAGTGATCATCTAACACACGATCAAGCCACAAAAATCTAAATGCATCTCAACTTGATTATACAAGCTGAAAATAGTTTCCAAAATAGTTCTCATCTGCAGCATAAAGTCTATTCTTGCCACAGCTTTGATCGTGGACTCCTTAACCTAATTACTCCATGATTTCCAACAACCCTCTTTTTACTAGATAGAGATATATGCCACCTTGTTGGGACTAACATGTTGTATATAGTGTTTGTCCTTTTACAAAGTGAAACATTTAAAATAACAATAACAAAATGTGCCTTTAATTTCTCTCCGTGCACGTTTTATTCTTGGGCTGTTGTGAGCCTGACATGTGCAGCATTGAAGGTGTTACATAAAAGGGTGTGTACACATGACACATTTAATTAGCCTCATGGTTAATCAATGAGGTGATTGTTTTTGTGAAGCCTTTCACACATTGATCAAAATACCCGTGTGTGATCACATGAATATTAGTAAAATGATTGTGCGTGTGCCATCACTTACTATTACAGTAATTTCTGTGAAGACAATGGTGTAACCCAACCCTGCCAATGTTCTTTGTATCTGCTAATCTGAAAATGACAAGTGTCATAGGTGTGTATGTTCATTGTGAAGCATGATGTAAAGTTATGTGCGCTATGAGGTGAATGTTATTTAACTGACATTCTGGCAGGTTTTGTTTGCAGGCTCATGTCCTGCCAAGAGTGTGTTTACACCAGAAACCATTCCCACTGAGTGGCTTTGTGCAGCAGACCAGCCCAGCGGTGGCGTCACACAGCTGCTCCAGCCGCGGCCCGCTCTCTATCTGTGTTATTGTTACCGGTAGCATTACCACGCTTAAGTGCAACAACATAATTTGTAACAATAAGGACACATTTCCCCGATGCCATGTGTGTACAACGTGCACAGCTCATATAGAGACCAACCACCCAAACATAGAGGTAGGAGCACACACATAAAAAACATGTGAGCACAGACTCTACAGTTTGACTCTGGAACACAAGCGGGCATACATTTCAGGTCTTGTGGGCTCCTACAGATATATCGAAGTACACATCAGGCTGCGTGTCACCACTGTTTACAGGAAAGTGATTTATGGGGCTTTTTGGGGAGAGGAGGGAGGCTGATATGGTTTGAATGAGTTTCAGAAAGAAACTGAGAAGAGGTCAAGCTACCGTGGCCTTTCAATAATCGCCAGAAAATTCATTAATGTGGATTATTTATCCAAGAAACACGTTTGAGTGAAATAAGAGTATTCCATGTCCATTTAGGACGAATAATCACATCAAAGAGACATTAGTGAATGAATCTACAAAGTTATGTTATTTTTTTTGTCTTGTGGTTTGTTGGATGTGGAAACCTGGCATAATGCTTGTGCAAATGCCAGGCATAACTGCCGGGGAGTAAGATAAACACAGTTTGCATGATGTCAAATAAAGCAACTGCACCAGACATGTGGCAGATCTTTGTTCCTCGAAGCCGTCTTCATGTGACAGGCTCTTTGTGTTGGATGTCACAGACAGCAACTAGTCCGACGGGTACGGTTCCATTCTATTTAGACTACATGTGTTTCTTCATGCGAAATAATTTGTGTGTGTGTGCTTGTGTGTGTGTGTATGTGTGTGTGTGTGTGTGTGTGTGTGTGTGTGTGTGTGTGTGTGTGTGTGTGTTCTAAGTCTGCATCCGTACATGTCGAGCCATAGCACACATGCACATTTCAAAGGTCCCTAAGTGTGTACTCTCATAACACTGACGTCTTGGGCAAATATGCCATTATGGAGGCATAGTGGTGTATTGTGTGCAGAGATACAGAGAGAGATAAAAACCTCTTGCACAGGAAAAAGAAAAGAAAAACTCTTCTCACAGTTCAACAGACGTGACAGCAGCCAGCTTGTCACATGCAGGGTGACACATTTAAAAAGCATACTTTTGTCTGAAGAGAAAAAGAGATAGATTAAAATGGTGGCAATAAAAACAGCCTCCAATAGCCAAAATGAAATTTGTGTTCTCTCTGCCTGAACAAGTGAATATTACTTATAATGACGCAGTACCTATCAATCGTCCATCCACCTTTTATCTTTGACCACTTTGAGGATCACATGGGAGCTAGAGCGGAGAACGGCTGACATTAGGTGAGAGGCGCGGTACAGTCTGGACAGGTCGCCGATGTATCACAGGGCCAGGAGACAAACATCCATACACACTCACATGTCCACTTAACCTAAGCCCAATTGGCAGGTCTCTGGTCTGTATGAGGAAGCTGGAGTACCCGGGGAAAACTCAAGCAGACTTCGCGAGAACATGACCCACCGAAACCTTCTTGCTATGAGGCTAATCACTGCACCACTGTGTCGCCTGCTTTCTAAACCATTTTTGGACACACGTGCAAAGCGTGCCTGTTGAGAACTCTATGATGGCAGCAAAACTAATAAAGCATAAATTCCCTCCTTTTATCACGTATAGGTTTTGACAGATGATGTATATTATATTATTTGCATATTTGCACTATTGTTGTTTTACTTTATTTCTCTCTTCATCTGTAAATATATATATTTAGATATATATACTTTATTTTCTATTTTAAATGTTGATATTCTATTTTATTCAATTTTATACTATTTCTATTTTATGTTTTTTGGTTGTAATTACTTTAGCAATGCTAGAAGAGAGCCTGTGACTCAAGCATTTCATTGCCAGCGACTGCTAAATGTTTTTGTTGTGCATTTGACAATAAAAATCTTGAATCTTGAATCTATACAAATTTCTTCTCGATATAAATTCTAATTTCCCATCGACTTCACTGCTTTAATTGTTTTGCAATTTCAACAATATCAACACCATTTTGTATGACAGCCATATTAGCCTCCATGATTGCCTACGTGTAGCCTTAATGAAAAGCGCTCTGCTTATTTTATATCAAAACAAGTAACATGTGTTTGTTAGTCAAAGGAAACATGAGGGCATGTCGTAAATTGAACTGTTTAATTTATTGCATTCAACGATTGAATTCGGATGATGGGTTAAATGTTAGTGGAACTGTGAGCTGAACAATATGCGCTTAAAAACCACATGAAACAAACAGAGGTGGGGGGTGAGAGGGGGAGCGGGCCGACAATTAAGTCCAGATATATCCAGATTGAAACAGGCTCAAACACTGGGAGACCACCCCCACAGTCACCCTGCGGTCTCACCAGAGACAAATGGACCGGTGAGGCTCCGAGGCATCGCAGAAAAATTATACTTTGAAAATACAGAAAAGTTTGTTCTCACTTTACCTGCTGTTTTGATTTCATTTGTTGTGTTGCACGTTGCCAGGAATGCAAGAAATTACAACAAAGAAGAAACAGAACTGGAGGAGAAAAAAACAAATCAAATGGACCCATAATGCCTAGTGTGCTTTGGCAGAGCAAGAATGGCATTTCTTAGTTCTTCTGAGAGGGTGAGACTAGGAAGGAGGTATAAGGGTGGGTAGACAGTGTTTATTGGTTTCTGTCAAGCCAGTCCGAGAAGCAAACACAACCAGGCTGAAATCGGATCGACTGGCACCGTGCCTGGACCGGTGGTGGCCCAGTGCAGCGTCAGGGGGGAAAAACACTGACAAACAAACACAAGCACAGGACCCAGGTCTTCACACAGTCACATGGTGAGCAGGTCAGATACACGACTGAAACCCCCCAAACTGTCTGAGCAGGCTTCAAGGAGCCGACGGGAGTGCTGACGATGACCTTAAAGTGTCTCCTCCAATGCAGGGAAGTTTTCCAATTGAAGTTTACTAATTCCATCCCCTTGATCCCATCCCACTCTGCTCTCCCAACACCCCCCATGCACACACACACACACGCACACACACTCATACTCTGACCCAGCAGGAAAATCCCTCTGCGGCCAGGCATTTCTTTTTAACTTGATATGCTTGTGAATCACCCCCAGTGCTGCAGTGCTGCTCCACTAATGAACACAGGGCCCACAGACAGAGCTGTCCATGCCCTGCTACGCTCCCCGATTGCACTGGAAAACAGGATCCAGCTGCCCGGCACCCTGTCATTACAGAAAAAAAAAACTCTCAGAACACCCTCTGCCTGCCCCTAGACCCCTCTCATCCCCTGACCGCAAGTCATACTCACCAATCACGCCTCCTGCAGTTAACCTTGGTCTGGACTTCAGGAACCTGCCTTCATTTTCAGCTTTGCTGCAATAACGAGGATCTTACATTTGTGGTTTCTTGTTCTAAACACTCAATCACAAACAATTGCACAACTCCTGAGATCCAGTCAAGAATAATCTTGGCAGTGCAGGAATTCAAGTTTGCCCATATCTTTCTTTTAACACATGATGCACACAGATGCTGATAGGTGTCCTTATTTTTGTTTATGCAATATACACACAATAGTGAAAGCGCTAAATCTGAAGCGACAGTCTTGGATCTGTATCTGTAACAGACACCAATATAACCATGAGAAGTAGAGGGGTTCATGGGGTAGGCATGAAATCCTCATCTGATAAACTCGTGTGTATGTGACGTGTGAGTCTTGGCAGCAGGATGACACACACACACACTCACACACACACAAAAGGACGTTCGCATCTGTGCACACACGAATGCAGACAAAGGCACACACGTACCCACACACAGGCCCAGCTGATACCAGCATAAGGGTCGAGTGAAGCCATATCTAATATGCTGAGTGAAAAGTAAACACAGGCCTGTGGCATCAGGGCTTCCCGCTTACTGGCAAACCATCTGACTCAAAACAAGTCCGGAGCCGAATGCCTCCAGGAGTCCAGGGTGTGGCCCGGGGGGAGGAGGAGGCAGCCCGGCCATAAAACACACAAAAGTACACATTCGCACAAAACCGGAGCAGGAGGCAACCAGATATAATTGCCCTATTGTTTTTCTGTCAATAGCTATACAGCAGAGTTGCGCCAAAATTATTTACAAGGGAGGACTGGGGATTTGCAGATAGTGTGTTTGTGTTTGCACATTTAATCACCACTCAGCCAGAGTAACTGATTTTTATATTGATAATATCTGCAACCGCTGTGGGAAGGCGGATGCTTTTTGCTAATGTAGATGACGAGAAAAATTCACTTTGTTGGAAAGAAAGAAAAAAAATTGAATAAAGTACAATGCTGAACTTCAAACTAAAAGCAAAGATCTAAAACAAGCAGACACACAGTTTCTCCACACTTCCGACTTCCCACCCCTGTAGTAGCTTTGAGGCCAGGGTTGATAATCCTCGATAAGTTAGCATGACTAGGTTACAATATGCCTATTCTCATCTGTCCTCTCGTCAAAGCTCAGCCCCCAAAACACATGAGCGTGCACTGGAAACTAAAATATGTTTCATAGACAAATACTGACCCTAACTTTAAGTTAAGCATTAAGAGTTAAAGCCACATCATTAAGTGGAGCTTCAGTTGAGACTACTATTTCCAAGGTCAATAGTTACTTTAATGCATGAATGGGGATGCAGAACTATGCTGTTGTTGCTGGTCCTTATCTGTTTAATAAACTTGGATTTATCTGACCCAAAGGATGTGAACCAGAACAAAACTCTGCTCCACGATAAAGTCTGACCCAAGGACGCACACCATGCAGTTAGATTTATCAACGTAGAAGTGTTTATTTCTGTAAACACTATTAATAATATCATTGTGGCTTGTAATTCTTTAATTGGTCGACCAGGGAATCTGCCCTGCACTGGGGGAGCACTGGTCTCGGTCTGAGCAGTGAAATCTCCTCAGCTCTGTTTGTTGATGTGTCAAGAGCAAACACCTTGCCGCTCGGCGTTATTTTGACAATGAGCCTGTGTGTGTGGCTGACTGGCATTTAACAGACTCCCCTGCTGGCTGTGTTGTAGACACAATAAAGGAACCATCAGACGTGGCAGAGGGGGATCTGACTTCTTCTCCACCCACACACCGTGCAGCCCTCCGCTGCAGTCTGTCTTGTGGTCAGAAAAGTTTCACAAATCATGTTAACAAATATCCCCGGCTGAGTATCCTGTGGTTTTTCACTCCAGAGTACAAGGAGCTGGGAGCGTTTGTTGTGGCCGCTGAGATTGAAGATGATCTTGGAGAATGTGGGGAGCATGTGAAAAATATTTGTAGCCATAAAGAAAGGCCAATTGGTATTAATGGGGTGGCATGGCAGTCGAGGCCACGAGAAGTGTGTGTGTGTGTGTGTGTGTGTGTGTGTGTGTTTGGTCTGGGTCAGTCAGACACACTTGTTTCCCAGTAGGATGGATCTGATGGGGGCCACAGGGCAAGGAGCAGACAGATTCATCAGAGTCGTCAGCTCAGGGTGTCCGGTATCCCAGAGTGCAGTGCTGCAGCTGCTCGGCCTGCACTGGCAGCCATGATGGGCTCCAGGTGGAGAGAAAGGCGGCTTCACATGCAGAACCTTCAATTCGTCTGATCAGCTTTAACGTGATGCAGAACAGTAAGGGCAGCTAAACTTCATCATATGGCAATACAGGGGGGGCTAACACTTATTCCATACAAGGGGATAATGTTTTATTTATATTATGTTTTTTTATAGAAATTATTCCAATGTATTGTAAGTTTACATTGCACTATTATACATGTCTATCATTTTATACACATCTTCTCCACAACGTAACCTGACATATTCTGTGCTTTTGTTTTTCCTTAGTTTTGACTATCTATACAGGGCTGTGAAATATTCTATGAATGAATACTATTCATACCTACTAAATTCATATTTGGTGTGACCACCCGTTGCCTTTAAAACTGCACCGATTCCACACCTGCGCACCATTTTTCAAGGTACTTGGCAGGTAGGTGGTTCCAACCATCTGGGAGAAGTTGCTGGCGTTGGATGTGGATTTAGTCTGTCTCAGTGCCTTCTCTCTTCAGGTAATCCCCCACTGAATCCATGATGTTGAAATTAGGGCACTGCGGGGGCCGTAACCATCTGTGACAAGACTCCTAATTCTTGTAGTCGCAGAAGAAAGTTCTTTAAGACTGTGGCCGTGTGGGTCGGGAAACAGGTTGTTGGCACGCTGCAAAATTCAAGATTCAAGTTGTTGCAGATTCTCCTCAAGATGAGGAGGCAGACCTTGGGCAAGCAGAGCAGCTCACCCTGGGAACAGTCTGTCAACATCCATCAGAGATTGTTGGACATTTGGTTAATTTAAAATTAGTTTAAAATCTTCACATAATTTTGAACATGTTATATGCTCTTATGAAGTGCTAATGTCTTGTATATGCCCTCACTGTTTTAACACCATGTATTTGGTGCAGCTCCAGCACATATCCTCTACAATTATAATGCAAAAATAAAATGCACTGTGGCCTCAAGGGTTAACTGTTTTTACATAAGTAAAAAAAAAGAAGAAGAAGAATGAATCCCTCAGCAATCACCAAACTGGTTCATTCTTAAATATGAAGTCCTGATTATCAGTTCTGAAAATAGCCATGTGGAGTTGATGTTTTGAACAGAGTCAACCTAAAGCCCCAGTAGAATAGTAAATCCACTAAGGAGACTCGACTTGACCCGTGTGAACCTGTGACAGAAAACACATTGGTCATTTTTAACCATTCATATCCACTCTACGCCCTGCTGGGTTTCTAACAGGAAATGTGTACACAAGAGACAAAATGTCTGCCTTAATAAAAAAATGTCTGTGATCATAAAAATGTGCAGATTAAAGTATTTGCAGGAGTTTACATAACAACACAAATGAGTGGGTTAGTTTAAATGGTTTCTTGTGTAAAACTACAAGATGTTTTTGGAAAGCCGTCTGCGTCCATTTGTTATTCTCACACTGTGTCTTTATCAGCTGAAGTCAAATGTATCCATAAACACTCAAGCAGCTTGTTAGTTTGTCTGCAGCACCAGTATTTTTTTCTAAGATCCTTATCACAGATGTGAAAAATAGCCTGCTGCAGAGTTTGCACATAAGAGATGTTTGTCTCTCTTCTCCTCCAGTCCGAGATGCCTTGTTAAATCCGGAAACTTGTGACAAGTGTGATTTAGGGCTGTTTGGACTGAAACAGCAGAAGCTCCTCTTTGTAATCAATCAAATCAAACTGAAAGCAGTTATTTTTCTAGCCTGACATGCATCGCAAAGGTATGAAGGAAAACCTATAAATATACCACTTCATTCAGCTCCGGGACAACTTACACCGACTCACAGAGTGATTTGTCTTCCTCACAGCTCATCCATGATTCTGCACAGCGCAGTCATCCAGGCCACCACCACCTCTAAAGAAAGATAATAGTTTAGAGTTAATTTGCACATGTGTAAGGAAAGTGCAAATATAGATACAACTGACAGGTTATAAATTTGACTTTTAAAGCTGATATTTACTCTAAGGAGTAAAACAAACAGAAAAGTGGCGGCCTCTGCTTACTTTGAATTCGTGATTGATATAATTTGTGCACTTATGCAACATAATTTATGCCCTTAATTCTTATTCTTTTCATGTAGCACACAATCAAAGATGCATGAAATAGCTGTGCTTTCCAACAGATGTACTGCAAAGCTGTATGCACTTTTATTACTTTATTAACCACTATGTATTTCATATTTAGAACATACCAAATGTGGGACATAGTCATACATGTATTTGTCAAGATACAAAGTCCAAGTCAAGCCAATTTCTGACTTTACTGCTAGAGCCACACTGAAAACCTACAACAGACTCAGGCTACCAGAACCTCACTATGCCGACTTTACGAAATGATTATTGGTTTCATATTGCAAACTTGTTAAAAATAGCCTGTTTCTTTAATGTGAAAAACGTTGATTGACCTTGATTTTCCTTTCTGCTAGTTTTGGCCCGTCTCGAATTCTGACTCCCACTTATTTATTTATTGGTCGGAAAGGGAGGGGTAGGAGAAACTGCATTAAAATACAGTTTGGTATATGACATAGGCATTCAACCCCTGTGTACTGTACATATATAAGTAAATTCATTAAAGGTGGGTGGATTTTCTCATTTCATACTTCTGAAATACAGGTAGCCTGTAGACTGATGGATCACAAAAAACATATAGGGTGTTTGCTGTGTTATATTGTTGTATTAGAATTATAGCACTGGAGAAAAATGAGAAATGCTATGGTGAACAGAATGTCCCATTATCTCATCACTAGTTTTGAATTTCACTTTGTTCACCTATTTGGATGTGCAGGTGTCGTGAAAGAGAATCAGCGAGATTCAACAATGGAGGAAGCTATAGCTCAGTCACTCAGACAAAGATCAAGTGAAAAGATCCTGGCTTAAACAAACAACTGTGACATTTGCAGTGTGGATTCTCTAGGATATCCTGCAGAGTGACTGAGCTCGATCAAGGATATGTTCTGTGTGTGTGTGTTGATTTTGACTGTGTGCTTTTTAATCATCATGAAGTAAAAGCATGATATATGGCTGAAGAGTGTGACACAGTGCTTGCATGGCACGGCAAAGCACATGCCCAAGGCCAAGCGGTGTGCGATGCCCATGTACAGGATGCTCAGCTTCCTGCCCCTCCCTGAACAGGTGCTGAGAGATGTCTTGTAGGTATAAATGTGATCATTGTGCTCGTAAGCTCACAGATCTGATGCCAAAGCTTTGGAGAGCAGCAGCAGCAATTGAGGGCAACTTGTGATATACAGTCTGGTGGAGTCAGAATTGTGAAATAACCGAAACGTTACAAGTCAAATACAGTGAAAAATCTATAAAACTATAAAAGCGACTGTATTTCCACCAGAACAAGCCCATACAACAGGCACGTTTAAGTTCCCTGTTTTTCTTCTTTTTTTTTAGAACATGACTTTGTCTCATTGCTGCCTCACTGTAATCGGATCCACAGTCACAAACCACTTCGATCCAGATGGGACAGATGTGCTCCGGGAGGCCGACAGTGAAATGATCCACAACCACTGAAGCTGAGATGAGAGCAAGGCGTCTTCAAACAAATGATTAAAACCTCAAGATCTCCAATCCTTTAAAAGCATTTTGGGTTTCAGGGTAATTCAAATATTTGTCACTTAAAGATGGCATTTTTATTCAAACATACTGTCGCCGAAGACATTTTTTTTTATTTAAAAAAATAGACTGGGAATAATTTGTGTAGTCTCCATGACAAAAAAAAATTGTTTATTTTTATTTTTGAAACAGTAGAGGGTTTTCATATATCCTATATAAGATATATTTACTCACACATATTTATATATTTATACACACTGTAACAAACTCTTGACATTTGTAAGCACAATATTCAGTTTGTTTTAGTCTCCATATTTGGTCTCCATCAACTCATGGAAATAGATGGTTTTGAGTTGAAAACAGCTAGTGTACTTCATCTACAATAAGTTAAAAGAAGAATCATTTGAACCATTGCCACCTATATATGCACATATTTAAAGCAGTATTTTAATCTCTATATTTTTGATCCATGAATCTTCCTGCTACTTTTGCAACTATTTGTTTAAATTTTGATTTTCAACATGTTACGATAAATGTTCCTAAATGAATGACGCGGGCACTAATGACTGGAGCATCAACAATCAGGTTCAAAGTTTTAAAGATAATACAAATAAAAAGATTAAAAAAACACCAGCCTGCATCGAGATGAATAATGATACTTTCCCTTCAGCAAAAATAAAAACACAACCCCTTTCCTGACTCCTCACTGTTCTGACTTTCATTCGTTATCAAGTTTTCCAAATGTTTCCCTATACCATAAATGACTCCTGTCGCTGCAGGGCTGAAGTTCAAGAAAAGTTATGACATACAGCAAAGCATTAAACATGTCCGTTAAATTAAGGTGCACTGCCGGCGTTTTTCTCTGACAAGACTATGGCTGTTAAACATCTACACCTCATCACCTTCAGGGCGATTTGACAGAAATTCAATCGAAAACTAAATGTGTGATACGTCAAGATAATATATTACATTTTGTGGCATTTCTCACTCTGAGGAATATTTTCAGACCTGTGCTTATCTCCTCGGCAGCTGCGGTGCCAGCAGTTTTACTCAGCGGAGGAAAACATGCGCTGACATGCCATCGCGATACAAACACAACTGCAGTGCCAATGCAACAGCAGCTTGTGTTTCTTCTCCTAACAGGCCGGATTTGTAGCTTTTCTGAGTGCGAGCAGTGTGTGGGAGCAAGGCCTGAAAAGGGGGAAGGCATACGCATGTGTTTGTGTGAGTGCGAGACAGAGTGGGGGGGGGGGGGGAAGAGAGAGGATCCTGATCTCTCTGGGACTTACTCAATCCCAAATGTAATGTAAAACCTATGGGACAATGAGGGGCTACATAGTGCCGAGCTTTACCCGGGCCAGAAAGTCCACCCAACATGTTGTCAAACCATGAGGAATTTATTACTAATGTTGGTCAGCTGTAGCCACAGGGGGGGGCGGGGGGGCTTCTTTTTTTTCCACAGAGGAAAAAGAGAAATCATTAATTATCTCCACCGCCGCCCTTGATCATCGTCTGAGTTTATCTCCAAAGCGTGCATTTCCATCCTGACAGAGTCTCTTCAGCTAGCGTGTCCATTTATAAAGCTGGTGGCTTAGCAGCGGGGTCATACACTAACCTTACAGTTGCCAGCTGATGGTGTGAAGGATTGGAGGTGGAGGAGGCAGAACAAAGCAGACATGGCAGCAGTGAGTGTGCTGGGATCCAGACCTTGGCCTTCAGCCTCTTTCCCAGGGGCAACCAAATCAACAGACTATGGAAGAATGTGCTGCAAGTACAAGAGCAGCAGAATAACAACTACTCCAGTAAAAAGTCTCACGTTGAACAAATCCTTTGCAATGGGGAAAATAAAATATGTATTTATATGTTTGTATGTTGAAACAAAACCAAAAAAAACAGATAGATCTAAAGTAGCGGATGGGTACAGTATGTGAGCTGCCATTCTAACTCAGTGGTGAGACTCACTAAAGAGAACAGTGTGGATGTTAGTGGGTGTTTTGGGATATATCTAATAATCCTGCATGCATCCAGTGTAGGGGCCAACGAAATATAATCCAGAAGTTTTATTTCACTAACACCGTGGAAAACAGCTTATCCGGGTCAATTCAAACACTATATGTGTCTCTCTCTTGATCCAAGTGTGATAATAGGCCAGAGGGAAAGTGTTAGCATCCACTAGCATCCATGCTGCTGGGAGAGAGCAGGGATGGTAGTTACGTACTGTAAATGTACTCGACCCAGAGCCGAGCAGGAACCGGAGGGCAAAAAAACTCACTGAGCCCCGGTCGTGTAAGTAAGGGAAAATATTACATATACAAACATAAACACACACAGAGTTTACATATGTTGGGAGAGCAGGCACGAAACCCTTGAACAAATAATTTAGAGGACATTCTAAGCATAGGACGACTTTCAGTAGTAGACGTCAACAGTTTTACATTTTTGTTCCACATGTCGTCATGCATGAAAAGACCCCGACTGAACGAAGTGGACGGCTTCAGTTCTGCAAATGAATGAGTTAATCACCATTTGTATTTGGGAGGTTCCGTCCCACGCTGTTTGATCCACATAAGCAGTATAGTTGATCACTGTGACAGTATAAGCACACTGTTAGAGAATTCCACTGCGGATACATTTATTTGAAGGTTTGGATTTTAAAAACTCACGAGACTCATCACATTATGAGAATTTATCAACTCTGAAAAAATTATTCAAGTTACAATAAATTAAAGTTTAGTGTAAAAAGAAGAAATATACTCACTTGCAAAGTAATGCACCAGGAATATGCTTTGTCAACATTAAGCATCACTGGAAGTCGTCATTATACATTTGTTTATTTGTTTACATTACAACAGAACTTAAAGCATTTTCTACTAATTAACAGGACAATGTGATGTAGGTTTTTTTTCCAGCAGCAGCACATCCCCTTTGTAACATCACTGTAATAACGCAGTGCCCCATTCAATTCATTAAAATTAATCAGGGAGCTGTAGATTTAGCAGTGTTGTTGTCTGCTCTTTTTTTATTGAAGAAAATGGGATTCAGGGATCAATGGCCACCTTCAGAAGAATATACTTACATACTTACTTAATCTTCTTTGTTTCTTGAAGTGCATAAAGTATCGACATCACAGTTGGCCACCTTGTCGTTTTGCGCTGACCCTGTTTGCATTTTCCATGTGGTGTCCATCTTAGGTGCAATCTCTCTGGTCCATTTTAACAACATACCCAAACCGACGTCTGATCTCAGCTCAGCAGGATTTCTGTTTCATCTCAAATCCCATCTCTGGACACCCTCTGGACGTCCAATGGTCCCTGTCAACAGCATCATACGAGAAGTAGTAAGAAGTTAACTCTGCAGTTTAGCAGTGCTACAAACAGTGTGCCAGCTAGCATGCAGCAGGTAACTTAAAGCTAACAACCCCACATTTACAAAGTAAACATCAGCCTTACAAGCAACCCACTTATTTAACCACGATTTCTGAGTCAACACCATTTTGTTAATCATATTGTGGGTGGGACAGTACTCTCATGTTGCCTGTACTAAGAATTTGTATTTCAATGATATAATTTTATAGGTTGTTAGTTACACGGATAGGCTTTGAAAAGCCAGACTAACTTGTAATTTGTAGTATTAGATCAAGTAGAAAGATTAGGCTAGTTCTTGTATTTAAAAAGGGGTAAACTAGGACTTAACAAGTGACCCCTCTGTTGTAATTGAGAATCTATTGTTGTAAATCAGAAATCATTGTGCAGTTGTTTTTCACAGTTTTACAGTTTGTCGTCGTCACCATCTTGTCATCTTTCACATTTACACCCAGATGATCACACATTGCCCTTAAGCTGCTGTGTTACACCGTCAGTAAACCTGGCCCAGGTTTTTATGGGCTGCTGCTGAACCTGGCCGGGCTTGTTTAACTACATCCAACGCTAATTAGGGCTCATGTTGGAGCAGCACTGTTTACTATCATGATGTGAGTTTCCAGGTTATTGGAGGCTGTTAAAAGAAGAGGAAGAAGGGAGTGAAACTATCTTTAAAAAATGTCATTCAATTCATCCTTTGTATGAGACGCTAATACTGTGTATAATGAATTTTTTTGCTCTATATTCCTGTTGAAGTGCTCTTCATATATATTGTTTACAAAGAGGACTATGAGGCTCTGGCACTATTTTGTTAAACACATACAAAAAGTAAGCACATTTTGCAGGATTCTCTCAACTTTTATTAATGGAATTTTTCCATGGAGAATACCTTATTTCCGATTGGCTGGAGAGTGCACATCTATTTCAAATCAGAATCAGAAGGTATATATTGCCAGGTAGGTTTACACCTACCTGGAATTTGCTCTGGTTATTGGTGCATACATTGAACATAAAAACACAATAAATACAAAATACATTAGAAAATCAATATATAAAATAAAAATATATAAAAGATAAAAGATATAAAAAGTAAAGTAAAAAGTGAAATGCAAACAGTAGACTCTGATATAGTGTCCTTGACACTGGGGCAGCAGTTCTAGAACGCCATTTATGACCCCGGAGGAGCTTGGGCTTGTAAACTACGGCATGCATGAGCATTCACTGGGGGAAGTATCCTCCAAGGAAAAAACGCCATTGAGTTGCATTAGAAGTGTAGGCTCTAGTGACCCAGAGGGAAGGACCAGGATGTCTCTATGAATCTCTCCTGGTTATAGATATATAATTATAAAAATAGCAGGGACAGTAGATGTTGAAGTAGAACTTCAAATTACATTGGTAGAAGGTCAGTATTTTGATAAGGCCTTGTGGATACTTGAGTATAGATGTCATGTAGAATTTTCAAAGTCTCTCAAACTGTCATCCTGCTGAGGTGATGCTGTTAATTAACTTCTCCTGCACAAACAATATGTTGCAGGGCTAAATGTATTGACTCAGGTAGGAACATTACCAGCCAGGTGGGCAAACAGGTAAGTCTGTGGCTGCTGCCCAAAAGTCTCAGATCCCAGACAGCAGAATGTGTGACAGCGCGGCTCCTTGTTAACTTTGGCAGCGAAGCACTGGGCTCTTCACTGGAACCTGACACTCCACACAACGCCACCAAATGCACATCATAAAAACACAGTCATAAATCACAAGGAGCCTGAATAAAGTCAAACAGGGGGAAAAAATGAAACAGTGTGGGAATAAAAGTTGCGTTTGGACAACAGAGAGAGGACAAAGAAGAAGAGAATGGAATGATCATACAGAGGGGAGAAAATATTTTTTAGCAAGTGTACATGGGCTGTGTGTTTAGATCTTAATGTGTCATTGCTGCACATTGCAGTATAATCTTTGTGCAACTAAAAGGACTTTGATAAATGTGTCTGCAGCGCACTGCCAAGCTCACTGCCCACTTGCATAACGCTCACCATTCAGATTCATTAATAGCCACGTAATGGAAAAGCAGGGAGCAGCAGCGGCAGCAGCATTACACCCCAGTGAAAGGTCTCGAGACAAATACAGTGCGTAAATAACCATTGTGCTTCGGGCCGACACATTCCAGATCAGACGACAAATAGCCATTAACTGCCACGTTATCAATCACACAGGTACAGTGCACTGTCACTGGGTCTTTTCACGCATTCCAAACGACAGGCATAACTCTGACCTGACAAACCCAGTCAGCTTGAGCAACTTCCCCAATCGATCACAGCTGTCAGGAGGCATAGCACGGCTTTGTTCTGATTAATTACACCTTAGCTGCTGGGGAGCTGTCACTCATCCTAGCAGGTGATATATATATACACACTATCGAGATGTTGTGAATGAACTTGAATGAGTGCGGGTGTCATGAGTCAGCCGCCAAATATTCAAATGAACATTATAAGACGGAGGCAGAGGGAGAAACCAAACAAGGAAACCATTTGGCTGCCCTCGGGCAAAACTATCCAGTCTTCACTGTCCCACAAAGCAGAAGACGTGCTACCAGCGTCAGAGGATCAGAGTTCCTGCATTAGAGTGACGAGTGAATGCAATTTCCCCTGAGAGAGATTGTATCATAATGATGTCAGTGCCTCTCTGTGCACATAATATGTTTGAATAAACCTGCTGGGATCTCGAGGGAACTCCAGCAAGCAGCGGAGTTACAGTAATGTGTTTAAACTGGCAAAACACACATCCAGCCATGAGTTTCTCCGAGACACATTTCAAAGCGCATAAACATTACTTTACATACATTTCCTGCAGATCATGGCAGATTGTTCCAAATTGGACACATCAGCACAATAAATGTTCAATCTGCTTGTGCATGCATGTGTTCACAGATGAAGTAGTAACATTGTACAGTGTGTGTGTGTGTGTGTGTGTGTGTATGTGTGTGTGTTGGGGGGGTTAGCATGTGTGGGTGTAAGTATTTGAGTATTTGATTCAAGCGCTTTTGGAAGCACATCTCTGAAGCAGAGGAACCATTCTACAGCCCATTGACAGGATAAAATAAATGATAAATGATGGATTGTCAACAAAACAAGACAGTTTGAGCTAAATTCAGCGAGTTAACGTGCCTGCAGCGTGGTCACAGTGAACAAGCTTGATGTTTACAGTTATAATGTTTTCCATGTTCAACATCTTATCTCCGCTGGTGAGGTCATGTTTTCAGTGGTATGTTTGCCTGTTTGTTTGTTAGTTAGCACGATCACTCAAAATCGATTCGACCGTTTGCATGAAATTATGTGGAAGAATGGCTGATGATCAAAGAAAGAACCCATTGAATTTTGGACCAGATCTGAATAAATAGTCGGATCCAGTAATGTTTATACATTTTTCTTAAGCATTGCATATAATCTGTAGACGAGGTCAATATTTTGCAGCATGAATCCTTCGGATTTCTGTTTGTAGTTTGACCAATCACGTTGGAGCAGGCATTCGGCTTTCGTGTTTTTTATTTATTGTCCTATGGCTATCGGTTCTTGCATTCATGTGCAGATAGGTGTTGATAGAAATCATCAGCCAAAATGTCATCTGCACCTTAAACACATACAAAAGTATCACTGTTGTGTCTAGTGTGAGGAAACATTTGATAAACAATGTACAGACAACGGAAGAAAGAGTCTTGCCCCAGAATTTAAACCACAGGGTAATTCATCACCAGACAATATCTAATGGAATCAGATTGTTTCTTCATGATCGACGAATCAAAATAAAATTATCTGCTGATGGAACCAAATGAATATGACCAATTTGATCTAAAAGATTGATGTTTCAGTCTGACAGACAGTATGTACTAGGGAACCAATACTTCGGCTTGGTACCGAAGTATTAATTTTAAAAACGCCACAGTACTCAGTACAGTGCAATAGGTACTTGAAGACTAGAACCATTGTTGTTTATTATATGTTCAAAAGTGTGTGTTGAAGTAAATGGGATTTATTATTTTGCTTTTTTTCTTTGTCATGTTATCGAATCACGGAAGTATCATGGTATCGTGACATCCACCACTGTCAGTGTCTGTATGTCTGGTAACTTGCTGCAGTGAAGCCCGTTCGTGAATCAATGACTCAGCTTCTCTGTAATAATGCTGAAGAGCTCTATGTGAATCCAACACACCTTTCCATAAATCAACAAGAACTCCCAAGGGTAATTACACCTGTTAAGTGTGTCCGTGTGTATGTGTGTTTAGGTGCCAGAGGTTTGCACATCTCACTTTATAACTGCATGGTGGAAAACATGATGTGTGGGCGTGGGGTTTGTATTAACAGCAGCTCACGCTCACCCTCATCTCCTCGTCAATTATCCACAACATCCCAAACGTCGACTTCAGCCTCCACTGACACACACACTACGGGAGCGCTCAGTGGCGGCTTGCACCAGGAGCAGCTGCACACGCGCTTCATCTCTTACTCTCTACTGCACTTTCCACAACACCAGCATTCCTACAATAACCATATTCTCATGCCAACCCCCTTCACCCTGTTAATGTTTCATGGCTTGCAATTCTACGAGGAAGGGTTTCAGTGAGGCAGCTGCTGAGGGAACGGGACGCAAAGACTTCTGTCCGAGGACAATGTGTCTCAGTTGACCATTACACATAAGCACAGGGGTCTCCAGAGGCTAAATGTAGACCACCATGATACAGCCCCCGAGAGTTTCAAGTGTTAAAACATGTCTGGGAGCAAACTGAGACACTTTACTCTGTGTGCTCAGGTCGACTCGAGGGCCAGTAGGTCGTCTGCAAGCTAACGCTGCAAAGCTCACAGTACAATCATGCCTCCTGATCGTTATCTGCACAACAGTGATGCAGACCTGCTCTAAGGAGCTTTGCCGTGCTCCGCTCCACAAGCAAAAGCTTTTTAAAGATTGACTTCTTTGTGCAGGGGAAAATCTCTGCAGCTCAAAGGAACAGCTCCGGCCGGTGTTTTATTACATTGTGTTTCTTCAACGGCCTCGCGCTTGAAAACAACTTTCCAGCTGAGCAGTTCTAGCATTAACAAAGCCGTTCATCTTTGATGAGCTCCATGTGCAAAAAAACAAAGAAGAGGGGAGTAAAGAGCCTGTGATCAGAGAAATAAAATCATATGTATATTCTGTCACGCCTCACTTCCTGTGGAGCGCTGCAGAATGTGGTGTGCTTGAAGGAAAACAAATAGCATGTCCCAGGACAAGGCTGTGTTTGTTTCTGCTGCTTTCCTTGGAATCGCAGGAGCGAATGTGAGCCTTGAAAAACGCATGTGCCGCTTTAAAACAGTTTTTTACATGATTTATTTCTTTTATGGCAGATTTCAGGAATACTTTGTCTTATCTTCAGGAAGTATTCCAGCCTGCTGCAGGGACATGTCAGGAGCCAAGATCTCTCTTGCTCACAAGCAGTGTTGTTCCCTGCAGCTATATTTCTCAACCTTGGGTGGTCACTTTACATTTCCTTCTTCCATTTTTTCCACTCCCACTGTTTCAAACATTGCACCAGAGCGATGATGAGCAGCGATTTTATCTGAGGTTGACAGGCTCTGTTGTATCTTTGTCTCAACTGAGAACACCACAATTTCCCACACACACTTTAACACACACATGCACACTGTCTGCAATGACGACAAACACATTCATTTCATGCTGTATCTGCGAGACAAAAAGCCTCCCATCGCCCCACCCCACAGTTTCACAGTAGACAGTCAAGTTCTGGGTCAGTCAAGCTCGTGGGAGCTCACATCCGTCTTCCCTCTTGACATGACATCACAAATGAAAAACAAGACGAACGAGATTACTATTATAAAGGGTTGGAGGGCTTATCTCTGATTACTGAGGTGGATTGTAGCCCTAAGTTCACCAGAGTACACACGCACCAAGAGACGCACGTTCAAAACTGACTTTACAACCATTTAATCTGCTGCATTTTCCACCAGGGCCCATTCTGTGTCAGATCATATTATTCCTTTCCACCACCATTTAACCAACTAATCTGCATACACTACACACTGTGTGTCTGTCTGCTCTGCTTAGCCCAGCGATGTTAAAAGTACATCAGCAGCCTGCGGTGAGGTTTATGCTTTAGTATTGTATACAATGTGCCAGTGAAAGGGGAACCGGCGATGGAGTCATCAGGATTGTGGACTGACCCTGAGTTCATGGCGTACCCCCCCGCTGCTCGTCCCTTTCATCAAACAGCCCAGTTGTTGGTTTAGCTCAGGCCCTTCTCAGCAGGCCTTGGCAAGGGGGAGAGCCCGTGGCCAAAGAGGATTTGGTCAGAGGAGGGGGGCACGTCTGCTCGCACTCAGCAGCAGCTTTTCCACCATCAAGCACCACCTACTTCCAATCATGCGTTTCCCCCCCAAATCCTCCCTGTGCCTGCAGAACCGGCCAGGCCAGATCGAGCAGAGAAGAGCGCTGGTCTAAATATACCCTTAAGTTAGCACAAGGAAACAAAGGACGAAACTCTCACTAACGCACCATCACACCTTTCCAAACACTTGTGTTGGCATCCCACAAAGATAGCAACATCAATCACGTTTCCTTAGAGACGACTTATATGTTATTAGAGCATTTATCTTTTAGTGGTGTAGTGGCACATCAGAGGCGAGGAGATAATGACACGCTTTATTGAAATGGAGACGAATGCACCCTCTCCTAACCATGGGTGGTCTAGTCAGGAGAACTGCATGGAGAAGAGCCCCACAGGCAATTGACATGCAAGCCAGACGGAAGAGCTATGGTTTACGCATTACACACAGCTGGGCTCAAGATATCACTCATGTACATCATGCTACACAGTGTGTGCATGTTTTTTTGCTTCAACAGCAACAGTGCATGTTTGTGAGGGCTCTGTGTGTCTGACAGTGTAGAAGCAGTGATGGTGAACATAAATCAAAAATCATTCTCCAGTTAGAGCAACAAGTCTCAACCAGCAGAATCAGAGAGCCCTGAGGGTCGATGCAAAGTGGAAGACATAACCAAGCACAGCAAGACAGAAACTAACAGTAAAGGCTTTGTTTTCATAAAGATCCATGAATTGGATTAAACTGGTAACATGTGAAAAAGTGCCTCACAATGTTAAAGGACCAATCCAAATCTAGTCTTTGCATAATCCTGCTGATTGACCAAACAACCAAAGAATGGTGAAAACATGAGCTGCTTGGTGGATGCCAAAGGATTCCCCACATGAACTCGTCGGTGTGTTGCAGTTTAAGTCAGTTTGAAAAGCTTTTCTACCAGAATAATCATCACCCAGAGACTGATTAAAACAAGGTCATTCTGGTGGGTCTGAGGTAAGTGTAGCATGTAGCTGACATTTGCTAATTTCACAAAGTTAAGCAGAGATAGTACAGGATCGTTTCCAATGTACTTGATGATGCAATAGATGAAGAGCTATGATTATCGCCAAACACATTACAATTTTCATGACAATCTAATCAAACTTGTTGAGGTAACTCAGTCTGGACTAAGGTGATGAACCAATGGATGAGCTGCACAACCAACCTTAGAACCATGCCAAGTGAGTAGATCAAAAGAATTCCAAGAAAACACGATATGAGATTACTTAAGTGACAAAGTTCCTCCAGAGCCACAGACATTATGCAAGTGTTTTCATACAGGCTGGGTCGTACACCCTGTTACCATGAATGACACTGACATGTCAAATCTGTTGAGTGGACCTCATAAGTGAAGCATGCCATATGATTTTGAGAAAGAAACAGAAATTGAAAGGCTGACAGAATCTAAACTTTCACCGGGTCTGAAGTGTACCTCCACCAACTGCAGTAAAGTAAAAATGTGGCTTAATGAACGGAAAAAAACTATATTGTGCTATTAAAGCTGTATCAAAAGGTCTCCATTTTAAATGTCCGTTATATATATATAACTCAACCACTGCCAGAAAGAGGAGAAATATAACTTAAAATCTCATTATTGTCCAAACTACCTGATTTTGTCTTTTTCTCTCATAATTCTTATATTAACAAACAAGAAAATCTACTCTTCCCTTCTAATTCTAATACACTGATCTTTATTTCTGTCCCCCACATGTGCTGCACAGTCTCTTGTTGGTTTTTGAAATATGTTTAGAAACCAAAATAAGATCAGAATATCACATATTTGTGATCAAATTCATGATACAGCTCAAACAGATATGATCTAGGGAGGGAGCTCCCTGTAACATTTTCAAACACTTGACCCAGTTGGACACCGAAAGAAAACTCTAGATAGACGGCAGTACAATAGACAAATGGCCTACACAACTGCCTGTGACTTCATAAATCCAAGGTAGTAGGTTTGTGTGTGAGGCTAAGCTGCTACCACATCATTCATCATCTCATTAATGAGGCTTACAAAGAGGGAGAAAAAAGGATGATTGGAGAGTTATCATCATTGGATGAGAGGGCCAAGTGGGTGGGACGTTCTCAGAATACACTCATCTTCATTGGTAGTCTGCTGGTGACGAGAACTGATCCCGGGGATTGTGCACAGTCAGGTGCAGGAGTCAGTCAAAGCTCTGGGTCGCACTCAGCAAGTTGGCGAGTTGCCCTGAAATGTTCACCAAAAGCCACAAGAGATACCTGCAATTTGTCACCCCTATAAAATAACCTTCTCCTTCTCATTTGTCATTTAAAGGCAGTTTGTGCTCCTAAAGGGGAACGGCGCTTAGCACCGGATCTGTGTTTCTTGCAAAGCATTTTATTATCAAGAAGCCCCCACCCTCCGTCTGGTGTTTTTGTGGCAGTTGGCAGAGTCAGAGGAGGGTTTTAAAGAAGACATTTAATCTTTCCTGGCTGCAAAGCTTTCATACAAGTCAGAGTAAAGACGGGCAGGAAAAGCCTAGAGGGCAGTGCATCAGTTCTTTGTTTGACGACTGGCTTGGCAGATGGCCAGGGCCTGATTTCTCACACCATGCATGCCACAGCACACCTCGGGCTTAGGAGACAGAGAGACTGATGGAAAGATTGAAGAATGAACCAAGTTCTCCAAATTTCACTGTTCCATTAACAAACGCTGTGGATCCTCACAGACATCGTTTAATCCGACTTTACATACTTATGTTATATCCTCACATTTTACAGTTGTGTTCATTGTCTCAATGGAAAGAGGCACGTGGATGAGATTGTTGTCATCAGTGCTGGGACGTTGTTATGTCACCCCAGTCCAAACTGGGTCAAACCTTTCAACAGGTCAATCCTTTGAGTATTCTAAGGATTTAGGTTTCGATTTATGAGTATTAGTGCAGGTATCATTATCAGGCTTTGCCGGTAAGAGAAAGAAAAACTATTTGCGTCATCATCCTTCAACATTTAATTGTCGATGACGTTCAGCCTCAACAAAAACATGGCATGTTTTACTTTACTCAAGATTGTGTTTATTTGACACTAAATACAGATATATAAGTTGGAAAGTGGTCTCAATCTTGTGAACACCACTGTATGTATTATGGTAGAAAAAGAAGAAATCGATAGAGACAATATTTCAGCAAATATCAGTCTAATAAGTAAAACTAAGACTACAAATATTCAAACTCCCAACCAAAGAGCAGCACACTGAAGGCTGATAAGCACTGATCAGATGTGGAAGTCTTAAAAGTAGTGACACAGGGGGCCAGTGCACAACTTCATGTGTTTCGTCAATGCAAAAATTCTGCTGGATGACATGTTGTTTTTCATTGTGGCAAAGGTTGAGCCAGGCCCAGTCTTTATTCAGAGGGTAGTAATTTAGGTCCTTCTGAAAGCAAACTGAAGCTGAAATGCTTCCATCACGATCAAAATATGAATCTATAGACAGTGAGAGTTTTTGTCAACATCTGACAAACTTTGTCTCATTAGAAAAGTCTAGTTTGTTGTTTTTTTACTTGTCAGCATCAAAAGTATGTAAGTTCCTGCAAAAAAAGATGCATATCTCGATCCAGACCAGTGGCCGACCAGTTGCACAATTTCAAACAAGGAAGGCATTGAGAGAGTTGTTGTGCCACAGGTAAGAGTAAGAGTTATTTCTTTAACCCATGATTGGATGATACAGCTCTGTGTGGAGACATCATTGTAGTAAAAGACTACTAACAAAAGACAACCAGTGTTGAGCAACCTATGATGTCACTTACAATTAAAGGCTGATAATAGAAAAAAACATTTTCAAAATAAACACTGAGGCACTTGAGGCACTACTGAGCTTGCAGCAATTGCTGGACTGCTCTGTCCTCTGGTAGGTCGAGGATCTGGTCGAATTTTGAGAGATCTGCATATTTTCCCTCTTTTTCCTCGACCTCTACAGTCATCAGCCACCGCTGGTTTTCAACGGGGATCAGTTACCATCCTGTCACTGTGAGTGAGGTTACACGTGCTGCCATTCATCTCCTTGAGTGTTACCTCACACATCTGTCACAGAACATGCAGAGCCATCGGGCAGTCAGACAGGTGTCACTGTATATGACATCCCTCACTCAGTGGATACTTACCTGTCGGTAATCTTACCTCTCAGCTTATGTTTCATAAACTGCTTCACTTGTGGTTTCAGAAGCACGGACATTGTCCTGTGGATTGTTCTATTTGCCCTTCTCAAAGTAAACCTTGCTTTACACTGCGGACGTGCTGTTATTTTCCTCATCGGTGGCGATTACCTATGCTGGTATCATATCTGATGTGTGCTTGTAAATGCATTTGTGTGAGAGCACTCAGGTGTGACTCCTCTTTGCTTCTGGCTTCCATCCTTTCTGTCAGCTGAATTCTGCATGATCAACATTTACACAGCTTATTATCTGTTCGTAAATATTTGGCCGTCTACTCTATTGTTCCAGACAGATTCAATGTGAACAATCGGGTGAACTGTGTGACTACAGTGAGCTTCTATTTAATTCTAATCAAACAGCCGTTTCATGCTCCCAACTGTCACACCAAAGCACACACAGGGTTGAGTCAGTGCAAACAGACAGTCCTGTTTTCAGATAGGTGGACTCTGGGTAATGCTGACAATGCAGAAATAGTTTTTAGCTGAGTCTCCATGTGCTGGAGGCAGAATCTTCTTCAGCTCATCGGAGCATTCCTCTCTGAATAATGTTCTTACTAATCCTGGCATCGGCATTAACTGTGATTATTTCATATGCAAATGTTGGATTGTGCATGTTTCTATTTATCTGACAATGGCTGCTTTCCATTAATCAATTAAGTTAATTATGAATCCACCCGTTCTCACTCATTTTTTCTCCTGTCTGTAACCCAGAAATCTAAGTTTCCAATAGTCGAGGATGTTCCATTTATTCAAATGTGTGTCAGAGGAGATGAGGAGGCCTGTAACAGAGCCTGGAGTCTGTTGGAATATGTTGTAACTGATGGAACAGTAGATGGAACAGCTGGGCAGCTGTAGAGGCGGTAATATAATTTACTACTGTAGGCTTAGATTAGGCAACCTATGGTGTTAAGAAAACAACAACAACAAATACAGCTAGTTATTTTCATAAACTCAAATTAATAATTACTGGATGTGTGTATAATCTAGAAGAAAATAAATAAGAACAGAAATTTTCTTTTGTTCATCTTTTACTTTACCTTCCATGTTTGTTGAGCTCATTTGAGAAAAATTAGGTAGTTACCTGATTTCATAGATGCTTGTACGCTGATATAATTTTGAATTGTTTATGGTTGTCACATTGATTTTGTTATATTCCATGAAACCTACAACAATATATCTGTATGTCGTCTGTAACTTTCACTGTAATCTGGATTGAAAGGGATGATGGATGCTGTGCATTAGTGTAAATTCCTCTGCATGCCTTGCACCTGTCCCTGGCACAGAGCTGTAGCTGTAAAGGACACAGGGGTCATGTCTTGTCACGTCAAGGGGAAGATATCTTACATTCCACAATTCCCCACAAATTACATTTGTTGAGTTTTTAGATTGATGGAATATACTCTTTGGAGTCAGTATTTTGTTATGTTACTGTTTCTAGACAGAGCACTATTTGAAATTAAAAGTGAAGTGAGCAATTCTGGAGAAAGACGTGATATTTAAACTAAACAGCTAAATAAATTTACCCTGCTCCGCCCCCCAGATTCATTGGACATGCATTGCCAAGGCACAATTCAACACAATGGGGTAAAAGTGACTTTTTTTTTAAAAAAGTCATAAAAGTCATTAAGATTTTCAAAAAACTACAATGACAGAAGCAAGTTTTGTATAGCCTAGCATTTTGAACTATTCATCCAACCAAAGGTCCACTGGGCTAGCTTTTTTTGGGCTAACTTTTAGTTTTGTGTGTTTCTATTTTTTTAATTTTCATTTCTATAAAACCAGGATGTACAAATAAATGCCATGTTATAGCAGACTCAAAGTTCCTCTGCTGCTCTAGTTAACGTTATAAAGCTAATATCTTGATAACTAGATATTAAACCAAATTTCTGTCCACTGAACACAAACATTACACTGGTACCTGTTTCCTAACTAATGATTAACTACCACAAACATCAGCAAAAAGATAAGAAAACTAAATGGACATTTTAGCTCTGTGAATCATAGCAAAGTTAACATTACCCACTTGCGAAGCAGAAACAGAGCATCCTTGTCATTGGTTTTATAATCTCTGAGGTCAGAGGCCACTGGGACTACTGGGAGAAGACCTGGTGGGCTGTAATGGGCCCGCTGCACCTGTGGGTGGCTGACTGTTAAAACATCCGTAAAGTTTTGAATAGCCTCATCGGCCTGTTTGCAGTAATGCCCCCCCTGTGTTGTGCACTCTGTCACACACATGTAGAGGTAGGTAGTGTGTCCCAGACATAAATGTTGAAAGCAGTAGCAAGTGCAACCTCTAATGAAATCTGAGTATTTTTCCAACGCAGAACCAGATCTAAAATGGAACTGGCCATCAGACCGCAACCCCAGGTTTTTGTATTTGTACTGTTCTAAAGTAATTTATTCAGCGTGGTAGACAGACTTAATTTAGTTTCTTACAAGTATAACAAGAGAGTCTCCGTCTTGAGACTCCTTTTCCATTTCTTAAATTTCCCTCAGTGTTTCTGTTGAGTTTGGCTGCATGACAGTGGCAATGCCAAAATGTGGAACTGAGTCCTGCAGCCTCTTGGTAAAATCAAGATGTTATCACACATAACTTTGTTGACACAGCAGTGACAGCTGCAGACACATGAATAAGTGACACACACAATTCTTTGGAAAAAGCAGGGTAGAGAATCTGTGATATTCTCCCCTCGCTTGGCAATTTTAATGTTTGAAGATTATTAAACAGGACATTGTCAAATAGGAGAATGTGAACTCAAACCTTACTTTTAAAGTATTATGGGTAAAATCATATACGGACAGGAGAAACATTTAGATAGAATAAATACAATGAATGTTTGAACATAACTGCCGATAACTGTCTTGTGGTACAGTTCAGAGAAGGTGACCAGTCTCCAGTCATTTTCTTTTTGAAGCCGTGCGCATGACTCTTTTTAACAAGCTTTGGCTTTAAAATTGCCAAAGCAAACATTTACAGTGTCAGAGTGAGAGATGCTGTCATTTGGTGCACAATGAGTAGAGCAGAGGCGAGAGGACACACCCCTGGGAAACACCTGTGGATCTAAAATCTATTGTTGACTTTGACAACCTGTGTTCTACCCAGGAAAAACTTCAAAACTCAGACGCTGATGGAAATCTACCTGCAGAGGTTGCTTACGCAGCCTCTTGATTAAGATTATGTTCAAAGCTCAGCTACAGTCTGTGACCAGCTGCAGTAAACATAATAGTTTTACTGACCCCTTGTATATTTTCACTGACCTGACAGCTAAAAAATTATAATAACTTAATATTTATTGGTGCTTTATATGTTCTGTACACTTACAGTTATGAATTTAAATCATCTCCCTCCGCTATGAGAAATTAGGTAAATGTTTATTTAATTTTAAGAGTGCAAAATTATAACATTGTAGGGATGCCATCATCATCGTCATTTTTATTGTCATTGTTGCTTTTATTATCCATCCCTGTCGGATGCAATAAACATCATAAATAGTGAGGCGGTCCACAAAGTTGGCAAGGATGGCAACAATAAATCAAGCACACCCTTCCAGACGCAAGGTTTGCGAGGTAGCTAACAACACAAGTCACGTGGCTCGTTTCAACTGCTGCATGAGGCATCTGATCAAAACTTCACTATAAAACATTTTGATTTATTTCAATTTGGGAAATCTTTGCTCGAAACAACTGCCGGCTATAAACGTTCAGTACTCCACATCAGAGCAGCAACAGTAGAATTTGGCACAGTCTGTAATTTTGGTACGAAAGTATCACAAAGCTAAAATGGGTCAGAGAACAAGTGTATGATCAGCATTTCAGATATTTCTATCCACATTAGTACTGGACACTAAACTTTTTAAAACCTCAGAAGTAACTGTAGTTCAACGCAGCTGGTTACTGTACGTTGCTAGTTAAGTACCTCAGTAAAGTGCTTCATTACCTGGCTACTAGTAGACTCCTTTATGAGATGATACCCTCAACATTTTAATTCTATACACATTTGCAGTTCTTCGATATACCACATTGGTGATATCCTTGAAGTCCACGTCCACTCCTCCTTAGAGAAGAGCAATCCTTGTTTCATACCCAGACCTGGCACTGAATGGTCAAAGAACTTACCCGTAACAAACTTTTACTGGTCCTTGTTTTTTTGCACCCCAATGTACAGTAGGTGGTAGGGTCCCCCAGATGCTACAAGATGGAATTACGATAGAGTGACTTGGTTAAATATGCAGCCAATATCCTTATCATATCTAAGGATATTTTTAACGTGAAGCAGCAAATTCCTATTAAAGACATTGTACAGTTATTATTCACAAAGATTATTAAAATAATGGTGCAAGTAATAGTCATGTGAAGAATTTTTCCGTCCGGATTGTTAAGCATTTCACATGGTAGTCCTATTGTTTGAAGTTAAACTACATTTGTCAAATACTTATTTAAAGTGAAACTTACTTTCTCTATTGATGCTTACTATCAGTGATATATACATTTCTGTATTTACTTCTGGAAACGGTTTGTGCCTTCCAACATGTGACTTGTTTAATCCCAGCAGGTAGATCGTGTAATGGAAAGACTCCGGCAGAACAGCATGAGAAAAAGCAGATGATGATTGGCAGGGCCCTCTGCAGAGCAGACTGGCCGACGGACTGGCTGACGGGCTTGCTGGCCAACTGGTTAGGGGTTTTCCTTGCCTGCGACTGAAAGGAGAGAGACATGGGGCGAGGAGAATGTAAGTTAGGAAGAGAGAGACACAGAAGGAGAGATGCGGACAGAGCACGGAGCCAGCAATTTGCTCTGCTGTTGCCTCGGGACCCTTAATAAACACATCCATAAACTTGCTGTGTCTCCCTTGTTCTTCTCTCTTTTTTCCAGGCTGACAAGTTTAAACCCAAAGTGAAGGTTAAGTCAATCCAACTCTTACTTATGCACCTTTTTATATCTACGATATCATTCACTCAGGCAGTGTCCAATATCTATTATGGTGTGCAGACAAAGTGTTCAATACTTTGTAAACTCCATTAGATATGAGTGAAAATGAAGTGACACTGATCCATATAAATAGTCATTGGTGCGAGCAGCTTATTAGATTGACGTGTGAGACAACATCAGTCTTCTCAACCAATGCTCGATAATGAAAGGTTCACGAGGAAGGAAAATATGGTGGTATTTACACCAAGGTCAAAGGACGAAGCTGTGAAGTTGTTATAGAGCTATAACGAAGCAAAGTCTGCCTCGGAGGGTGTTGGACTTGACCATGAGACAGCTGTTTATTTCCCATTTCAGACCAAAAGTCTGTGATGTCTTTAAACCAACACTTCTTATAACAATCATGATGAAGAAGGTTGTCAATCTTTCCCTTAAAATAACCTATTCAAACCTTATGGTGTTTTGCTGTAGATAGGAGCGCAGTGATTTAGAGGGGTGGAGTCAGAATGTAGGGACAAACAATCTACTGTTTAGGTTGAAGGACTTGATTTGGTTATGATCATTTATTAATCAGGCATTCAGAGCTTTGAGACTAAATGTTAAAACCAAGGCAGGTTTTTAGACTGCTGGGAATCAGTGAGTCTCTCATAATCCCAGATTGCCTGCTGAGGAGTAGCTTGATCATGTCATCTCTGCTATAGGCATTTGTGATGAAGTGCTAGGGATATTACTGTACTAATTAACTAAGTTAATCTTAATGTATGCTTCTTCAGAATCTCAGGTTTGATGGTCAAATAGCTTCGTAAGAACTCACTCCCCATGTTTCAAGTTTCTGTTCCTTTCTAAAACAAGTCAACATTCACACCAACTTCCAACTGTGATTGGCAAGTTAACAGGAGCCAGGGTTTGGAGTTCTCTCTTCCTTTTAACCCAGTGAAATACTATGCTGCCTTCCAGCAGTGATTGTATAGAAACGTGCGTCATCATCCCCACATTTACCCAATATCCCCTAAGCCCCACTTTTTTTATGAACAACTGTGTTCCCTCCCTCACAGCTTTTATTCTGGCCATTCAGAATAACAATGAAATCTTTTGATTTTATCATCGCTCGCACAACACAACATACAGGCTGTTCTGTCCAAGTGTAACCCCGACCTAAACCTATCTGGAAAACAACTCAAAAGCTCAGTGCCACATCACTTTTGTGCATTTTTATGGAGGAATGCCCCTTTTTTTTAACTTTATTAGAGCTCAGTTTCCTTGACTTAATGTCTTCTTATGGTCAGATCCAGTTACGTCTCCTGCAATTTACAGTGTCAATATGATTCGAGGCTTTATGAAACCTGTGTACAGGACTACTTGTGCGACTATTTGTGTCTACAAGGGAGAGTGACACCATGAATGGTTTCAAGCAGAGACTCGCAACATGTGTGCTTTATTATTCAGAGTTGAACAATTAATTTGCAACATGCTAATACAGTATAGATGTACGTTTCGGTCTATCTATCTATATATCTGTGTTTGACGTGTCTTTGGCCTTGACCTGGAAACAGCATGTCCATAACCTGGTGAACTTCTGTCAATACTCTAATTCCTCACCCCTTCCCCCACACCCAGACACTGCAGCTGTCCAATCTCCCTCTGGGGTCAAAAGGAACATCCTAATGCACGTCCCACTTGAGACTGGCACCTGTTGGCCCTGACTTAGCCTGGCCTTCATAAAGACAACAGAGAATTCAATAAAGCAGGCTTAGAGCCACAAGGCCTGATGGTGCCTCTGTTCAGCCCACAGTCGCTGCTTTGCCTCCCCCTCATTTTCCATGCTGTAGTGAAGCGAATCTCAAACAAATGCTTGATACGTAATTTGGAAGATTGAGGCGGTCTGACTCTTAGCAGTATCACAAGAACGATCACAGATACATCGGTCGAACCACAGCGGATTAATCAATGGGAGAGTGAGGCCTGTGTGTGCTGGGACTTGTGCTGTGAGAAATTGGCGAGTGACTTGTCTTCTTGAGTGTAATATTCATCAAAATCTGTCTCTAGGGCTTAACTGAAGATAAGATCATAATAAACAAATGTAAAACCATCAAATTATACACCTGTTTGTCAATGTATATTTGTAAGGCTTGGATTTCTAAGGACAGACAAAGTTGATGTGTTTCCAATAAACATGTATGCAGCAGTTTCCTATCCATATATATATAGATATGACAATTTGTCAAGAATTTTTATCAGAGGGTTAACAGTAGACATCTGCAGTAATAACGTTCATTATTTATTAAAATAAATTTTCCAATATCACTGACGGACACCGACTTTAACAACTCCAAACTGCGGCAGCAACAACAACCGGACGTGTCCATCACTTTAACATGTCCTCTGGAAACACTTAGGTTGTTGTTTTCTGTAATTGCAGCGCGTTTCTGTATTTGCAGCGCGTATCTATAATGGGTTGTGTTGTGTTGTCAAATTGATGAAGATGTTTCCTTACTTTGCCTGTGTTTTGTCTGCTTGCATGTCTTTTCTTAAGTTGCAGTGCGTTGAGCTCTCAGGGCCACCGTAACAATGTGGTTGAACAAGGTAAAATTTTCAATGATGAGCGGCTTTGCTCAAATCTGTAGAGCTAACAGTAAACAACGAGTGACCTAAATGTGCACCTCACTGAATCAGGGATTGTTTATGGATGTTGGACATATGATTGACCCCTCTTTGTTGTGGCCTCTTTATTTCCCCTGGATTTAGAATGGTCCTTGATCTGCCTCTCCTGCAGTCTTCTGCATAGCTTCTACCAGGAAGAGTAATAACCAGCATGCCAACCTACCTGATTTTGCCACAGTTGATGGCTCACTTCCTTTTACGTGTCTTATTATAAGCTTACTGTGCGCTCAGCTGTCCAAGAGTGTAATTAGAGGGCAGATAGATCCCACTGTCAAGCTGACACGTTGAAGCTGCGGGAAAGTTTGTCTAATTGTGACTTTGACAATGTGTGAGTCACTGCTCTGATCCGCTCCTTCATTAGAGCAAATCCCTGCCCTAAAGACCAATGAAGAAGAGATTTAGTGAAGTCTGGGAGGTCTGCCTAAAAAGGCTAATGGGCCTGTGTGCTTACACGAGTGTTTGTGTGTGTGTGTGTGTGTGTGTGTGTGTGTGTGCGTGTGTCTGTGTGTGTTTGTGTGTGTGTGTGTTGTATCTGTAATATAACTTGAAATGTTTCCAGTTTCTTTTTTTTCCGGCTTTCCGCTGGGTTCCTACATCGCCCCTTCTCGCTGTCACTCACACGCCGTCAAACGGCCCTCTGCTTGACTTATAATTAACTGCAGTTGTTAATGGGCTCAAGAAGAATTTAGGTTGTAAGCCGATCCTACAATTAGGGCTTGTTGACTTTTTGCATAAATGTTGGGGGGGCTGCCCTCCCGAGGGGTGCAGGGCAAAAGAAGGGCGTCTTTGAGCGGCTGCCAGGCCCGGCTGGACCTCCTGAGATGTTGGAGGGGGAAGTGGGGTGTAAAGCACACAGAGAGGAACCCTTTCCAGCAGTGTTCCTGTCGGGGTCACACAGGACATCAGGTTAACCTCTGGAAACTGAGATGGGACCCTGTGGACCAGTGAGTCTCACATGTGCGTCCTCAGGAGGATAAACATGCATGAATTATTTAAAATAGGAAATCATCTCGGAGCAAGTTGGATATACCTGATCTCTGGTTGTAGCTATCCGATTTCAAATTGAAAAAACATTATATGTAATTTTAACGTTGGCACGTATACAAAAATAATTAACATTTTATTCTCATTGTTTTTGTCTCTGTTTGAACTTGGCTGCTGATTGTTGCCTTCTCAGGTGCTGCTGCTGCTCTTGGGTGGCAGAGTCAATCTAAGCATATTTGCACTGACAGTGGAAGCACAGACTGATCAAAGTTAGTGAGAGACAAAGTTACTGTCTCAAAGTGCTCGTCTGAAACTGGTTATGACAAAAAACTAATTATACCACTGACGTGCACACTCCATATTCTGAATATGACAACAAGAGTTTGCTGGAGTTACTCGTTTAAGATGTTAATCATCAAATCAAGGAATTTTATTATTTATAAACTGTAGATTTTAAGTTTTTATAGATATTTTTGGACATGTTGGCTGTTAATAATAGGACAGAATTTAAATGTGAATGGAGGACAGGGAGCAAGGAAGATGTGCAGCAAAACACCTAGTCTGAACCAGACCTGTGTCCGCTGGGAGAGGCGGTGGACTAGTGGCAGAAAGTTGGACTGTGGGCAGAAAATCCGACGGTGGTCTCTGGTTCGACTCCAGGGAGTGACAATAAAAACAACATAACTGAACGGACAATACCTGGACAACACCTCTGTTCCACACTGTCAAAAGTGCCTACCCAACCCCACTGTCTAAGTGCCCCTGAGCAAGGCACCTTACTCCCCTAACACCTGCTACCTGGAGCGCCGTGCATGGCTGTCCTCTGTCTGTCCTCCTGTGTACACCACATGGGTCATAGCAGAAAACAAATGTCCCCCCTTGCATGTGTGTGGGACAATAAATGCATCTTGTATCTTGTACAACCATGACTGCAGAGGACTGATAAATCACCTGCTCAAACATATTAATGGCATTATTTTTGTAAAATATCTATACAATGGACAAACTTATTGGCAGAAACATTGCACAGTGTAATAGGGGGTTAACAATGGACAAACTTATTGGCTGTTTTTGAGCAGCTAATCTACTTCTGCCTACAACCTTGTTTCATCCTCAGTGAAAGTTTGTTCAAGTAGAACCAGATCTTTAATGCCTCCTGGGAGATTAGAGGTCAGCTGGAAAACAGGCACATTGAGGCTGGACAGGCAACAGATTATGTTATTGTTTCATGAGCAAAGCTTTGATTGCAAAAGCATCCTGAGGAATGGGGAATATAAGAAAACTGACTGGAAAGGCATAACTCACTTTCACAATTTTGTGTGCAAACAGACTTTGGCCTTTAAATGATGGGGAATTTATGGGGAGGTCATGCTGTGTTCTCAGATCAGAGTTCAGAGTTAAACGGCAGCTAAGTATGGTGTCTTGTATATGTGTGTGTGTGTGTGTGTGTGTGTGAGTGTGTGTGTGAGAATAAATCAAACTCTCTGAACACACACTTATCAGGCTGTTAAAGTCCACCCCCACCATTCTCACACACCACCTCTGCAGACTGTAAATCAGTTCACTCAGCCAAATGAAAAGGGTGTGTGTGAGTGTGTGCGTGTGTGTGTTAGGCAGAGGAGACGGGGTAATAAATCAATACAAATAACTTATACAGATGGGTCAAAAGAGTTTTAGATTTGCCAACACCACTGACTATTGTTACTGTAGTAATTTCAGAAGGCATACTGCAGCCCAGGGAGGTAAATCCTTCACCACTGTTAGTATTCAGATGGCAGTGAGTTGGTCAGGCTGGTTATGTTTGTTAATCTGGTTCTTGGCCTGTTTGTTTGTGTTTTGACAGTGTTGCCATGTGTTTCATGTTCCAGATTTCCTGCTTTTGTCTGCTACATTGTATTGATTGTACTGTATCTTTTTAACTTATCATAGTTTATTATCATAAATATAACCCAGTTGAATAGGTATTATATGTCCTTGTATAAACTACAGCAGGAGTCAACAACTGAGTCAAACCGTCGGCCAAAATCGCTGCCAGATCATTTCGCTAATCTGATTCTTTTAATTTTGTCATATTGAATTGAGACAGAGACATTCAATGGTGTCATGGGTGCTGATGCCCGTCATTGCAGCAGCATTCGTAGAAACTCTTGGACTAGTGGCAGAAACTTGGACTATGGGCAGAAAAGGTCTCTGGTTCGTCTCTGGTTCGACTCCACGGAGAAACAACAAAAAGACGAACCTGGATTGATCTGTCCAAAAATCCAAGAGGATTCACCCTACCCTGTCTAGTGCCCTTGAGCAAGGCACCTTACTCCCCCAACATCTGCTCCCCGGCCGTACATGGTCGCTCACTGCTCTGTGTGTCCTGCACCAGATGGGTCAAAAGCAGAGGTTAAATTTCCCTACGAGTGTGCCTGTGCATGTCTGTGAATGTGTTTGGGACAAATAAATGCATCTTAAAATTAGTCTTCAAAGTAAAATCATGTTGCTGCAATGCTTTATATTGAGCTGCGTTACAGAGCTTTTATTTTGAAAAGTTGTTAAACTGGGTCTGAATATTGTATTGGTTGCTGTATTGGGACCTCTGAGATCGCTAACATGCAATGTGAGAAAAAATAACACAAGTCACATGATTAAGTCTAACTTAAACGTGGCCCGTAAATGAAGGAAAATCAATTTTTTGAGAAACATTGACTATAAAATCTTCATCACAGATTGCAAGTTTAAGGAACTCTTGTGATTATTTCAGGTTTTAGTCATGTGATCTTGATGATTAGAATAACCTGACTTATCCTGACTAACCTGAAATCACCTGCTGCAGGTTTTTGGTCAGGGTGAACCCCTTCAGGCTGTCAGCTCTGTACTACATGACTGTTCATCCCTGTAGAGCACTCATCAGACCTGCTGATGTCCAGTGGACAGCTGCCAGATCTTCACGGATCATCGGTGTTTAATGATTGTCAACAGGTATTACACTTTAAAGTTTCCTTTGGTTTCCTCTAAAGATAAACCGGTCTGAATACAGTACATGAAAAATACGTAAGGGCTTATTATATTTTCCAGAGCTGCAGGGTGAGTGCTCTGCCTGACTGATTCAGCTTCTGTGTGGCCTGGGATGGAATCGGTTTTGAACGTGAATGACGAACATATTGTCTCAGAGGTGTTAATTCAATTTTATGGTTATTTTATAGACCGTACTTTAAAGGGGAACAATTTGGCTCTTGTTCTTGCCATAATTTCTATTTATAATAATAAGCTACTCACCAAAGTAACTGCTGAGATCTGGGAACATGGCAACAACACCATAACAAAGTCTGAGGGAGCAAAATACCCAAGCAGTCTTACGATCAGATGGGCAGGAAGGAGGAGTTTGAGACATATGATCTAAGCCACTTTATTTGGGGGTAATACAATACTAATATAGAGCACATCCACACTGTCAGTCAACATAGTCGCAAGATGCATGTATAACCAATAAATGATTAATGATGGGAAGTGAATTCAAAACTAAACAAGGACAGCACACATTCAATCAAATGAAGAAATCACATGTTCCTATGACTCCATATGTTACTCCTGCTATTTGTGATTTGACTCACTACATATTATACTGTTTAAAAAGAACAGTAACTTGTGGGAAAAGGTGCTAACATTAGTAATTCAGGCTCGATAGCTTTCCCAAATTAATTTTTCCAAGGGAAACTACAGAGCATGATGGGTCAACGCTGAATGTTGTCATGGGACATGGGAAAGTGTATAAGTGTTGATGGGCTACAGCATACACTGTATATGAAGATGAAGGACATGACAGCTCCCCACAAGTGAAGTCAAAGCTTCTCTATCATCCCATGGTGACTGGCTGCAGAATAGGTCATAAACCAGACCTTAGCAGATCAAAAATTGGCCAGGCTAAAAAGTCAAAATACGCCAACTTAAAAAACACATCTTTCCAAAGATGGTTTCTTGAATTATCATATAGTGATTGTCCAATTGCTAATTTCTTCAGTTGGTTTGGTTTGAATTAGTTATTTGATGCCGTCAAAATGGGATCTAATGTCAAGATTGACAGCTGAGATTGACTTGCGATTGGCTGAGCAGGACCTTGATACCTCGGCTCTATCCCCTAACGTTACCGCACAGACGTTGGCTCCACATGACATCATCATCTCAAGATAGCATTCATATACAAGATATATTGGCTCCATTTCTCGATAGTGGAAGTAACTGGAGATTCGCCATCCAATTATTTATACATTATATGGGCTTCACAGGGAAATGATCCCCTCCAGTCAGGAGCACATCAGCACAATTGAGGGTCCGTCTCTAACGATATGAATTCAGTTTGACTAAAAGTGGTGCTCTGCAGTTATCCTGAAGGAATTTGGTGTTCCTTTTATTGGAAATCTCCACTAGTGTTTCTCCTTGTTGTTTCACCATTATCTTGTCAATAAAACTTATCAGCATTCAAGTATTGTCTTTGTGATTGGGACATTTTGTCCATCCCCTTGGTTCCTTTAGGAGTGTTGTGCTTTACCACGTGTATGGAAGACCGATGAGCAGTTGTTCCAGGCATTATATCATATCTCCCTGTGAGACACATGTTTACAGGACACCAAATTCAAGCTCTAATGAAGTCATCGCCGAGAGAAATGCAGGGATAGGCCCGCAGCGAGCGAGTGTGTCTGATGCCAAGTGCCTCTGTACAGTGATGAACGACTGCGGCCGAATTGTGCTAATGATCATTTTGGAAAAGCAAATAGATGAATCCAGCATCAATATTTCTTAATTACCGTCGTTTCCTGTGGAATTCTCTGTTGACGAAAACAGGGCGAAACAATCAATCAGGGGAGAGAAAGAAAGAGACTCCGGGAAGCACGAACGTAAACCTCAAAGGATGGATTTCATCAGTCGCAATGCATTTCACCTTTTTAAACTGCTCGGTGTGTGTGTGGGCGCACATGTCTGAGAACAGTAAAGGGAGTGACACCCATATTAAAGAAAGAGAGTGTGTGGGGGGCAACCGAGAGGAAAAACATAGTGACTTTGTCTGCCCTCTAAATCCCTTGCAGGCTACATGCCAGTGGCTACATGCTGCTCCGAGTGCTTTAATGCCGTGTCAGCTGTGCCAGTGGGAAAGAACACACACACACACACACACACACACACACACACAGAGACACAGACACACATATATATACAGTGAATCATGAACTGCTAACCCCACAGTATAAAGGGCTGCAGCTGCTGCCAAGAAGCCCATATGAATCCAGAAAGGGAGTGTGTGCTTGAGGGTTTGGGGAAAGTGGCACGACATGTGTGAGTGTGTGTGCATTCGTGTGTAGATGTTTTTTCGAGGGGGTCTGTGTGTTACAGGAGCCATTGTTAGTACTGTGGTTGCATGCGCATAAAATAGTGTAAAGTTACAGTTACAGTTACACACACATGCACAATGACCATCTACCATCCGTCCAACTCTCTTCACACCTACTTACCCTATTTTAGTTCGGCGGAGTTGCAACAGGAGTACTTGTTCCGGGTGTACGAGGATCCAGAGGTAAAATCCGTGTTAATCTCTGGCATAGACAGTGTTAGATGACTGACTGCTGAAGCAATTCTGAGGCTTAGGTAAAGAATGACACATAAATTCAACTGTAGAAACAGAAGACACGTTGTCACTCCAATACACGGCAGATCTTTTCTTTTGATTTCAGTTTTAGTGGCATTCAGGTTAACTAGGTGTTTTCAGTGTCACTGCTCTCATCCACCTCATCTCATTTACATTTTGTACAAATACCAAACATGCAAAAAAGAGCAGAGAGAAAAAGTCTGCAACTCACTAGGTGGTGGAGAAACAGGAGAGGGAATATATTGATGTTAAAGAGCTACACGTTTCTATCTGCCAGGGAGGTTATGTTTTCACCCCCCTCTGTCTGTCTGTTGGCTGGTTGGTGGGGTTTGCAGCAGGTATACAGAAACACTACTGAATGCAAAATGTTGGGGCAGAGCCGGACAAAGGGGGCGATTGTATCCCTTTTTCTAAGATTGCGAGATCGGGTGTTTTGTTTGTCTGTTAGATTTTCATAAGTTTTAACTGATTTCCCAGACATGGATTCTTTAATAAAAATATCAAGCATATTAGTTGGATTGAGGATCCATGAAGGAGTTATGTGCTCAACTGAGTGCCATTGTAGTTGTGTAACAAATGAAAAAACAGTGCTGGGAAGATACGTTGAAAACTGTGTCCTTCTCACCTCCATACATCTGGCCAGTCGTTCAGCTTGGTTTCAGAAAGTTACACAGATGGACAGATGCAGCCTCCCTAATTCCAATGTCAGGAAGGGTGTTTCTGATGCTATACAACAATGTGACAAGCAGTTCTCATGGAGAGGCAACACATTTATCATATTAACTTTACAATACGTCTTTGTTGTATTTTGTGCTGTCGCTACGTGGCCAAAACAGGGATAAATGCAGGTTTAAGGAAAAGAAAAATGTTTAAATCTGGACACATTTATAATCTGACAGTGTTTTGTTCCTATGTACAACAACAAAACATGAATGTGCCACTTTAAACAGACAGAAAAAAACAATTTCCCATATATGTAGCTGAAGCTGTAATATAATCTCTTGACTATTAAATGATCAATTAGACGCTGTGGAGCAGAAAAGCATTAAAAGGAAACTTTCACTTGAGAATTCACCTTTCAAAATAAATGCGACTTTTCATATTTCCCATCGTTGTGTAGGCTTGAAGCCAGTTTTGTTTTTAAAAAATGACGATTTTCAAACACCAAAAGTTGATATTGTCCAACCTTTCGAATGTTTTCAAACTTCCAATCGTACCTTATCCTTCTGTCCGCTCATTCCCACCCACCACGCTCTGTGAACTACACGCACCAGTGTGAAAGGCCAGGATTAACCTTGGATTTGAAACGGGCAGCAGGCCCATACACTCACCAATCCCTCTGTCAGACCCACCCTCATGAGCTCATCTCTGCCTAATGAATAGCCCCGGTCACAGGTGAACACACACACAGATACACAGGGACACTCACACAACAAATAAGGGCAAACAGGTGATTATGTGGGCCTTTACACACACACACAGCGACATATTAGCTCCCTTTCTCTCTTTGTGTGTGACACTTTCTTCAGTCAGATTTGATGCTATTGTTGCTCTGTCAAAGGCAGCTCTTAAAAGCAGTGCTGAGAGGGAACATGTCTTAACGTCAGACTCTGCTCACACATGTGCACACACACACATATAAACAGAGCTAGAAAATGAAAGCATTATAGCTGCAGTTTCTTTATCAAGGCTGTTTCTCTGTGAGTAAGTGTCCGGGCTCAGGGCAGAAATGTGGGATCTGTCAAAAGACCTTAGGGAAGGCTTATGAAGTCTCTGTAGAAAAACTGTGTGCTGAGTGTGAACATGTCCCCGTACTTCCTGCTCTCACATATAATCCCATATTCTCTCTTATACAATACAAATATTGACTGCTGTATCTGTGGTTTCAGAGGCAAGTACACCCATATTAAGTAATTATTTAATTAAAATATTAACTTCTCATCGAACACTCAGTTATTTGCCTACTGTCATCTAAAATAAAACATTATGTTTCAACAGTGAATGTTCATATTTACCGATTAGATCAATTCAGGATATCTACAGCTGAGGAACTTTTGCACCAACTTCTAAAATAGAGACACAATCTACTTAATGCGGATTTACCAATTATCCGTCATCATATGGTGTGAATGAAGTTATTTTTTCAATATAAAAAACATACATACATCATTGGCTGATAGGGGTCTATGCAGCCTGAGCAGGGGATCACCCCTGCTTATATTCTTTGTTGCTTTCACACTACACTCCATCATAATACAGTTATATTTCTTCTGATGTGATATTCATTTATTTGTTGTCGAGGTATTTAGGTTATTACCCAGGGTGTATTTAACACTTTTTCTTTTTGTATGATTTCATTTTACTCTTACAAATTCCAGTCTCCTCATATGAACTCCTTAAAGTTTCATATTATTATTTTAAACCATACACCGTGTGTCTGTAAGAGCGCACATGTCTTCGTTCATCTCTCTCACACACACACACACAGCCAGTGTCATGCAGTGAGATCTGCTGAGGAGATAGTGCTTATTAGTGGCCCATAAATCTTTTCTACCTCCCAGTGGGGCCCTAAGTCGTAATTTACAGCAACACGTGCTGCTGATGTTCAGGCCAGTGTGAGTGTCTGAGGGCCGACGGCTGCTGATAGCCAGCTTTACCTTCATGCCAGAACTGAGGAGACGATCATAGGACATTAAAACATGTTTAGAGGCCCAGTTGTTCCACTTCCAGTTGTTCCACTTCCAGTTAATAACAGTAACTGAATCAGATAGGGGTTTTAATAAATAAAAATAACATATAGAAATGGTGCTGCCCATAGATGGACTGTAAGAATGTGCGTGGGAGTGGGTGAATGTAAAAATGTACTGTAAAGCGCTATATAAATACAGTCCCTTTAAACACAGACCATTGGCCTCAACAGGTTTATTAGTTTGAACTTTGCTGCGGTTTCCCAAGGGCAGAAGAGCAGGGTGCACCGCACCGGCAAAATTACTATAATCAACACATGCCACCACCTCCGCGAGCTGATAGGGTAAAGAAAAAAGAGAAAAAACAAAAGAGGGGTGAGGTAGAGAGGAGTTACAAGTAGAGGAAATATAAGGTGAAACAAGGAGGAGAAGAGGATGGAGAGGAGATAAATCTTGTCTCTTGTGTTCACAGCCGGCCTGTCAAGGTTGAAACCTGACATTTATGTGCACTAGTATTGGCCATAACTCCAGTAATAGCTCTAGAGCATTTCTAAAATGCTGTTCGGGGGAGCCATTGTTGAGAGTGAGTGACAGTCAAGCAGCTCACGGTGCCGGGGAATAAGCGTGTAATCTGGGGTATCGGATTCAGCGTACTGGTAAAACAGCACGCCGGGAGTGAATGGAGGCTTTGTGGATACGTGCAGCTTACAGGCTCATTTGCATGAAGTGATAAACGTTGTTTACACTGGACATACAGCTCTGTGAAGTGGTAGGTAAACGCAGCGGGAATGATAGATTTACTGCCTCACATGGGAGCCAGACGGTGATGTAGAGAGGGCGCGCGCACACACACACACACACACACACACAGCTGCATGCATACACACAGAGATCAGTTCATGCAGCAGGTATGCAAACATGAACTACACAGAAACAGACATGCAAACACACACACACACACGAAACAGTATCCTTTCTCCTGGTGATAAATGCCCACTTCTTTCCTCTATGGCTGATGTTCATATTTCCAGCCAATCTGTCAACATCACGCTCAAACAATGTTTATTTTCTCCATGTAGATTTGATAAACACATAGATATAAGCTGGAGCTCTCGTGGGTGGAGGGGGGTGGGGGGTAGTGTGGGGCTGCCCAGGTCTACTGCCTCATTCCAGGGTGAGGAATCTCCTCTCTAAGCAGACACGGCAGGCTGTGGAGGGGAGGGTGACCAGGGGCCACACGGGGCCTCAGTCCCGTTTAAGGAGAAGGGGATAATTAGTCATCTTGTGGAGGTGACAGACAGGAGGGTGGCAGTGTGGCTTTGGAGGGAGGCGGAGGCGAAAGGGGGTGGAGGACAGGGGCAGCGATTTAAGGCAGTAAACGGGTTTCAGGTCACTGGCATCGCACAGTGGGCCAGTCACTCAGCTCCATAACTGGACAAGGTAGAGGGAACAGGATGGAGTCAGGGAGTGTGGGGTGTGGAGACGGGGGTGATAGATGGTCACCTACCCGCCACTCCCCTCAAGAACCTGGAGGCCGGTGGCAATGGTAGCTCACCCTTCTTAAAAATGCAGTTCCTTTGGTTCAAAGCCAAGCTGGGTATGTTTGTTTTACAGTGCCAGGTTATGTTGTTTGTGCCGTGGTGCATGAAGGGCCGGCTCAGCTCAGTGCAACACATTGGTGGATGACGCTGGGGGGGGTGCGTGGGAGCACTTTGACGCTTCGATGTGCTAAATTTTCCTCCGACTCTGCTGCTGCAGCTGTGGTGGGAAATGAACATGAAAACCACATAAAGCTGCCACCCTCCCATGTGTTAAGCGCATCCCTCTGTTGGTGGGAGAAATAATATTGAGTTTCCCCGTTTCCCACAGAGACTTGTAGCGGCTGGACGGTCCAGGGGTCACACAGTTTTCTCATGTGCTGCCAGGCTGCTACTGCAGCAAAGGCCGATAAATCAGCAGAAGGTAAACACACAGATTGTGATTGAGTGAAAAAGAACAACAGAGACGGCAGAAATCACCCTCTGTAAAGTGGTTTGTGGATTGGACAATAAGGTCAAGCTTCAAGTGAAGATAACGGTTTTAGGTGAGTGGATAATTACTCCCGCCAAAGAGGTTGTGTTTTCATCTGTGTTTGTTTGTTTGTTGTCAGGATTTCACAAAAACTACTGGACGGATTATCACAAAACTTGGTGGAGGGATGCAGTATGGGTTAGGAAAGAACCTATTTATCTAATCTTTTTTTCCTCTGACTTTACATTGTCAGATACTCCGTCATTGACATTTGATTTCCCAGGGAATAATTCATGGAACTTGATGAGAGAATTCTGACACATTTATGGGGTTGTGCAGATCCAAGAGAAAATCCTAATCTAGATTGTTTGTTTGTCTGTCTGTTGGCAGGACTACCCATAAACTAATGAATTTATCTTACTGGAACTGTGTGGAATGCACCAAAGAAGAACCCATTTACTTTTGGAGCAGATTTAATTAAGGGTGTGGCTGCAAGGATCCCCCCCACACACACACACACACTCACACACACACTTTCTTTAACATCGCAAGAGACGTTTTAATTTAGAAAAATTTTGGGAGGACCGATATCTGGGTGTAGTGGTTGTAACTAAAATGGGATTATAAGAAAATTCTCTTATTTTATTTTATTTTGTTTTTATAGTAAAGAGCACAGTACATAACAGACAGCTGGCTTCTCTGCTGTGACACCGCTCTACGATTGTGAGTGTGTTTGTGGTTCAGCAGGAGCGACATCATGCAATACGTTCTCCAGTGGAACGACCCACAGAAATGCCACGTGTCTGCTCTCATGGACAGAAGATCATATTGTCAGACAGACAAGAAAACATTTATGAGAGTGTATGACTGGAAGTTACATAACCCGTCATGAGCCACGTTTAAGTTTTAATCCAAGGGAAAAACAATGGAACTGGAATAACAAGTCGAAGCTGCAGTTTAAAGGTCAACTTCCTCCTTTCTGCTCTTTAATGGGAAGATGACTCGAAACAAACATTTACCACTTATGTGTTTGCAGCCACACAAACACTAAGCAGCACTTTATTTCTAATTGATTTGTCTGTCAACACTTTCCAGGTTTCACCATTTCATTTGTTCATGCGTTCATTGTTTTCTTGGTATTTTAGAAACCAGTTTAGACTCAAAGGAGAGGCTGTGTGATGAGGATTGTGGTGGTGATTATAAATGCAGGCTTGCAGATGATTTAGCTGGAGTCACTTACATACAGTTTTAGGCACACGTGTAGATACACACGTGCACATATGCACACACGAGCGCACTTGACTTGACTAGATGTAGCCAGGTCTGACAGAGGCCAGATTGGTGTCTCTGTCGCTGGGTGGGCTGATTTAAAGTGTCCCTGAGGTCTCGTTCCAGGTAGAGAGGCAGACAGAGGCCTGGAATCCCCCACCCACTCCCCCTCTCCCCTCACCCTCACGCACACTTTCACAACCCATCCACACAGCATCCGCGCTTTCTCACACTGACCCCCAACCAGCCAGGCCCACCATCCCGAGACCCGTCCTGTCCCCAACAAGCAGCCTCTACATTCCAGCAGCAGCCCCGCTTATTATTGGAGGAAATTTATAGGGCCATTTATTTAACTGGATCTGAATGACATCGGTTCTGGATGAGTGGTGCTGGGGCAAACTGCCGGACCATGTGGTCCAGGGAAAACAGAGCAGGGGATAAATCAACTGACGGGGGAGAGAGCGAGTGAGAGTAAGAGTGAGAGTGGGAGAGAGAGGTGGTGGGTGGGAAGGTGGGAGACATATAAAGAGACAAGGAAATGGAGAAAAGGTGAGATGGAAGCCAAAGACAGCAGAGACAAGAAAGTGAAATGAGAGCATTATAATTAGTTGTACAGTTGTATCATCTGAAAGCAGAACTTAGGCCATGGCCACTGGTGAAGTAAGTGATCATGAGTAGATGGAGCAAAGCTTAATTGACTCCCACACACATATTTATTCAGACTATTGCACCATGTGTGCACAATGTTCACTTGAATAATGTTGTAATGTTGCAACATCCTTGCCAAGTCCACAAAAAAACAGGGACACACATGAACCTGAGAATCGGATTAGCAATCATCCTACATCTTGGGTTTCCTGTGTAGTAATTGTATTGCTATAGTTGAATTCAGAAACTGAAGGTTATGATAAACAACTTTAGGATTTGAAATAGTTGATCTTTGGCTTCCTACCTTACACATCACTCACACAGACACAAACCCAGTGACTCCGGCTGCAACAGGGAACGTTCAGGAATGTCTCAACGTACAGAGAGGAAGCACATTACATAGCCAGGGGGATCTCACATGCTCTTAGTGTGTGTGTGTGTGTGTGTGTGTGTGTGTGTGTGTCTGTTTGTGTGTGTGTGTTTGCTTGTGTGTGCATGTGTCTCACAGGTGTCTTGGTGATAATCACAGAGCTGACATGGTCCAGACATCTAAGACACCACGGAAAAATGTGATGCCGTACAAACTGTTGTGGTGTTATTCTCACGGGCTGCTGTGGCTGAGAGGTACAGCGGCTCGAATCGCAGCCCATGCCGAAATGTCCTTAGGCAAGATGCTGAACACTGATTGGCCCCTCATAGGTGTTGAATGCACGAACTGGAAGTCGATTTGAATAAAAGCGTCACCTAAATTACATGACATGTAAGGAAATGTACTCGGTCATTTTTTAAATGGAATAAAATCAAATGGCTTGAAAGTAGCAGAATAACTAAAGCGTTACTAAATGTTTTTATTTTCACTCAATCAAAAGCTCTTAGCTCCGATAAATAAATACACCAAAAATATGAGAAAGAGTTTGAAATTAACCGAAGCTTTCTCACTCACTCTCTCTCACACACACGCAGAGTGCCACTTCCAAAAAGCAATTGGGTGGATGAAATCAGTTTTATCAGTAAACGGCAGCTTATCAAATAATAAATTAGAGTAGCAGTAGAGTGTTTACTTCCATCAAGGCCCACAGTCTCCTTATGAAACCATATTTAAATTCACTTGGTCCTGATTTTTATTTGGATCTGATCCAAACAGCACACATTCATAAATATCAGTCCCCCAAACATGTTTAATCAAAATTTAAGCGAAAAGATATAACATTTCCAAATCTTTCAGAAGGTAAAAAAAACTAAACAATGCCTTCTTCTTGATCGCCACTCTTTTAGCAAGTTTCAAGGTAATCCTGCTAATGTACAAACAAATACAGGGGAAATCACTATTTACTAGATGGAGTAACTTTCTGTTGGGGAAAATGTCCGAGTCTCAGTGTTGCCTTTCAGGATTAACCATCACCACCAATTAGCAGGTATCATGTATGAGTCCTCTTCAAAACAAAAATTTAAATTGCACCAAAACAGAAACCCAGGGAGATGACCTAACTCATCGAAGACACTCTTACCAAATAATAATAAAAAAAATATCAGTACAAGTTTTTGTCAACTATTTTAGCAACTGTGAGTCAATAATGAAAGAAAGAAATTGATTCATATCTTCCTGAATAGATGTGTGAGGACAGAAGAACATTTTTGGGACTTTGATTCAATGTGGGTAAAAAGGGTCAAATACAAGTAGTCTCACTTTCATTGGATCATTAAAGCTCATATGAAAACTCATCAAAAGACCCACACAGCATATTGACCTTCATCCACGTATGTCATACGAGGTTCATCAAAGGCCAACATGTGATCTGACCCCTCGTTGTGCTTGAAAGCAAATGTGACCGGGTGCTACCATGTAATGTACCCCCCCTGGGACATTTCTCTATTTTAAATGGAATGAATGATATGAAAAAAGTCTTCAGAGGTAACCTGAGCCCTGTTTACTCAGCCCAACCTAATGCAAACAATCCTACAGGCACACACACACACACACACACACACTGCACTAAGTGACAGACACTGACGGCTGTCACAAGTCGTTGGGGGGGAGGGGGGGGGGGGGGCGGGGGGGAGGATGTGTGCAGATAATCCCCGTCCACATTAATGAGCTGCCTTCAAAGCAAAGTCTCCTCCATCCATACACACACACACACACACACACACACACACACATCCTGGATCCATAGCACAACACATGTCAGTGACAGTTTGATATCAGAAAACCTGAGCGTCACTTCCTGCAAGTTGCTAATTGGAGTTTGACACAACCCGAGGAGCGGTGTGCTGTGCATTTCAACTTTCTCCAATTCTACACTGACCGACCTAAAGGGGGTGCTACGATATTTGTTTGAGTCACACACTGTAAAATCTATACCATGGACTGTGCATAATCTAAATGTGATAGAATGACACATCTCATTATTCACTGGTGAAGACCAGACTATAACGATTTTTGTTGTTTGAGCTGTGGTGACATCTCTACAGAACATTTGTCACCATCATCTTCATTATCTTTTCAGCATAAAGATAGCTGCACACACACAAACACATGCATAAATCATTTCATCAGAAATAATTTTTCTGCAGACAATACAAACCATAATGCACTTCAACATTCTCAAACACACAAGCTGTACATTGCAGTGTGTCTGAGTCAGCAGCTGGGAAGAGGTGGAGTGTGGTGTTCTCACCATTGAACGCAGCAGCAGCAGGGATCCCAGCGGACTCACTGACGTTTACTCTTCTTATTTGGTGAAGCTGACGCCTCTTTGTTCCTGTGTTAAGGCCTTTCCCACTTCCTGTTTCGGCTCGGCACAACCACCAAACCACAGCATCTGAAATGCGATATGTTTAATATGTGTAATTGCATCTGATGATCTGGTAACTACAGTGCAATGACATGAAGAATACAAATGACCATGATCCTTTTGATGCTCCTTTTTACCTCTGTAATATCTATGTTCTGCAAAAGTGCAAAATAATGATTTTTTTTAGGAATGTATGGAATAAAATTATTTCTGAATGAATATGAGGTGTAAAATGGATAAATCATAAAGGTGAATATACCTCAGATTTGAATGTATTCTTAATAGAGCCTCTAAATTACATTGCATAGTATAGCAGCAATAGGAAGTTAATTGCAATAAAAAAAGGAAGGATTAGTATAAAAGTATCTTTCATTGAAGCCCTATGAAAACAACATGTCTCCTAAATTTGAGGAGAAAACAGGTTTCATCAACAACAGTTGGATGTTTTAGGTCCTCAACCCCGTTGCAACACATTTTCAGAGGATCCTCTGATGCCCAGTCCCGCCAGCCTCGGGAAGACTGACCCAGGCCCTTCCACCAGGTGAGTCCAGCTGAAAGCATTCCTCCACTAAGAAGAGGAGTGGAGGTGTGGTGGGGGGAGTGGATGGAAGAAGATGAGTTGGGGTGAGGTGATAGAAGAAGGACCCACCACCCACGGAGCCGGCCACGCTCTCTGCTCCTGTGAAGGCCGCCTGCCTGCTAATTTGCATCAGTAAACAAGCATCCGACGACATCAAAGTGGTGACACCAATGAGGCCTGACACGGGAATGCACTCGCCGTTTAGGCATGTGTGCAGGTATGCACGTGTGCGTTGTGTGTGTGTGTGTGTGTGTGTGTGTGTGTGTGTGTGTGTGTGTGTATTCACATTATAGGAACACCTATCTGAGACATTATATCATCAGCACAACACAGGTTGCCAGTGGAGGATTTGTTTTGTTTAATTCTCTCGATTTTATCAGAAAAAACATGGTCGAGCCCAAACAGCATCTATATCGACTTTCATAACACCAACCCTGGTGTGTATATCTGTATGCTTAAAAGCATCCATCAATGTGAATGTGTGTATACATGTTTCTTTAGATGGGCCGCCATCCATGGAGACATGTCAGGTAAATATTTGGAGCGTAGGGGAGGGGGCGGCGATGAAGAGTCCAGCGTCCAGAGAGGGCACATGCCATCTGAAGCTATCCATCCACTCCAAGCAGGCATCCGATACGGACTGAGTCACCTGATCCTGCTTCAGGCCGCCTCTGAAGCTGAGCAACATCGTGGCTCACCCCAAACAAGGGCCTCCAGCCAGATGACCTGCTATAAGTGACTTTATATATATATATATGAGCAAGCAGCTGAATTTGCATGAGCGGATTATATACGTACATCTTGTTAACATAACAAATTTGGATTTTGCCAGACGGTGGTGGCTTTTCAGCAAGCAGAAGTTGAGTAATTGTTTTTTAGCTCTTCTATTCCCTGTATGCATGCAGGCATGTGTGCATGTTTGCGTACTGTGGAGGTTTGTCGTCATATGTCACTTGACGGAGTGACTAGTGATGACAGAGTCTTTTCATGGTTTGTTTTCCCCAACAGGCCGAGGGTGCAACACAGTGGAGGAAGTTATGTGTACTATCTTGATGCCAACTCATTGAACCCGACTGGCTTACGATTTATTTCTTCCAATTAAGTGTCTGCTTCTGTTCAGGCTCAACACAGTAGAGTTATCGTATTTAATATTGTACCAGCAGCCAAAGACCTACAGGCTGCTGTGCCCAGTGGAGCTGTGCACGTTAGGTCCACGTACCCAAATGCCCACCACCTCTCCCCCTGTGGTGCCAGGTGCTCTTACACCGGCAAACCACACAGGGGAGCTACTGCTTTTTCCAAGGTCTGCAATAGAGACACACAAAGACACATACAGACACACACAAGCACACACACACACGCACACACACACACACACACACACATAAAGAGAGAGAAGGGGGGGGATTCCCTCAAACATTCCCTTCAGTCAACCTGCAGCACAGTGTTCATCACAGATGAGCAGCTGAGAGGCAGAGATTTCTCTTAGCAGACGGTACAAGACAACATGTTTCATATAGTATAACATCTCTTGTTTAATGTCCTTTTTATTTTTTTCAGGATTGCCGTCTTCTGGTTATACTAAGTCAACCTGTGACAGGAATGGATGTTGGGTCTCAAAACAGCAAATGAACTGTTTGCAACGGAACTATCAATAAACTATGTTAAAACCGTATACTATCTTGCCTAAACCCCATTTGTATCCCATAACTATAACATATACTTCCGTATGTATCCTAAGCGATAATGTAACTTTGGAAATATTAATTTTAAATGTACTTATGAGCATAGCTACAATTTAAAAAGCTACTTAAAAAAATGTATCTCATGTTTTCATAGGTTGGTCTGCAACAAAGATTTTCATTAGAAATAAACTGTTTCGTTAAATTTCCTATATTTAGTTTTAGTTGTTTTTTCTACTTTAAACAAGTCTGATTATGTTTTTTGGGGGGCATGTTGCCAAAAAGGATTTAAGGTTTCCACCAAAAAAAAGTTGAATTAAAATAAAATTGTTTTCAAAGGGAGACAAAAATAAAAGGAGAAAAATAGTGATGTCCAACCCTCTTCCTCTTAGTCATACGTAAACACAGATCGGTATCTAGGACAATGATGTCAGCTACGGTAAGAGACGAACAGCGAGCGAGGACATGTTCTTATAAATATCATTACATTCAGCCTGGCTGAAAATATGCCAGGAGGACTACAGTCAAGATTAATGAGCTGAGAAATCAGACCCAAACACAAGGGCTGTTTCTTTCCACATCCAGCTTGCTCCAGTGTTTAGGCCGTCTCAGTGCGAGCCGCATGGGAGGTTGCTACAACACCAAGCTTTTCTGCTCGCCTGCGTTGCTTAGCTCATCTGTCAGAGGGTCCATCTATATTTTACAGTGTGGGACAGGGCGATAGGGGCCTGAGGAATACCTATAGGAAAGTCTGAATACAGCAGTGGAATATCAGTGGAAATAAAGGTATTTACATCAATCTAAACATGGGCAAGTAATTACAACTCAAGGGATTAAGATGATCCAAACGGTACTTACTAAATGTAATATTGAGATACAAGAGACCTCTGGAAAAAAAAATGTATGTCATAAGACATTTAAATAATAAATTATACCATGTTTTGGGCTTTTTTTGTGGCTTTTTTTGCAATTTTCATGGATCTATGGCTCCTTTTCAGTGCTTAAATTATCCACATGATGCCGATTATTTTTAAAGTAAAAATAAATATAATTTTAAAGTAATATTTTGAGATTTAGTGTAATGTAATGACCTATTATTTACACATCTATTACAATAGTGGTATTATATAGAATAAAACAGATAACTATTTTGTATAATTTAAGTTAATGATATGAACAGAATTTTCCCTCTAAAAGACACATTATAATAACAAACTTTGAAATTGCAATTTTTTTAAATCATTTTATTGAAAAAAATAGATTTAATATTTTTTAACTATAAAGCTCAAACGGTTACATTTACTGTACTTCTCTATATCAAGTTTTACACAATTTTATTTTTATTAAAGTAATGTGACAAATTCCCATTAAACAATGCGGGTGTATAATTGTGTTTTAAATACAGCCAGCAATGTTTATCTGATTAAAATAAACTCTCCTGATTGGTGTTTAAAAAATAATAATTACAACATAATCAAACAATCTAATTTCAAACATTGAAAAAACACTTCAAAGAGACAATCGTATCAATGTGTCCAAAATAAATGGATCCCTGGAGCAGGTCTAGTTCCTGCCTCAGTACAATAGGTGAGGGAACTATTTCATTACACCAGGGCCACGTAATCTCTGGACCCTTTGTTTTTCTTCGGCTCTCAAATGTTCCTCGCCACCTCTAGAGCCGGCTAATGGATGCAGATGGAGGAAGTGTTTGACATTATGGACACAGCAGTGCTTGTTTTAGAGGAGCTGGTCATGTGGTCTGCCCAAGCAGGCCACACAGTACCCCCTTAATGTGACCCAGACCCCCCAGCCAACTCCAGTGGGTTTGGAGAACTGTCCGCTCTGGGGGAGCTGAGTGTCAGTTTAGACCCCTAGTGAACACAAGTCAACATGCCTTAACCCCCCCATCACCTAGAGTTACACTTTTGGGTCTGCAATCAGCCGGCGGGCCAAATCCTCCCTACGCCCCATTGAGCTGCCTCTTTCCGAGCCGTGACATGGAGCTCCGAGCTGGGGCCGCAGCCAGCGCGCAGAGCTCCGTGCTGGGGCCTGGAGCTTCTGCTTTGTGCCTCTGGTTTTCCGTGGCGCGGTGCAGCTCGGACACATGGTCCCTCATCTTTCACTGTCACTGTGCTGCCGGGGAAGAGATCATAACAAACATGTGGTGGCAGGGAGCGGCCGACATGATGAATCGCTGTAATCAACATCAGACGGCCCAGCGCTCGCTCTGATTGGTGAAGACCACTTTCTCTGAGGGACATAGTGACAAGACTCACAAAGCAAAGACCTGTGACCTGAGATGTGACTGATCCGAGCAAAACCACCATCAAGGGAAGTCCGCAGGTCAATTTCACACTGAGCTAGGCCAAATTTGACGTTTTTTGAGTTGAGGAGATATGTGAAACATGGAGGCCGGTCGAGGGCTCGCTGGGCGCCATGTCCATTATCAACTGGCGCGGAGCCATGCCAACCCGGAGGATGGGGGTGTAAATTCCAGGCCTTGGTATCGGCTCCATTCTGCACATTGTTTACCTTCTGTGCAACTTCCTGCTTCTTCATCTTGGAAGAGGAGCACAGGAAGGCCCAATATGCCCCCCCCCTCCAACCCAGATCTCCATGTTTGCCCAAACAAAAAGCCACATTGTAACTCATTTTCCTGTCTCCTCCGCCGTGTATTTCCAACCGGGGGTGTGGCGTTGGCATTCCTCAAGGTCAAATCTCTGCACGCCTCTGATCCCCTAATTTCACTGTCTAGAGTTAGTGTAATGTGGGAGGGGGGGGGGGGGGGGGGGGGGGGGTCTCTCTAATGGACATGTTATCCACATCCTGCTGCTCGTAAGAGGCCATCTTGATCCCGCTGTCACAGAACGAATTTCCACGTTAAAATCGCACTAAACACCGTCAGCGTTTCGAATCGGAGACGGACTAGGAGTCATCGTCTTACCGACCCCTGGGGTTCGGAGACTTCCAGTGTTCATTTACTGTCTGCAGTGACTCTAAAGGAAACACTCACTAAGCTGAGTTTTGGGAGGAAAAGAAACTGAGTCTGATCATCCTACTGTGCCAAAACAGTTATGAATTTCACCAAGGGAGGGAGAGTAGTTAATGGGACATGCACAGATGAACTCCAGCATGAACAGTGGACCTGTTTGTAAGCTTTTAACTACAGGCCTGTGGTTGAAGAGGGACAGACAGGGAGAGCAAACTGGGGATAGAGGGATGGAAGAAGTTGGGGGTTTGAGGGGCATGAGATGCTGGTGGTGGGACGGGGGTCTTGAGCCCCCTCTGCCAGAAACAACAAGCAGCCCCTCTCGTATTCAAATAAATACAGAGCCAGTGGGGAGCAGGGAGGGGCGGCAGATAAGGAGGAGGCAAGGGGCAAGAGCCAGACTGGAGCAGGATGGCTTCTATGCTACACTGAGGCCTATTTAGGATCACAGGCCGGGCCGAGGGGAGCAAAGCAGGCAGTGACAGATTTATAATGAGCGTAGACTCTGCCCTTGCATTTAATACCAGGCTTAAGACGTATTAGAGAGACAAAGGCTGCAGATCCTGCTTGGTTAGAAGAAAGGCCTTAATTAATTTGGGGAGATCACGGAGGCCCCTGGCCCACATCATCGGTTCTTTGTGGCAGGAATGCCAGCTATTTACCGGCGCTCCAATAGGGCGGCAGGGAGAGGCGAGGTGATGACGACTGGGGCGGCCGCGCAACAGATAGGAAAAGGATACTTTTCAAAAGCTAAAAGCTTCCCAGTTTTAAAACAAAGACGGGAGGGAAAGAGAAGAAGCGATTTTGAAAAGGGATCTGACTCCAAGTAACCCCCCCCCCCCCCCCACACACACACACACACACACACACACACGCCCCCAAACGTCCTATATGTCCTACAGGAACATTCCAAACAGTTTTTGCTCTCTTTTAGTCTCTCCATGAGAAATCCAACTGATCACCATTCTGAGCGTTACAGTTCATTCAAACACATGAAAACAGTAAGGAAATAAACTTGTCTGCCAAATGTTAGTTTCTTACAGTATCTCCTAGTTGGACTCACTGACTGTCCGCCTGTTTCTCGCTCACAGTGTTGCTTCAGGTGTGGTGGGGCTGCAGAGAGCAGAGAGTCGAGGCCGGCCTGCGTCCGCCAGGCAGCTAAAGGGCACAGTTGGCAGCTGTCGGGCCTGTCTGTTGACTCCAATGAGACATGCAGAGAAGAGGACCTTCCTATTCCCAAAATAAACAAACAGTGGTGGCACACATCTTCCCAGACAACTGCATAGGAGGAGGGAGAAAGTGAAGATTGTGCTTTTCTTCCTCCGTCTCGTTTTTACTTAGGCATCGCCATTCCATAAATATCAGATGTTTTACTTTAATGGATAAACCAACTGAAAGAAACAAAAATAAATATATTTCCAAGAAAATGTATCTCTCAAATCTTGGTATATTGTGACTTAAAAACATGACATTACATTATAGGGGTAAGGCAGCATTGTTTCTGAAACATTAACCTGCATCCTGTGAGGTTTTTATATGAAAAATTATTTTAAGCTAAGTGTACACGCTATTTTTTTCTGTGTTTTATGAATGTGGGAATATATGTTGGAATTTGCCTGAGACGGACACCAGGGAACCATGATTTTCACCTTTGCTCAGCCATTGTCTTCATGTCCATTGTGCTTTTATGCACATGTCCTTTTATGATGACCCCCAAAATACAAAGAGAACAGGGCTGAACAGGAAAACAGCATTTATATGCCAACAAGGAAATGTGTTTGGACTCATTTCTGCCCTTTTTTTCTTTGAAAAAAGGAGGAATTCCCTGTAATAAAATAAAATAGGTTTAAACACCTTAAAGCTGCACACTAACACAGAAGTAAAATAATTCTATCTCTCATAAAAAAATATGTATAATCCTATATTTGTTAACAGTGATATTTGTAGTATTAGGCCACTGTATGTAGTGAAATTGACTGAGGGATTAGTGCACTGTGGTCACCTTTACGCATGACTGGAGGCCTATTGAAGGACGACGTAGATCTGCAAACACCTGCAACACAATGTGAGCACAAACTCTCGTCGGTATTTACAACCCACGCTGCTTCAAACACGAACACACAGACACACATTCACACACAGTGTAATTAAATAATATACAAGGAATATTTGTATACATAATACAAAGTTTATACAACATCAACGCGGCCTTTTAAATTGTTTTGCTTCAAGAGACCAATCAAGCCCACGGGACAGATGTTAGAAATGAAAATGACAAATATCGAATAATAAATAATGAAAGACTTCGGAATAAATATCCATCACACGGTGGAAATGTTTGGATGTTTTCAATGGAAAGGATCAATTCGTGTTTGCGCTGATAAGGACTTCTCATTCCAGGAAAATGTTTTATTTTCTATTTTCTAACATGTGCAGTGCTACAGACGGCGTCTCAGTGTTCCTGAGAGACTGCACATTTTAGTTATAACAGTCGGAAGATCTATAAACACAGTTGAATTCTTGTCTGACGATAAACTTGTTAACAAATGTAATTCAGAAAATGTTTTATACTTAATATATAACATAATAATGACATAATAATGATAATAATAATAATAATAATAATAATATAATAATAATAATAATAATAATAATAATAATAATAATCGTATCTATTACTTATTATTATTTCTTATATTTATTTCAATGGTCTATTGAGTTCACAGCTGACCACCCGAACTCCATGTTTGTTATAGACAAAATAGGTTCTAAGACTTTTTCATTTAGTCGGTAAACAATGTAAATAAATAATGTACAAATTATAAAATTAAAATCGCTTAAAATGCGCTTTATTTTATCTGTTAATCAAGATTATTCACGAGGGGTTCATTCTGAACTAATTTGTACCCAAAGGACAGTGTTTTTTCCAGGCGCTTCAACTATCTAATAGTTATTTCTATGGGGTTTTCTTTCATTTTCTCCTGATGATGGGGACCTGCCGCAGGACCTGATACAACTCAGGCTCCTCCGAATTTTTCCTCCTGCATACCTTCATCTGTCCGTGCGTTTCCTATAAAGCCCCGTGGAGAGAGGGAACACCCCGGGGCAGGGCCCCGTGCTGTCAGCGGTCAACTGCTCACTTCCTCTCCCTCATACACTCAGAGATTTAGACCAATATTTAGACAGGATAAGGTTTTATACTCGCTGTGCGCCTCCTCCTCCTCCTCCTCCTCACTGCAGCCTCCGAGGTCCACCGCGGATGTTAAAGATAATTGTTTTTTTACTAGTTGTAATTTATTATCTGTTAAATGATGTTATGTCATTCAGATTTTTATGAAGCAGATTGTGGCGCATGGCAACCTCGTTAAATTAAAGATGCAACATATGCGTAAGAACATTAAGAAAGGTTTATTTATTTGATTGTGTGTCGGTGTCTGTGTGCCGGGGGGCGGGGAGGGCGGGGGGGGGGGGGGGGGGGGCTTCCTGATAAACCTATGATAATCCCATCTCGATTTAATAATAACAAGATATCAGTTTAGTAGATCTTTGCGTGGATGCTGGTGTATATTTTTTTTAGGGGAAGGGGATGTTCGGTGATTTGTCATGTAACCACAACTAGACACCCGGGACCCGACAGGCCTCTGCTGAGGTGCCTGAGGAACAGAGGCCTCCGACCCTCCTGTAAAAGACAACAGGAACACAGCCGACAACACCAGGGAGTGTATGTGTGTATTTGGGTTTGCGTGCGGGTCAAAAACGTGTCAGACCCCTGTTACTGACACAGAACTATACATTCAGGCCGAGGTGTCTACTGTACCCCTAAGCTTTCGTTGTCTTTTTATTATTGTCATCATTGTTCCTATTATTCCAGTGCGTAAAAGTGCGCGCCAAGTGGCACGGGCGGTGGCCAGGTTTGTCTCTGTTGACTCTTGTCACATGGGTGCAGCTACCTGTCAGCGGATGCACTGTCTCACTGAGCAGGGGCAAAAGATAAACAACAACAAAACTGAAATAAGAATTTCCTTATATTTTTATTAATTTCCAAAATAAATAAAATGAGAAAAGTTATAAAATTGTTAAAATCATGAATTAAGATATATGCACTTTATATCCTTCGATAAATATGGTCAAAAGGCTGAGGGTGAAAGTTCCATCTCGTTTTTTTTATATGTAATATTCAAGGTAAAGTGTAGCCTGCTTTCAGCGCACTCCACAAACACCGTAATATGATTTTGCGGATGCAGTTTTGAACAAATAAATTAAATGAATCGACGTCAACAGGATACGCAGTCATTGGCTCCATAAAGATAATTCAAGAAACCTGAAAGTAACCTTTTTTTTTAAATTAAGGTTGTTCTCTTAACTTTTACCGAATTGCTGAATTTAATCAGAGTGACACTTGACAAACTAGCCCCAAATAACTTCACCCAACTGCTGTCTCATATGCACTTTTCTAAATATGAAATAGCAGCGGCTGCGGATAGTCCACTCCTCTGTATCCATCCTCTGCTTAGTGAGGCCTGCTCACACACTTCACTCACTTTGTCTGATTGTTGTCAGGCCCTGAACTCTTTAAGATAATGTTCACACGTTCTTTATTTCAAAGGAAGTCAACGTTGTGCGATGACAAATCCATAAAGAAAAGGTTTTACCTCATTGAAAATGCTCCTGTTAAAGCTCAACGCACATGGCACCTCGGTGTTAACTTAGCTATTCGTTTAAACTGTACGCTCAATTTTACACTTAAACAAGTGTGCAATTATTCCTTGTGAAGCTATAATGAATAGGCCTACATATTACTTTTATTTATTGCAAGCTTTCTATTTAAATGATGCTCTGCCACTTAGTCGAGCAACACCTTTTTTTTTAAATATAGTTTATTTACCGTGAATCCTTTTCAAACGTCTTTTTCCTGCTGAAATTCCACCTGTACATGTCTCGTCTTTCTGTTCATGAGAGCAGTGGTGAGTGCTCTGTCCGCTCCTGAGGCCTTCGACTGAATTCCAACACACTCTCTTCCTATTTTCATCCCCGCCTGTATTTTGTCTGTTATCACCTGAGTATTTACAAAGGAGGCTTCCGACCTGGCAATGATGAAGTGATTCTGAATCGATGGCATCATATCAGATAAAAAAGAGTGGAGGAATACATCATGAGGGCGACGGCCGGCTCTTACTGTGCCATGTATGATTCATTTACCTGTTTATCTACCTGCCTATCTATATCTAAATATTTGCCCGATACACAACACGTTGCAGAGGTTTATTTATGCGCCCTCCCTCCCATGGAGGAACATCCAAAACAAACAGGACTAATCCTCTAAATGCTTTATCCCATTAGAACCCTGCTGCTGCCTTCACACGTATTCCACGGACTCCGGTGTAAATTAAGTCTCGATCCGGTCGCTATCGCTGCGGCTGCATATCAACACGCATCCAGTTAGATGTTGCACATTAAAAGTTGAACCTCGATAAGCTGCAGAGGCAACGAGGCGATGCTGGAGGCGCGAGGCGGGGAGGTCAAGTCCAGCTCCCGCCTCGGGTGCCACGTGTGTTTATTCGCCTTGGGGAACAGTGGACAGAGTAATTCCACTGAGTCTATTATTCAACAGCAACTAGTCTAAAACTACTAGTCCACAACAACTAGGTGCATGGGATGGTTGGTGCAGTGAATGCGTAAAACAACTCTTTCTCTATTGGCACATATATGAGTCCAAAAAGGAGACAGTGTCTTAGATGAGGTGAAATGTCTGCCACCCTTCAATTAAATCCATGTTTTTCTGTCAAACCTTTTCACCTGGAACTGAAATAAATATTTATATTTATATGTGTGCTTAGGAACCTGTTGCAACCTTGTGTAATGAAACTATTTCCACACTGAGCTGGTGCGTAAAAGTCTCCTGAATGTCAATATATTTGCATTGCGTCCCATTGATGTTCCAGACTGAGCTGCTCTATATGAGATTCATGGGCAGCTAAAATATGCACACGCATATATATATATATATATATATATATATAGTTCCGCAATTTACTGTAAAAGTGGAGCACTCTTAAGAGACATTAAGACATTGCAGTGACGTTGGTGTTGAATTCAAATGCCTGCACATCCAGTGCAGAGCGCAGACACTTTTTTCCTGGTGGTGCAGGGGGAGGCGTGGATCTTGCTCACTTTGACATTCTCGTAGCAGCAGTAGCTTCTCCTCAAGGCAGGACTCAGATGACACCACCCCGCCACCGACCGGCGGAGAAACAAGGGAAGCGCATTCTCTCTCTCTCTCTCTGTCTTCGTAGCGGATGAACTATGTTTTGACACCGGGACGTGTTCGGGGCTTCATCAGATGAGTTAGAGCACCGCGGGAACCTCTCGAGTGTTTACAGTAGCAGTGGGAATACTTTGAGACCAGCCCGCCGCCTCAGACTCTGACACCCACCGAGCGCCGGTGGCGGAATGTGAAAACCTAATTTTGGCGCATGTTCCTCTCCATTGTGCGCTGCCTTCTCCTGCTTTCTGGAAAGCGGGGGAGGAGGAGGGACGTCTTTTCCCCCGACTCGATCCCTTGCCTATGGACGACGGCGGTCCCCTCTCTCCAAAGGCAAATGCTTTCAGTATTGCCTCTCTGATTTCGGCTGCAGAGCAAGCAGGAAACGCAGCGTTCGACAAACAGAGAACCGGCCTAGACAAGCCGGACCTGCATAACCACAGTTCCTTTAAAATGCACTACAGCACAGTGACCCGGGAAATGGAAGGTAAAGCTGTTTGTTGATGCCCATAGAGCCGCTGTAGCATGTTTACATCACACCCGAAACTTCACTGTACTCCCGTGCATGTGCTCGGTTAACCGACATTTACCAAAACGCGCTGCGGAGACCGATGCGCAAAGCTGCATATGGGTGAGCTGCTTTGAATGCATGAGTGAAATTAGCGGAAAACATAAATTCTAACACAGCTTGCATGCTATCAAAAATAATGCAGATTCAGTGCATGGAATAACCATTTGGGAGAAGTGTGCATACAAAGACGCTAGAGTGGGTGGTGGAGGAATCGCTATTCCAAAATCCCGAAGCGTTGCACGAAGAGTCATGTTTAATTCGCGGACAGGATCACATACGTTGACAAAGAAGCCAGGAGGAGGGCTAACACGGGCACCCTGCGTGTAATGGTAAAAAACAGACCATAATAAGCATATCCAGCGCGCAGGGGGTATACATCCACTCCACAGGCCCCTGCGTCCATTTGTCCAATAACGAGAAAGCAACAATCACCTGCTGCCTGTTTGTTTGTTCATGCAAATCTACGTGTGTTTACCTTGTAAACCGTCGGTCACATCCCCTATTGTTTGTTAACGGGGCTGAGGTGGGCGACACCCTTATCCACAAAGTTGAATGGGTGCCGGAAAGCCCATTAAAAGGGGGCGCACTCCTCTGTCAATCAGTCTCGTCCCAAGGCGAGGAAAAGGCACATTACCTGCAGCTCCTTATCTAAATAGAAATAAGAACCAGTTTTATCGCAAAGGGGAGGCCCTCTGCGACAGATAAGAGCGGAGACGGGGTTGCGCTGTGACACACACACACACACACACGCACACAAGCAGCAGCAGGAGCAGGAGCAACAGGAGCGCACAGCAGAGCGCATTCAATCCACGGCTAAAACTATAATACGCGCGTGCTCGAGTTTCGCTGGTGCCATTAGTTGAGAGATTCTGCGGGTTTTGGAGGCATTTCGGACGCTTTGTGCGTTAGACGAGGCAGACTGTAGCATGCTGGCAGTGGATGCAACCTCAGGGATTAACGCGCAGCCGAGACGGAAACTTTTAAACCGAGCTGGGCTGCGTCTGCGCCTCACATCCCCATTTGGAGCTCACTGACTCCTGCGTGTGTTTTTCACTCTGTCTTCTAACCGAGGCACGTCTGTGAGGCATATTGAGTAAATCCAGTCTTTTTTGGGATGATTTCAGCCATATCCAGTCCGTGGCTGACGCAGCTGTCCCATTTTTGCGATGTTGCAGCCTTCACGACGAGCAGCCTGAGCAGCCTCAACACACCGGGGGGCTACCACCTCTCCCCGTCCCCCGGGGACCCCTACATCCAGCATGAGGCCCACTTCGAGCCCTGCCCGGCCGCCCAGCACAACTATAACTACCCGGGCTCGAACCCGGGCCAGGCCCCGCCGAGCGACGGCGGGACTCCCAACTGCTCCTCGTCGTCCTCCAGCTCCACACCGAACAGCAAAGCTATGGTGAAGAAGAACCCGAAGGTGGCCAACATTAACGTGCAGCTGGAGATGAAGGCTTTATGGGACGAGTTTAATTCGCTGGGCACGGAGATGATCGTCACCAAGGCCGGCAGGTGAGCAGGACGCACAGCGGAGTGGGCTTTCATCACATCTGATAATATACACACACACCACCTTTACGGACACACTGGCACAACAATAACTGGAATTTTAACATTTCTATTCCCAGTTTATTTTATTAAGCTTTGCTGTTGAATCTTAAAAAATCTCACGTGCGGTATAAAGGTGTGATCGGTTTAATTAAATCAGTATTTTAAGAATAAATATATGATTGCAAATATTATCAAATCAAATGAGGATTAATGAGTTTAATCGAGAAAAAAAAATATTTTTTTCCTCTCGGGTTTATAATGACTCTGACTTTGTTTCACAAGTAAAGCGCATGTGGTTTTTCTTTATTCGTTTATGGCTTCAGACATGCTTTTTTTAATAAGATCGACATGCTAATAACATTTAATAGGAATATCTTTTGCTTCCTGCATATAAAGGCCCAACATGTTTGTATAGATAAACGCGAGATGATTAAATGTACGTTCACTGACATAGGCTTATAAAATATATTTTATGTAAAGTTGTGCAGGAGAGAAGTTGAGGCCTGAGGTTGGAGGGATTATAAAAAGTCACGTAAAAGAGAAGGTCAAACGCATGGAGGTTTTTGTGTGTGTGTGTGTGTGTGTGTGTGTGTGTGTGTGTGTGTGTGTGTGTGTGTGTGTGTGTGTGTGTGAGTGTGTTTGTGAGCGTGTGTGTGCATGTGATGTGCTCCTGCTTTTATAGATCCAATAAGGATGATGTTTATTCAGCCCTGTTACAATGCAACATGACAACATTACGGCCTCTAACCTGAGAGTCTTTACACGTCTGAGTGAAGATGAGCTCGTGTATAAACTGTCGCACTATCTGGTTTAACTCGAGCCTCAGCACTTAGTTCACTTTCCTTTATTTCCTATTTACAAGAGCGAGTCCCTCTTTCCTCAGTCAAACTAAAATAGTTGTTTGAACCCATTCAAAGCCGGTTTTGATTTAGTTATTTATAATCAAAACGAAAAGAGATTAGGGAAATATAAAAATAGCTAATTGGCAAATTTGATTAATAATAATAATTTCTACTTTATCCTACATGCGTTCTGACCAAACCTGACCTCTGACCCTTGTGAAGAGCCCACCAACACTCAGCATATTTTTTTTCCCCACAAACTACACAATAAATATTGAAGTGTCTGAGTTTTGCCCTGTAATATAAAGAGACGTGATATAATTGATTTAATTGTGAGGGTCCGGGCTGAGCCTCCCCGCGCTCCGCAGGCTGACAGGAGAAAGCAGATCTGCAGCAGAGCACTTTAAAAGCTCCTTCAGCCTCACCTAGCCACAACACTGACGTTAATTGAGCGTTGATTTTTAGGATCCCTTTCACTGACTCCGCGGATTACTCAACTTTCAGCTGATGTTGTTGGGGGATATGGATCTGTAACCTAACCTAAACGAGCTGGAGGTGGAGGGGGGGGAGACACAACTAATGTTTGTGTGCGTGGCCGCTGACTGGGCCACTGCGCCCCAAAACCTTTCAAAGAGACGAATACATGAGGAAAATAATATTAATGGTTAATCCATTTCAAGAGGTCTACAAAATATCAGCCCGCACGGGGAACCACCTATTTATTTCATACTAAGAACATTCTGGACGTTTCCCTCCTATCAAACCTGATTTTAGTGCTTTTATGCATACGTAAAATGTGCGCAAAAAGTCAATGTGCGCGTGTGTTCTGTCCACTTCATGTGTGTTGGCCTTCGTGGGTCTGGAATTCATCAGGGAAGCAGAGAAAGGAGAAGACGTTAAAGCGCTTTGCCAGAAGTTACAAGCGCGGAGTCACAAAAGACAACACTGCAAAAGCTCAATTCGGATCAGCGGGAGTTTCAGCCGGTTACGCACGGGCTCAATCACGTCATTTCCAATAGTTAGAAGTCTGTGTCTTCTTGTAGCCGGAGCCCAGTTGGCCTGGGAGCAGATGTAGAGTGCAAACACGCATGGCTAAAATAATAATAAAAACAACAATAGGAAATACTTTAGCAAAACCATTTGCTGGCTCCTCGGACGAATTCCAAATAATGTGAACACCACCGTCCACGACTCCACACACGGTCCAGTATTTTCTTTGTTAAATAGGACAAAATGTGCAGCACTAGTAGTAACATTTTAAAGACTGAGGTTAACAGTTATGTTTTTTTTTTTTACTTTGCCAGGAGAATGTTTCCAACTTTCCAAGTGAAAATATTTGGGATGGATCCGATGTCGGACTACATGCTCCTGATGGACTTCCTGCCTGTGGACGACAAACGTTACAGGTACTAGTTTGTGGACATCTCTGGACACATATCGGTCACACATGTGTCTCTACAGGAGCGTAACACATTGCGCCAGTTCGTTGTTTTTTACTGTTGCGCGCAATCCACATTGAGTACGCGAGTATTCGCATTCCAAAAGGGCATCACAAATGCACGAGTGAATTGAAAATTACACGTAAACATTTTTGTCTATACCTTAATTCAGACTAACACTTATAAATATTTCTGCAATGAACCAAATTGTGCCCGAAGTGTGTTGGTGTCTCTGCTGAAATCTAACTTAGATTCAGTGTTAGTTTTCTCTTATCAAGGAGATTATTTTCTTTCCTTTATATGCCCCGACATTTCTGACTTGTATTTTTGTGACTATTTGTGGCCCTTTTAAAACCTCGTGTCTTACAAACGTTGTGGTCTTCGCTCTTGCAGGTATGCTTTCCACAGCTCCTCGTGGCTAGTGGCGGGCAAAGCTGACCCTGCCACGCCGGGCAGGGTCCACTACCACCCGGACTCTCCGGCCAAAGGCGCACAGTGGATGAAGCAGATCGTCTCTTTCGACAAACTCAAGCTCACCAACAACCTGCTGGATGACAACGGACATGTGAGTAACCTGCTCCACGGGGGGCCGGGGGATAGTACGACAGACTTCAGTTTGACCAAAATAATCGTATAGTTGGATATGTGTATAGACCCAACGTTTCTTTACACCGCAGTGCAGAAAGCATCGGCTTCAGGGATCACTATGTAAACTCATTAGTAAAAATATGCTGCAGTGATTCAGCTGATAGTCCCGATAAGAGCATTATTCAGCGACAAAATAATTAAAAATGATAAACTACTGGTAACAGTAAACTCACCACGTCCACGAAGGAAGATTATTATAAGGAGAAGTAGTATTTTCTATTCGCCTCCTGCTGATTGATCCAAGTAATTAAACCTCAGTGTTTTTGATTTATAGGCAGATGGTGCCAAGAACAGATTTTCATAGAAATGACAGATACGCATCAGACTTTACTCCGCAAGGATGTGGAATAGTTCACCGCTGGAATCCAGTCTCTCCCGCGTGTTTCCGTGCGTCTTCTCATTAGTTGTGATGGAAATCAGCGAAAATAAAGGAGCAGTTCGCAATGAGGTGGATATTTGAGAAAAGAGTGACGGTAAAGGACTAAGATAGACACAGGACTGCGGTATGGGAATGAAGACACATATTATTCAGGGATCAGTTATCGAGCATGATTCCTGCTCCATGTTTATACTTTTTAAATCAGAATTATTCACATAAATATTCTCAGCCGGCATTTATATAATCAGATGCGTGCACAGACTTCAATGGCTCAGTTAAATAAACAGGAGCGTCGGGTTATTTTTTGCACTTAATGACTTTTATTAACATGAACGTTAACAATATTTTTTACTAATTATTATTTCATTTCGCTATATTCAACTTTATAAACCTGCCTCGAACATCTAAAACCCTCTGACTTGCGGAGATAACCTTTATTACAGTGTAATTGTGCATGAGTGCTGATCCCTCCATTATCTTCCACAGATCATTCTGAACTCCATGCATCGCTACCAGCCCAGGTTCCATGTGGTCTACGTGGATCCCCGCAAGGACAGCGAGAAATACGCAGAGGAGAATTTCAAGACCTTTGTGTTCGAGGAAACGCGCTTCACGGCGGTCACAGCTTATCAGAACCACCGGGTAAGACGCTTCTCCCCCCTAAACCTGCGTGAGACTGTGATGTGCAGGAATGTACATTTCTGTGACTCAATTCTCATGTGTAGTTATTCAAATAAGCTTAAAGTAGATTTTTATTTTTATTAAATAATATCGCAAAAAAAACGCACAACCTCAATGTTTCCATGGGTTAGTTTAGAGCCCACTTCAAGGTCATTTTAACTAATTGTTGATAATGACACCGGGTATGGAACAAATAAGTAGATATTTGTCATTATTATTTAATATTTGGTAGCATATAAGTATGTTATCATGGCGCTTTCTCTGTGCGTAAATTGTGCGTATTCGATCTTTACGCACAACAGTGGTCCCCCTTTCTGCGTCCTCCCTGTTCTGGTTTCTATCAGTCTCCGCTGCGTCTGTTTAGATTCACACACCAGCGCATTATGTATCCTTCAGAGCGAAACGTGGCGAGTGAAACACAAGAATGAAGTTCAGCTCCGATCAGCAGTGTGCGAGTGATGGTGAAATGTGTGAGAGTCGGTGCAATGCGGCGAGCTAAATGTTCCCGTGAACAGGCGATATATCCAATAAAATAACTTGTCGGTTTCAGATTAAATGTCACAAAAAGGTTACAGTAATAGTAAATTATCGTTTTTATGATGTGACTCATGATAAAATAATACAGAAAGATGATGAGAAACGTATTCAAGTTATAATTGTAAGGGAAAAGTTAAGATGGGACTGTGCTGTGTCTGATATACGAATGAGAAGCTGTTATCAGTCCAAACATCAACAGAGTCAATAACAAGATAAGATCTGTAGTATTATTATTAGCTCTGTATTGACAACTCTGCAGTCCGTTCCACAAAGTAACTTTGTTTTAAATACAACTGAAGTGATATGATTCTGCAGCCTTGAACTGATGCTTATTTACACCTTCTATTAAAGGCAGCAGTGCCATTCTTCTTCAATGACCAAGCTGATCTTTTACCAGAAATTCTAGGCCCTGTTCTTTTTTTCAAACAGAATGCAATCAGTATCAGAAAATAAAAAAATGTATTGTGTATAATACCATGTGTGCAGCACTGAGGTTTATTTGATGTGCTCTGGATTTCAGATCACGCAGCTGAAGATAGCCAGCAACCCGTTTGCAAAGGGCTTCAGAGACTGTGACCCAGAGGACTGGTGAGTGTTTATAGCAGAGAAAAACTAATTTATTTCCACATGAGGTAGAAATTTACATCAGAGCTCTCCACGCTAGAGAGCATTTGTAAAACAGTTTTTCCTGTTTGCTTTATTCCACAAAGGTGACAGATGGGTGTAGTTTTCCACAAAAGGGAAGATAATGAGTGCCCTGATGTTTCATAATCACTGGATATTGTTTGAAAGTCAATCATCTGAGCTTTTCTGTCAATGACAAATGACCAAACGCTCTTTAATTGTCACAATGGAGTAAACTGCACCCACTAAGGATAAACAGGCAGTTGAAACCAACAAAAACACGGTTTTCAAATGCTCGCTGTCTAGCACTTCAAATTTCTTTTTTATAGCATTTCCTGATGCATTTTATGGGGATTTTTGAATGTTTTATATAAAACAGACTAATCTGATACTTGTAAAAATGTCTCTTCACATTTCAATCACTGTAAATTAGCTGCACGTCAATGTGTAAATGCTCATTACATGCATCAGTGTAAACTCTTAAAATGCGAATTCATCATTTCAATATGTAATTAAGAAAATGTGCCCTTGACATTCATTAAATGAGTATGAAACTGAATCCATTCTCCCCGCTACAGGCCCAGGAATCACAGGCCAGGCTCTCTGCCAATAATGAGTGCCTTTGCCAGAACAAGAAACCCAATGTCATCTCCACCTCAGCAGAACGGCACAGAGAAAGGTCTGCAGCTCACTCCTTGTTTCATCAAAAATAAATAAATAAAAACCTCATGTCTGCTATCAAACATTCAACACAGTCATCTTTGCATATTAAGCTTTCAGAAGAACATTTTTTATTTCAGTTGCTGGAAAATTTAACTCATTCTCTAAGCACAGTGTATTCGCAGGATCAGGTCAATATTGGCTTTTTAATTAAACATCAAATATCCGCCAGTCACTGTCAGTCACTGCTGATAAAATACATGTCCTGTGATATTGAATACTTGGCTTCACTGTAAAGAAAAATCTGCTTTGAAAAATAACCTGACATAATGAGGATTTTATTTATCAATTCAATAAAAACTATTTGATCAGTTGATGTTAAATTGAGGGTTACACCTTGGCTGTTAAAAGCTTCTAATCCGTCTGAAATAATTCTATAATGATGATTTATATTTATTCCAATGGAACAATGTTCTGGTTCTAACAGATAGTATGTACTTTTATTTCAGCCTTCTATTGTATAGTGATCTAAATACAGCTTTTGTCATGTGAATAATAATGAAATGAGGTTTTATTACATATCAGGACACAGTGTAAACTGTTCCTGGCTTCCACCCAAACAAGTCTTCAAAACACTGTACATGTCAAAACACACTACAGCTCAGGGTGTATCATTGAACACACTCACCGTTTAAGACAATATACACACCCTGCTAGTACTGAGTATTCATATGTCTTCTGTCTCTGGCTGTGTCTGACTGTCCTCACGTCTCTCCCTCAACAGAAGACAGTAGACGGGAATATGATCGAGACCCCAGCGGCACGCCCATCCACGGTGACCCGGCTCACCAACTGATGTCCCGGGTCCTAAGCCCTGCCCTGCCCATCCCAGGAGGCCTCCACGCCGTCCCGCTCACCAGTGGCCGGCCCAGCCCTCCCCATGATCTTCGGTCAGACCCCCACTCCTTACCCCCGGACACCCTGCACCACCACCCTTACAAGTACCCCACCACCTATGAACACTACCTGGGTGCCAAGACCCGGCCGTCGCCCTACCCTTTACCCAGCATCAGAGGACACACATACCATCACCACATGAACCCAGCAACAGCTAATATGTACTCAGCCACAAGTGGCCCCTCTAACTACGACTACGGGCCCAGATAATGACTGCTGCCCACTGGGGCTAACAGCACGCAGCACTGCGGGGATGGAAAAGGCAGGAAACACAGTTCTGTCTATTAGTGGCTTACGCAACCTGTGGGTGCGTTTCCAGGCTGAAACTCCTCTCTGCTGGATAAAACTCTGCCGTATTTATTTAAAGGAAATGCATCTTCGGGGTAAACATGGACACCTGCTCTGAGCCCTTGAAGGGGTCTGATTTGACCTTTGAACCCCAAAGACAACAGCTCCACACCAGGTAAGGTCTTACCTGAGCGGTGCAGACATTGAGCCAGCAGACAGAGGAGACAGGAGGGACCTCTCCTTATCCCAGACAATACTTTTCATCACAGACTGGAACCGATTTTTTTCTTTGTGTTGGATGCACTTTTTGATTTGCCTTGTTTTTATTGCTTTCAAAAAAGCCATATGTTATATAGTCCATCAACCTTGTAGGTAGACGAGATGTTTGCATGTTGAGCTCATCAGAGAGGGTGTCCAAACGCATCAAATGTTTTTGTTTGAGGAAAAAAAAAATTGGATTTAGAAACATCCTGAACCCTTTTGAGCCGCTCTGAGAAGCTTGCACCATGGCACTGACTTGCAGCAATACAAAGTAAATAAATGAAGCAGAATGACTGTTCTGTATCTGTAAAATAAACATTTAATTCTTGTAATTCATAAAGAGGTTTGTTCTTTGTGCCAGTCGTCCTGTCAAAGTCCCATCTGCTGCTGCAGCGCTACAGAGGAGAGAGATGCAAAGAAAAGAAAGTTTACCTAACTGATCTTATTGTTCAGGTTTCTCCGTCCGGAACGGCCCTGTTGAATCAGGTTGAGGTGTCCGCTGCCCCTGCAGTCATTTGGAATCAGGAGCTGGAAGCTGTCAAAACATTACGCTGCGCTGTAGTTCCAATGTGGAAATCTGCATCTGAATTTATGAAAGAAAAAGCACACACACACGCAAAGTGAATCTCTGACTACAGTTCCTACTTCTACACACACCTCTTAGTTTTGATACAAAATGTGGGCAGCTATTCTGAGTTCTGTGGCATTACAGATTGTAGTTGAATGATAGAGTCTAGGATAAAAGAAGATTATTTATAGTAAGAGGATGCTCATAACTGTATTATCGCAGTAAAGACTTCTAAGATAATTGTCACTAAAAAACTTAAAAGTGATCGTAATTTAAAATCATATAAAATGAAGTAAATATTCATTATTTCGGACATTATAATATTCATCAAAAATCACACTGTTCTAATGATTTGTTTAAAAAAAGAATGTCAATTGAGAGTTGTGTGTTGTCAAGCACTGATTTCACAGACACATTTCATGACAGAGTGGAAAAGACACAGCACTTACGTTTCCCCTCTCTCCCCCCAAAAGGATATCATTGCTCATATTTAATGGGACAGTTGGCTGATATTTTAAGAATGCCGTGCCCCCCCCCCCCCCCTCCCCTCCTATCTGTGCAGCCATTTCCATCTCCTATTTGAAGTCCTATATGAGGAATGCTTTGTTGTCAAGGTTAATCTAGTTTGGGGCTGGGGGGAGGGGGGGGTCCTACTTTGGGATTTGTGCCTGTCACGATACAAAGGGAAACTTTACCTAATGATTCATTTCAATAATGTATTTTTCTCCTTGAACCGGCCGCCATCGGGCGCAGAGCAGAGTGGGAAGAGGAAGCCTGAGGGCTCCTGACCTCTGACCGTTTAATGGCTTGTAAAGGTGTCAGAGGTTAAATAATGTTTCCACGCATTTAAACACAGACTAATTGGTCGTGTAATTGTTTCTTTGTTTGTTTGCATGGTGACTTAAGCTCTGGTAGACACACTGTGTACCTGACAATGGGACTTTATCATGAAGTCATATGGACAATGGGATTTTATCCAAGGCTGAACCATCTTTCATCGCTCAGTTAGCTTATAGACAATAAAAATGTCAAATTCAATTAAGTCTGGCCAAATAACCAATAACCTTATGTCCAATAGGTTTAATAATTAATCCATAATTTAGATGGAGGCCTAGTTAAAAAAAAATATATAATTATCTGTATTAACCTTGTTCAGTCATGATGAAGCCTAATATCAAAACTTACAGAAAGGTATCGCTCCGGTGTGGTGTGGACGAGAGGCGGAGGGTGGACAGTGCAGCCGCCCGGAGCGAGCCGGCGGCGGCCTCACGTGCTCGGGTCGGCCGCTGGGATGGGAGGAAGCTCCGACGTGGCTCGTGCACGTGGAGGGAGTAACCAGGGGCAACCAGGTTCAAAAGGTGACTCGGACTAATTCTAGGTTTCATTACGCACGAAACATGAACAGGTCGAATTTAATGGAGTCATTCTGAATAAGGAGTGAGACGTTTCGACGTGCACACAAGGGGACAGCAGTTATATCTCCGGGGGGGTGGAGGTCATTTTATGACAAGGTTGTTTTTGTTAATAGTTTGACTTGTCATCATTTCAACAAAGATGCTCCCAGCCTGTTTTCAGGAGGTGAAAATGTGCGCAGAGTTCAAATAAGCCTCAATGAGTTGGAACTCTTTATTACTGTGGCTGCCAGTCTCCTAGAGGCTGAAGGTCCACTGTTGTTAAAGGTTTTTAATTGAGTGGTTAATCAACAGTTAGGATACAAAGCACAGGTGGAGACCGTAAAGGTTATAGAGTAGATGCAATATCTTAAAAAAACAAAACACTTTAATTTATAATAAATACAAAATTCTGATAAAAATCTTGCATTGAGCATGTCCCTAAATATAAAATTTAATTTTCCTTACTGTTTCTTACTATTTTATTGGTGTTGCTGAAGGAAGAGCTTTTCACTCGTTCACTGTTATTGCAATTTTGATTTTGTTATGACAACTTTGATTTTGCACGTTAAACTTTTACTTGTAAAGTACCAACTGAAGTTGTCTCATGGAATCAGGTACAATATTTGCCTGCGAGTTATGTAAAGTAGCATTATATGTAAATACTCAAGTTGGGTACAGGTATTTACACAATTTACACAAGTAAAGTGCTGGTCATACTCTGAGAATCATTATCTGACCTGCAGTCTGAAGGAGCCTGCAAAAGTATATAAAAAATTGGGAACACAGGAGATCATACTTTCTCTATTATTGGTCTGAAGTACCGTGGGGAGGTTTAATCGTACTGACCTGAGATCCTGTTTGACAGACTGACATTATAGATATCTTACCTATTTGCAATACCAAATAAATTTGTTTTCATGCAGAGACAAATCAGAGAAATTGCGCCTGCTGGAGGAATTATAATGCACTGCACCTCAATACCAATCAAGCTCATCGGCATGGAGTCCTGTGCTGGAGAACATTCTCTGCATTAGATTTCTACACAAGCGCTTCAATGGGCTCTGGCCTGCTTTCAACAGGTTCAGGGCCAGTTTCGATCCCAATACTTTGATGTATCGTTCATTTTGCACAGAGGATAACAGGAACTTTCTCAGACCCACTCACACTGCAGTAAGGTTTGTGTGCCCAGATCTCAGGCTCCAGGAGACTCTGTGCCAAGGACTCGCCACTGAGGCATGCAGAGGATGGATGATAATGGGACCTGAGGCATCATCTGACACTCTGCTGCATCTGGAACATCTGTTATGACAGGCCTATCAGGGTCTCGATGCGTCCCCTTCACCATGTACATTTCTGCTGAAAAGCCTCACTTGGACAGTTATTGAAAACAAGACAGGTAAAGCAACCAGACATCCACCTAAACAACAGAACACATGTTTCACATTTCCCCCACTCGGGCCTCGCAGCTAATACAAAAGGTGCTACGGTTTACGGTGCGCATGAGGCTGCTGACAGACATTTTATGCGGCCCATCAAAACACATCACCGTCACAAGGCAAGAGTCCTGATACGTTTGTATTAATTCACATTTGGAAAAATAAATAAAAGCAACTTGGTGAAACTGTGGCCGCGGCTTCAACGGAGGGGAATTATTTTCTTATAATCACTCTTTATCACCATTTATATTTCCTAAATAATCAGGCTCAGTGTGACGTCTTAGCAGGTAATTTAATCCATGAATACATCTGAGAGGTCAGCCAGTGCCAATATTAAACACACACACACACACACACACACACACACACACACACACAATTCAACGGATTATGTCCCATCCCAAAGCCAGGCTGACCTCTGACCTTAAAGACCAAGGAAGACACACATTTGTTGATAAGTGAAGCACAGGGCCCGTTGTGCTGACAGCTTCCCTGTCCATTTATTGACTTCCTTAATGATCCATTATGAAGTGATTTACGACGTCCACCAGCCACTTCTAAGGCCGGTGGGTGGCTGTCGGCTCCATTCAGCAGACATCTGCACCAATGGACGTAGCATTTGATTTATCAGAGAATGGACGGAAGCTGGCCCACACGCCACCTCTAGTGTTTGTTCAAAGCCAACAGGAGAGTTAGGAAGCTATTATGAAGGCGAGATGTCACCGTAGGGGTCAGACACAAAAGGTATAGACCAGGATACAAGGAAAACATGTCATTATAACCAGGCAGTTAAGGAAAAAAAAGAGTTTTCAGTTCAAGTATTTTTTTAAATGATAAAAAGTTTTCAACAAAATACAAAACATAAATGCTTTTTAGAACTTTACACTGAACACAAGCTAGACAACCCAGAGCTGCAGTTACACACCGTTTTCCATGACAGTTGCGAAACAGCGAGGCGGCTTGTCGAGCAGATGACCTTGTCTTTCCTCTGTTCGCTAATGATTCGTGGCCATTATGTCGGGCCCGGCTCTTTGATTTCTCAGGCCTATCCTGTACAGCATGATGAGCTTATCAATTTTGGGGTTATCCCAGGAGAAAAAAGCCTTTATGAAGCAGAACGTTGGGCGTTTGAAGCCCCGGCCCCCTCGGCCTCCTGGCACCGTGTTGTAACACATGAGCTCCCATGTTGCTCGTCAGAGACAGTGGACAGAAAATCATAACCTCTATATTTCTCTGGGACTTTCACAATAGGACCCCTGGCCTCTTTCTTGACAAACGTCCGTTTCTTAAAAAGACATCTGTTTTTGGCATAACATGTATATTAAATGCATCATTATCCAGCATATTGATAGTCTGACCAGTCTACAATAAAATGTTAAAAAACAGATTCTTCTACATGTTACTTGTGTAAAGTTAGGAGTACATTCTTCTCTGTTCTTCTATTTTTTTAAAAGATTTATAAAGTAAATAAAAAAAACAAATCAGCTCCTAAACAGATAACACCAACTGCAGATGAGCACCTTTACTAAAACAACATCCCTCTATTCTCTACCCCTGCTGTGATTAACCTGGTTAAACAAATACAGCTCAGGTCAGGCTGCAGCGCCTGTGTGTTAAACTAAGACCTGCTAGAATAACAACACGGGATTACATAGCTGCTCAGGTGCGTTGTACACCTCGAATCCAGGTCCACTGGAGCATATCTCCCATCAGATAAGTCAACACAATCACTTTAGCTGCACAGGGCATCGCATCAGCCTTGAGAAAACAGTGGGCTGAACAACTTTGCGGGAGCCTAATTAACTATTTGAAAAGACCGCAGCCGTTTCAACAGGATTAACAGCAAAAGAATGGATGAGCTGCTCTAAAAGGCTAAATTTAAATTTAAAATACTGGATTATGACACGATACAGCCTTGATATAGAATGCCGTCTTCATTTTTTACAACTTCATGTTTACTTTATCTTTCAAAGACAGTTACCTGTTTATATGATCTCTATAAACAGATTCTGCTTATATGAACAAACTGTAGGTGGTTTATGGTCCAGAAGCCTTCTGGTTTCTCAGCTAGTTTGACCAATTACATTTGAGCAGGCTTTGGTTGTAAAAGAGGCAAAGCACATCGACTGAAATGCATCAGCTTTTAAATTTATCTGCATTCATGAATGCAGGTAGTTTTTATTGAGATTTGCCAAAAGGTTTTCTGGATTTAAAACATCTACAAAAAGTTATTTGTTCTGGTTTGGTGTGGAGAAACATTCAACTCCTTTGGACTCATCAGACCGGATATCCTCTCCTTACACCGGCGACCTCAACATGTTGTCCGCTGCTCCCAGAGGTTAATACTCAGTGGATTAGATGCCCTTGAAAAAAATCGAACGCAGTATAATATAGATCTGCTTTAAATCCTAACTTCAAGAAGGGTTTAATGTTCAGATTGAATTTAATAAAGCAGTATTGAAGAAACCTGGTGCTGTTGCATTGAACTCCACTCCTTTTATATCAATGAGGGTGAATAACTGAAAAGTCCTCTTTGTGGTGCAAGTTGGGAAACAGGTTTTTACCACGAAGCAGAAAGAGTTTTGACTGCAAGAATGACGGAAATATGGAGCAGCCGTTGCATCACATTGCATCAGGGCAGATGCCAGATAAGAAGGTTTGAGAGAAAGTCTGTGTGTCCTCCCAGGAGTCAGAGGTTCAGCTGTTGTCAGCTCCTTCGTTGTATATTGACCACAGGCTGATCCTCTGGTCCTTGGATCCAGCAGCCAGCAGTCTCTGTCTGGGGTCCTGGTGGTTTGAGAAGGCCACGCTCAACACCACGTCGGTGTGGTATTGAAGGACTGCCAGCGGCCGCAGCTTCTTCCAGCCAAAGACCCGCACTCTGTGGTCCCAGCCCGCTGACGCCAGAAGCTTGCCGTCGTCCCTGATGCACAGGTCGGAAACCCCAGGGTTGACCAGCGTCACACAGTCCTGGAGCTGTAAGTGGTTATGGAGAAGAAGATACATGCAGGTGTTAGAACCATGTATCAAACATGCATCTGAGGTACTTTGCAGGTATTACAAGCACTGCCACAGCTTTTACTCTGCAAGGTCCAAGGATGGTGGGTAGTAGATTCTTAGTGGCAATTGTTGGAGAAATTTTAAAAGCAAAGAGAAATGATCAGACATACTAAATAGGTCAGTAAGTCGATTAATCACTGCCACCTAAGAAACTGAGGCCAACAAAAACACTGACTGGGGGAGACTATCAGCTGATCTGATGACGGAGGTCCAAGTGTGAGGCTGGATGTGTGTTGAACCTGGCCGTGGACTAGTGGGACTCAATCATCGGCCGTAAAACATTACGGCACGAGGGCCACAAGCAAATCTCTCTGCGTCCCTCTATTTGGATTGGAGTTAGGGAGGCCTGATCTGGAAGCACCACGGGGCTTTGAGTTCCCTTTGTCACATTTTTACGGGAAAAGAGAGATAGACCATCTCGCTGAAACACTTGTTTGCAGAGGCCTTGTTGCTTTAAGCACCTCTGATGAATTACATTGGCATTGAAAGGTCCGGTCAGCGGGAGAAGAGACCCGATAAATACTCTGTTGTAACATCTGCCTGCTAAAGATTAGCCACGGCCTGCTCTCCCCGTGATCTACAGTGTCCCAAGGACTGTATCAATCTCTCTAAAGGGGCAACTTTCAGACATGTTATAATGAATGGCGGCTCAGATCACCATCTAAAGGGCCTGCTGCGGTGGGCATTCCTGCGGAGCGAACGTGCTCTTCCCGCAGCGCAGGGATCCCTGCTGGACGGCTAGATGGGACACAAACATCTGGATATGGGAGCCCAAATCAAACTGGACAGCGTAAAATTGACTTCATAAGTTGTGTCTAGAGAGACGAATGGCCTTGGATGGGAGGAGACGGAGGGGAATTTATCTGCATGCTCCTGTTCCGGGCAGAAACCATCCACGGGCTGCATGTGGAAAATATAAGCCAGGTACTCGCAGCCCAAGTGGGAGAGAGAGAGAGAGGGAGGAATGTCATTGATCAAAACAGAGCAACAAAGTCCACAAAAAGCAATGATGGGATTTCTTTCTGACTTTCTTTTTTTTAAACCAAGATCCCTACAGAACCACTGGTATGAAACAGTGACTGGTCATACCAAACAAACCAGATACACTGATACAAAGAAACCCGGGGGGGGGGGGGGGGGGGGGGGGGGGTGACAGATTGTTTGGAGCTTTGTTATTACCTCAAGAATCTGGTATGCCCCTACCTCGCCGCATCTGGTTTGCATTAGAGGCCTGATAATGATGGGTTTAAGTGTCTGTTTTTGTTTGTTTTGCTTCCCATAGTTTGTGTCAGGAAAAGGCATTTGTTTCATTAAAGGGTCAAATGTAAGCAGTAACTGGCTAATGATGTAGTAATGCTCATTCAGCAGGACGACCCGTACAATTGTTTTTACTTTCCACAGTCTGAGAAAGCAGAAGGGAAAAGTGGTGAGAAAAAGGGTCGTTGTGTCCTGTGATTTAAAACGAATGATGCCGGGGTGAAGCTACGCTGGATCCTGAGCTGCCAGAGATCAGTGGTGGACATGAGATTTAATGAGGCTGTGTTGCTCCAGAGTAACAGTGCTTAAACAAGTTGATTGTTTTAATAACTTGATCATAGTTAATTAGAAATTCTGAAATTAAATCATTGTTTTCGATGAAGCCTTTTGTAATTTCTTGAAGAAAACCTCAACAAAATATTACTAATATTACTAAATATAGCCAAATATTACAAAATCTGAATATATGTATGTCCCATCTTCATATTATATACAGAGGTGATCTTTGACACTTGCGGATTCAGGAGTGCCTCAATCCTATTCTCAAAGTTCCAGAAATCTGTAGGAGTCTTTAAGTTTTGGTCAGCTTTGGATATAGTGCAATAACAGAGTTGGAATTATCAGACAAATCAATTAGTTGATTAAAAATGTTTTGGACAATTTGGACAAAGGTATTTTCTGTTTTCCAGTCTTGATGCTGACATCCATCATAGCCCAACGAAAGAGGGGTGAGAAGGTCAAGAGAGCAAAGCACAAGCAGACATGTACAAATATGTTGGTTCCAGGTTTCCAAATGGGAATAGTTGCTTTTTTAAGTGTCCTATAATAGTAAATTGATTATTTCAAACTTTTGACTAGTAATTCAGAAAAGACGCACAAGTTAATGGATGGTAATACAAATTGGTTGTAGTGTAATATTAATTATCTTTCTTAAAAGGGGATTTTTTTATATTAACCAGGTCTGGTTCTGAACAGAGTCTATATTTCTTCTTATTGCTTCCTTACTATCTCATCGGACAGGATCCCTCTCAGGGCTTCATCATTCATGTTTTAGTTGTCCGAACACTCCTTTCTGGCCTGTGTTATCGCGCGCACGCACACGCACACACACACACACACACACACACACACACACACACACACACACACACACACACTAACTCACGCTGTTTAAATGCTGGTTCTCTCAGCTGTCAGGAGGCTACCAGCTCTGCTCAGCAGCTGGGTCCACAAGACTCGCTGTGGGTCTGTGATGGCTCCAACACAAACTCACACTTCAGGATCCTCTTTTGTAGCATGTCACCGACAGAGGAGACGTTCAAAAGGAGCGGCCCACTTGGCAGACCTCACTCAAGCCCCGCTCCACATTTCCTCCCTCGTCTTTCGCGCCAGTCTTGGCAAAGATCTCGGCCTTCACGCTGATCTACTGAAACGTCCCATCATCGCTCACTCACTGGAGCCGAGCAGCTGGGAGGCTTTTCGCAGGTATTTCTGACACGCCCTGTCCCACAATCACACTCGGCAGCAGGGAGATTACAGCCTTTTGTCACCTTGCCTGTCAGAGCCTGGCTCTGGCTGACAGGAGATGGACGTGTCAAACAGGTGAGCTGTCCCATTCAGAGGAGAGGGGCTTGGGATCATTTTTTTTTACGACAGCCAGCTTGGACATATATCAGTCCAATAGCAGGACTGAGTACGGGCCTGACGCATAAGTCGGGTCACATCAGATCTGGTGGACAGAAGATGCCATGCAGGTGATACTGAGAGAGACAGTGTGGATATTTTCAGATTGTAGTGAACATGAAGATCAGGAGTTTCACCTGCAGTAAACTGTCATCAGTCTCAGAAATAGCTCGCTGTCAGCTATGCTTGATTTGCACGGCTCATCTTCCTCTGTCTTTACTTGTTTTCTCTTCTTCCAGCCCATGACCTCTCGTCCTTTTCTTTCTCCTGGAGCAGCCTGTCACTGCACATGTCAATACATTTGAGTGGCCGCCTAAATACATGTCCATCTGGCTTAACAGCTTGTAAGCCCCAACACCCGCGCCCTCATAGTTGCACGTTTCGAAAGACGCCCGCTAAAAGGAAAGTGGAAGAAAGGGCTGAGGAGGATGCCTCACTTCTCTGAAACGATATCAGGCCAGCCGGGTCAAACAGCAGATAAAGGCCTCTGGGAGCCATGTGTATTACATTAACCTCCATTCCTGAGGCTATCTGTCTTTATCTGGCCTTGATAAGCTCACTTCACAGCCCTTCTGCTTCACTAAATCATAACTGCACTGTGTTGTGTCACATTCAGTTTCCCCTCCATTTCTCAAAAAGCATCTATCTGCCTTGCCAGCCAGTTCCACTGCACTGGACTGTATCGCAGCGGTAATTTGTGGGAAGTGGGATGCTGTGGCACTTATAGCCTCCTCAGCCTTTATTGCAGCCTCCCACTGTGAACTACTGTTCCCTTTACTGCAGATGTGTTTTTTGTTTGGTTAAGGGGCCTCCGAGGTTTTGATATTTTTATTACCTCTCACGGGTCATCCGTCAGGACCCAGGGCCTGGGTCTGCCACCCGGCTCTCTCCCCCGCCCCCCCCCCCCCCTTACTGCTGCCACACAAAAATACTTTTGTGGGAAGAACTGAGGATAGCTGTCTGGACGTCACACTGAGCTGCACTTCAGGATAATTTAAAAGCCCCTGTTGGATCCTTTCCCTCTCCTTGTGCTTTTTTCCTGTCGTCCTCATCCTGGATTACATGCTGAATCAATATTTTGTTGCTCGAGCAAAATAAACCAAATAACCACCTTCCTTCTGCTTTTGGTATTTTGAATCAAATCCTTCTCCGTGTTTTTCTAGACGCGTTTTCAGGGTGGAAAAAATGGCTTTGCAAATATTTCTAATTCAAGCATTCATTTGTAAAAAGCCCTGGAAAGAATAATACAGGTTTGTCCTATATCAGCTTAAGGTTCCCCTCGGCTCTGATTCATGAGGGTTGGCTGAAAAATAGGAGCATTCCCTTTTGCTCATGAAATCAAGAGAAAATATAGGCTGAAATGAGGCGTTGAGTCTCTGATGCATTGGCTGTTATGTCAAATGAATTATGGTTCAAAGCTGATAGAAGACTGTTTAGACCACTTCGGAGAACTTTTGTGTGTGAGAAAACATGTTGTGCATTTCATCAGTGTCAAGAGGAAAGTTAACTTATTAGTTAGTTGAATAAGATAAACAGTGTACACAGATACCAATCCTATTTATTACCATGCAATAATAAGTAAAATGTTTTTAATCCAGAGCTACAGATATCACCCTGACCTAATGTGTGACTATGTGTCTATTTGAACATGGGTGGCGAGACTCTGGAGTGACAGGCCCTGCCCAGCCCTTGGCCCCTGGCCCTGCCAACACTGTGTAACCAGCAGCTGATTTATGGCCCCTGGAGCCCCGCTGAGCCTCTTCCTCTTTGGCCCCTGATGTTTTCCAGAAGAGCCCAGAGAAAGGCAACACTCCTCTCTCTCCATCTCCTCCATTACCTTTTTTAAAAGTAAAATTGTATGGAATTTCGCCGAATTTGGGGTTTAGGCCTTTAACCTGAGACACTTCCGTCGGTCATATTAACATCGACTTAGCCAGTAGCCCAACAAGAGCACTTGTTACCCCTCCCCCAGGGTACTTTTGCAACCATCCAGCTGTACAAATATAAAGCAATTAGTCATCATAGCTATTATGATTTGATCAAAACACAAATCACAAACAAATCTAAACAGATAGATTAGGTATAAAACATATTGTAACATACTGACAATGGTAAGAACGTCAGAGAAGTTTTCTCAGTGAGTGCAACCATTGCCATTGCTATTAATTTATTAAATGTCAGTGATTTGCTAATACTTCATTTTGGAAAGTCCTACAAGGAAAAACGGTAACGTGTAAACTTCAGTTTAGAGGGGTGGCACTAGTGCTACCAATTACAACGCTAGCAGTCTCGTAAAGCATTTGAAGAACCATCATAGGAAAGAGCACATGGAGTTCTTGGAGGTTAAGCGGAAAAAAGGAGGAACTGCAGCAGCAAACTTTGAAAACTGCATAAAAAAATGTAACAATACGTTTGCCAAAGGCAGCCCTACAGCAAGAAGGATAACTGACAAACTTGTTGAGTTCATTTTTGTGTCATCCTGGATTTATTTAATTATTTGTTTTCTTTTTCAGTAAGGATTGTGAAACTAGATATTAAAAGAAGTTCTATTATTTTCTTTATCTGTTTGCATTGTTTTTTTTCAAATGGTTTAACCTGAGTCAGGGCTATACAACTGTGAGCAATCATCACTTCCATCGGAACATCTTTAGATATAACTATTGAAATGCAGATAAAACTGTTCAAAACTTGAGTAATACTAAATTATAATAATGGACAAATGGTGGAAAAAGAAACTCAAAGTAATTTATAAATGGTCACAATTTCCAACTCAGTCACTTCAAACAACCTACACACTAACATTTCTATTATTTAAAATGATTATTGTAACACTATCTACTATTATTGTGCATCCATCTAAATTTTCACTCTAAGTTTTTTTTTAGTTAAGCAACACCCAATTCAATGTGAATTCAAATAAAGGTGTTTGGAAGGTGATGGGTGGTGCAGATAAAGAGGTACTTCAGTTTTTCTGGTGTAGGGGTTCAACAGACCAAAAGCTAGGGGACCACTACACACTACGTCCCTCTATAAGCTCGTCCTCTGACCTGCAGGTTGGTCTGTGTGTCCAGCATCCAGGAAGTGAGCTTCTTCTCAGAGGAGCCTGATATGCCTCTCAGACGCTTGGTGTCAAAGGTCAGGCACATGACGGGTTCAGGGTGGGCTTTGACTTGGCTCAGCTTAGACCTCTGGGTTACGTCCCACAGCAATAAGGAGCCGTCCTCGTATCCAGCCAACAGGAGAGGTCCGGGACCCGAGTCTGGCTGCAGGAAAAAGAAGAATGATAAGGGAGAGGAGGAGGGACCGCAAAATGGGAAGCAAGGGCACAAAGAGCAGAGTGAGTTAAGACGTGAGATGAGATCTGTGTAGTCAAAACCACAGAAACCGCTGTGTGATGCTGGAAGCTGAGCAGAGCAGAGGTTATCTTCCTGGAAGCTCCCGCTGACACTCGGAGAGACTCTGTGGGCTCCATTCGTCAGCCTGCTGCTCTGTCTTTCCAGCACTCCATTACACCACTCCTCACTTTGCTCCTCATCTGTATTACTGAGCCACAGAGATCGCTGCCGGCAACGATAAATATAGTGAATTGAAATACTGCAAAACGCTGTTTTAACTCAAATGGAGTTTTGATTCAGATTTTTTCCCATGCTTTATATTAATATTTTTAACCCATTCTTCTTCAACTTCTCAATATTCTACTTCTATTATTTTACAGACCCGTTTAATTTCTTAATTTCTGAAAAGGCAAATTATCTTTTGATTTTATCTTAATGCAAATTTGACCAAAACAAAATAAAAACACACAACAAGAATGTTTTGAAATATATCATCTCACATTCACTGACATTATGAGGGCTACAGCAACATAACAAGTTTATCTTCATCAATTATTTTGTATTTATATTATTTCTTATTATTACATAAGAGTATTCAATTATGGACACTATTATGACTATTAAGAATTGAATACTCTTGTAATAATAAGAAATAATATAAATTGAGAACAATTGATTGACAATCATATAAAACAAAGTAAAGCAGAAGATCTTCACAATGTAGAAGGCTTGAAGCACAATTGAAACAATTGATAAATAAACCAATTGTTTCAGCTCTACACACTTTATACATGCTCACTCACACAAACTAACATACAAAAACAGACTTGATTCATCTACACTTAACCCAGGAACACTGAAGGTCAAATGTTTATTATAGGTGAGTACACTCGAGTAAATAACCAGAAATTAAAGCAGGTGCACAGTAGGGCATCAGACACAAAATCTAAACCATTTTTACTCTGTTACCTTTACAAAAAAAGGGTATAACGCTATGTAGATGTAGATATATGAATATAGAAAATGAACAAGCCGCACCTCACTGTTCAAATATAACCTCTCTGTGCCTGTCAGCTTCCTCTAGACGAGTGTGTACAATCAGATCGTGTGGAGATCTTTTCAGCGAACAAGAACATAAGTTAGTGAAGTGATAAAAACTGGAGGCTTCATATATCTTTACACAGCTGGAGGGAAAAAAGGAATGAGTGAAGGAGGTAAGGAAGAGGGAGAGAAGGACAACTCGTTGATGTACAATTCATCCATTCCTCTGCGTACCTGCCTTTTGCTTTGAAGGACCTATGAATTCAGAGCAAAGCAACACGGTGCACTCTGTACCGATTCGTGCTTTTGCTTTAAAGCACGGTGCCATGCAGACGCAAGAAGTCAGAGAAATGTTTTCCATATGTGCGCGGGGGCCACTTCTGCCAGATTTTCATCGATCTTTAAGTCCTCTTCTCACTTAACACTCCAGACTTCTCTTCTCTCCGCTTTAAATAAATTATAGACAGAGTTGTGTATTCCTTCCAAACACATCAGTGAGGACGAACACTAAGGGATTATGAAAACAAATAAAAACAACTGAAAATCAGTGGCCCCTGCTTGCCGGCAGGGCCCGAGCAAAGCGTTCCAGGCTTGGGGCCCACCGTTTCACTTAAGTGAAGGACCTCCTTGATTGATGATGTCATGGGTCGGAGGTCAGGGAACCCTGGGTAGACACCTAATTCATTATATCCTCCATCGGCCTTTCTACAAGAGGGCTCTCTGCTGGAGTGGGGCCGGGGCCCTGGGAGGAGATTCATCACCACACAACAGCTGGAAAGACAGATGGAGCTGGTTGTCGAGGCAGGAGCAGCTGAGAGAGCAGTGAAGCTAGGTCTTCTCCAGCATGGCTGTTAGCAGTCATGTGACCGCTGCCATTTTTTCACAATTGTATTGATGGAACACACTGAAGTGCAACAAGAACAATGTCCAAATAATGTTTGTTCAAATGTCTTATCCTCTAAACATCTGTATCATTAACTGGAATGACACTCAGTAGAGCACATACAGGCCAAGGCCCAACAGTCCCCCTAAATTCAAGAACCATGGATTCTTCTCTGAGAAATCATTGAAATTGGCAATTTTTACAATGTTAAAGAAATTGAAAAAAATACCCTGATCCAGACCAAATTTATTGGGTTCTTTCCTTATCCATACCTAATCCTTACTCCAATTTAGATGATAATCCATCCAGTAATCATGCTAACTAACAAACAAACACACATGAAAGTGTAACCTGTTTGGCAGAGGTAATAATTCTATCCTTTCAAGCGGTTTCTTTTTTATTTTGAGTCAATACTCTTCTATACAGTCTCTATTGTCTTTTGTTAAATCCTTTTCTTCTACAACAACCACATTGAGTTGGGATGTTTGGCATCTCCCTGCTTTTGCTGTTGTAAGAAAAATGCAAAGAGATAGCCTACCTCACAAATAGACACAGCATAATAACAGGTGCTGAAACATTAGAACCAAATTGTGATCCAACTTATAAACTACATATCAAGAGCACAGCCACTGTCACTATAATTGTTACTAACAACTATTGTCAATGATTTTATTAATGTTTGGTCTTTAAAATGTCAGATCAATGTTTTCTTCAAATTGCTTGTCTGTCTGTACAATAGTTGAAATCCTTAAGATGTTCAGTATCATGCAAGACAAAGAACATTCAGTAGATAGAACTAACATTTTTTAAAGCAAGTTTCCTTTACTTAATAAATCATATTATTAAAAATTAATAATATTTTACTAACATTTGTAGATCGAAGCTAGTGTTGTTATCCTGGAGAAGCAAGCAGAAGCAGGCTACAATTTGAAAAAAAATGCAACTGATGTATCCTAGAAAACTTAATTCTTTGATGGATATCAGGACGTGAAGAGGATTTCAATAAATAAGATGTTTCAGTATGTAAGTTTGTGTGCGTGTTTCTTTCTTTATTTATTTTTTGTGTGTATGCAGTGAAGTTCACCTGCATTTCATTGTGCAACTTGTGTGGTATGTGTTATGTATTGTTTTGTGTTTTGTACTGGAAATAAATAAAAAAACATTGTTCAAAAAAAAAATAAAAAAAATAAGATGTTTCAGAAACAACTTACCAGCCTTAGCTTTAAAACTAATCCATGTTTCTTTACTATTTCCAAACCCATGAACTGATCAGCCTCGAAGTATAATCATTTTTTAACTTTGAGACTGACTTGATACATATAAAGTGGGTATTTTCCAACTTGATTGACCCCAGTCTTATTACTGTCTTTCTGATGATATGCACCTTGACTCTGGGTTAGGGGGTTATTATGAAAAAATTGTGTAACTATGATTTTATCATGAGCAACCTCTAAACAAGTTGAGGGAAGCAACTAAAAGTGAAGTCCGGTAAAAGTTATTTGTACTGTTCTGTATGACAAAGATTTTTTTCTATGGCTCAAATCCTTTTATTATTATAAAGAGCTCCATTTTGGTTATAGCGGCCCTGTATTTATTTAGAGCAGTTAAATTAATTAATAAAATGCTAAAAAATGCTACAAAACTAGACAAAGTAAAGTCAAGTACCAGGCATCACAACTGACTGCTGTGAGATTATATATAGGTGTGTTGTGCTATTATATTTAAGATGTTAATCTAAAATATCTAATTTATTCTATTTCTAGGATGCATTTTAAGATCTGCCTAAGAACAGCAGCTGAATACTTGGCTTTAGTGCGATTCTGACTGACTTAGTTTTTTTTTCACCATTTGATCGATAAGCACTGTGCAGGTCAAATAAACTATCACAAAGAAGAGTAAATACATAAATACATAGAATCGAAAGATAATTACAGAGAAATATGTTTGTGAGATCCTTCCTCAAAAATTCCTCTGCCGATGTGGCCGCCAAAGGCCCCAGGCCAGCACTGCCTCAACATAAGGAACCAATCGTTCCTTTCGTTTTTTGTCCCGGGCCGCCATGATGTCATGGCCATGAGGCAGCAAGGTGATGAGCTGAGAGTGATGGATATCTGTATAGGAACATTTCCTTTTCCCCGCCAGCCTCTGTTCACATTAAAAGCCTTGCACATCATACATCACTACTGTCCCTCTCCATCCATACACGAGTCAAACCCACATGTGGAGCTACTTTCTGCTGTGTTGTACCCTGCTTCCATCCAGAGAAATCAGACAGTCACCTTTTAGACAGAGCAAGAGCTCAGCATTAGAACTAAAGGCTGTGAGGGATTTTCCTGAAGGGAAGTGGCATTGAGAAGAAAGTGAAGTTAAACACTGCATTTAATCCTCTCCATAAAATCCATCAGAGAGGGCTTACAGGCCGACAATAAATCTGTTGGGGAGTCCGTCTTGGAAAATTACCTCCTCTCGTCTCAAAGGTGTTAAGAAAAGAGGGAGGGATGGTGAGAAGAAAGACAGCGAGAGGAGTTAACTGTCAGAAGCTTCTTCCTGGAGTGTGTGTGACAGAGAGTCAGACTGGCTGGAGAGAGGGGATGACTGTGTCGGCTGTTGCCTCCTGCTGTGCTTGGTGAGGGAAACAGTAGGTAGCATGTGTGCATTTCATGAAAGATGCGTCTTTTATTATTTATTTTTATACATCTGACTGACATGAAGTGTTCCCGAACTGCACTAACAGTATATAAAGCTACTTTCAGACATGCACTGAACTCTGGTTACAGCTCTGTAATTATCCGAAGGGGCTGTGTATAAGAACAAAACATAGAGTCAGAGGCTCTATAGTTTTTTTCTGCAGGAAAAAACATCTACATATTGTCCAAATGAGCCCATGTGAGGGTAGAGCAGCGTAATGCCTGGAGGATTCACCTCAGTGAGTGGGTGTTTGGATGATGTTTCTCACACATGACAGAGGCAAAACGTAAAAATACAAAAACAATACAAATATCTTAGTATGAAAAAGAAGACGCAGACGTCAACTTGGAAAGACAACGCGACCCTCATCAACAGTTTTTGTTGATGACGGTCAGTGTGGATGTGCTGTAAACAAAAGACTTGAGCTCCCCAGCAGAATAAATTTGTTGCGTCCCCTCGTGCACCATCCTCAGCATGAACGCTCCGGAGATTTTCTGCATTGTTGAGAAAGCGTCTGACCAAGAAAACTCTCCTGCTGTGTTCTTCATACGTGAAAGGCAACCTCTAGAGTAAGACAAGCTTTTGTGTATTTACGTTTGTGTGCATGTGTATGTGTAGGTGTATATGTACATGTAGGGGGGTTTCAGTCTAACCCCTGCTTGGTTGTCTCTCAAGCAGCTCAGTGAGTGTAACAGATGAACAAGCCTCAGCCTTGAAAGGAATCAGCCTGAAATGATTTAGAATCACCTGGGCCCTTCGGCTTTGAAGTCAGACAGATGCCTGTGCTGTATTACATTGATATGATATAATTCATAATGATATAATTGATCATTATGTTTCCTGGCACTCAACACTGAAGCAGCATTGGTTCATAAATCAGATGATGAAAGGTGGTTGTAACAGTGAAATCAAAGGGAAAGGAAGAAAAACACAAACAGCGTGTCAGCAACCCAAGGAGACTCTCGAGCTTGTCTACATGTCTCTATAATAATATCACAAATACTATGTCATCTTTATGGCCCTTAAATTTGACTTATTAAAGTAACTCTAATTGGTAGAACAGGGATACAGGACTGAATGTGCCCAGGCCAGTAACTTGCCTCACTCTGGTTTTCAAATGATAAGTTGTGTTTTGATTTCCGTTGCCTGTAAACTGCACAGGCCATAAAATTTGGCTGAACCATCCAGTCTTGCATAAGTCTAAAAACCCTCCTCTGCCTCTCCCCTCCAAAACCCTAAACCCAAAGAGTTAATAATTAGCCAGGAAAATAATTACAGGCTCTCGTTAATGTCTGGAAAATAAAACTTTCGACAGCGTTTACAAACAGAACGCAAACTTTTTTTACTGGGATCAGATTGGATGTACAGCTGCAGGCTGATATATGGCTGTGAACCCCCGGCCCTTCCAAATGCTCTAATTACAGTGTTGGGACTTGCTGCCAGCTAAGAAGAAACGTTTGGAAAGATGGATCTGGACAAGTTTTGGGCTGTAAATCATGTGCCACATCTCAAATGTGCATTGTTGTGGACTTATCCATTATTACGCCTTGTTATGGGCTGCCGGTCAATCAGAATAAGGCAGGTAGGTTTATAAAAAGTACAATAAATCAAACAGTCAAGAAAAGAAAGAGAAGCTACTGCTTTTGACAATGACTGCCAGAGTAAAATCATTGAATTTGACATTTCGTTACAGACAGATGCAAGGCTGCTGTTCAGGGTTAAAAATAACAGTGCAACAGTGTCTTTTAAAATGACAGGTGAGGGTGTCTGGTGCTTACCTGCCACAGTTTGATACACATGACCATCCCCAGCTTAGCGTCTGGGACCAGGGTGCAGACTGGAGTCTTACTGGGCAGCTCAATAATCTTTATCTGCAGAGAACACATGACAATTCAAACTCTGAAAACTCACTAGAGACAACAGAACCTGTTCTTTCTGATTACTGATATTGCAGGAAAGAACATACAGATCTTAATGATGGGTCAAGGCAAATGTATGTGCTCTCCTGAGAGTCATTCTCACCCGAGCAGTTTTTATTTCTTCTTCTTTTTTATTTCACAAAATGTACAATGGCTTCCCAAACCACAGATTTCTGTATTCAATTGCATGGCAGTCTATCTAGGTCGTTGAGTTTGTGTAACTTATCATGGTTCCGTGTTTAAGACGTGTTTGATTGATCCTATGCCCCCCAAGCTCTCTCACCTTGAGTGATCTACCTAGACATAAACTGGCACGCTGTTATTAAGACATTTTTTCCACTTTAACCCGTTATATATCAGAGTATTTCTGTTCCAATGTATGTTTTCATTACTGAGACCCAGTTACAACCACACACATATTGCAGTTGTCCGTATAAACAGTCTGTCTTCAAACTTATCATTCGCTAGTCGTCTGAATTTTCAGGACCTCTGCAGATTGCAGCGCCTCCAACCCACAGTACAGAACAATCCATTAGTGCCGTGCAGCCGCCCCACAGTCTATAATAACTCCTGCTAAAGTCTGACCCAGCGACATGAATGGTGTTTTCCTGTACACACTGGCACTGATTCTGATAAAATACACAGCCTAATGAAGCCAGGGAAGAGTGTGTGTATGTATGTCTGTGTGTACCCACATCACTACCAAGACTCATTCCTTTGACTTCCTCTGCGCTGATGATCCACATATTCATCCTCATTAGACTTCAGATTAAACAGCCCTTTAAGGGAGTGATCTGTATTTTAGCACGAGGCCACATCTGTCCTGCATGTTTACCTCTGCGTGCCTGACAAAGAGGGCCTTTAAGAACTTCCCTGTGCCTCAGGTGTTCGCTGTTCTTGTGTGGCATCACACTGCCCATAAATAAAACACCCACACTTATAATTAATGTTCCAGCCATGCCAGCAGTCTGCTGGCAGGAATCTGACTATGAGCAGTAAACAGCAAAACCACGTGAAACAGCTCAGGAAAAAACAGTTGTCTGTTTTCTTCATTACATGTCTAAATATTGACCTACCTGCTCACTGCTTGTACCATTGTGGGGGATTTGTGGCAAGTGCCTATGTATTGTCTCTTGGGGGAATTCAATTATGTGGGCGTTTGATTTGCAGACACATGATAAGCATCAGTCTTGGCCAGTTATTCCTGTGGAATGGGGTGGGGAGACAAAATGACAAAATCGGCTGTGGCCTGTTTTGGTCTACCTTTTATGTGTGTGTGTGTGTGTGTGTGTGTGTGTGTGTGTTTCTGTCTGCCTGTGTCTGTTGGGACAATGGTATTATTGAGGTGCTGGGAGTCACAGGCGCCCTGATGCCTGGCTTGCTGGTCTGGGGTTAGCAAAGGCACGTTTGGCTGGATCAGGTGACAGCTCTGTCCCTTTCAAGTGTGGCTCCTCCGCTGTGGAACAAGTAACATGAATCTGGAGGCAATAAAAGATGGCTGAATCGCTGGCCTCTCCCCATCCTGCTGCACCGTTCACACACTGGCTCCACACAAAGCTATATAGACTTTGTGGGTGTTGAACATTAACTACGAGACGGACCGAACGTGATGTCATTCCAGTGCATAATCTGATCAAGCCTGGGAATTCTCTCTCTAAATCTACAGTTAAAGTAGTAACAAGTCACTCAAAGTATTTTATTAGTGAAGAGATTTCAAAGCAGGAAGATCCTTGTCAATGACTCTCTAAAATGCACTACTCCACTTGCTCTCTCAAGCCGTCACAGCACTGATTTAGACAAAAGCATTCAGTGAATGGTATTTTACTAGCCACAGTCAAAATAAAGCAACACTTAGCTGGTATTAGAATCCGATCCTTGCAATGAGCATGCTAGTCTGTTAATGATGCTGCTTAGATTGCTGTTTGACAGCTTCTGGCTGCAAGCTGAATACTCACATGTCACATTGACTTATGATGATTGGCTAAAGATATCATCTTTAACTCTTTCAAACTATATCACATTTATGGATCAATGGGAAAAGATGACATGGCTTAAATAACAACTCTTTCTGTGGGACTAACTAATCAAATAAACTAAAATGGTACTCAGAGCATGTACCTCCACCAAGGATGAACAATCCTGAACATGAAATATAAAAGATCCTGGATATGACCCTTGATTTGCATCCGCACCAAAATTGAATGTGTTCTTCTCGAGCCCAGGCATTGTCCCTCCACAGAGTTTGGTGGAAATTGCCAGTAATTTTTGTGTAATCCTCCTGACAAATAAACCAACAAACTAAAGAACAAGCAAACTGACAGACACAGGGAATGCATTGATCATTCAACAGACACACACTCACATTCATACTCTATAGACAGATCTCAGTGCCCCTATGTCTAACCTCTTCTGTCTGTGATCCAGCAAACGCCAGCAAGTAGTTTCCAGGGCTCGACTCCAAGAGGGAGCACTGACAGAATCCAACGCTGTCGGTCCACACCGAGTCCACCAGCTCACTGCGACCTTCTCTCAGGTCCCACAAACACACCTGCATGTCCCGTCCCTGACTGCCAACAGAAACAAAGGAACAGGAACTTGATATAGCAATAAGTACATGTGCTTGCTGAGAATCTGCTTTAAGTTAGGAACCTTAACAGAAGCTACAACCAAGAAATTGTTCATCCTGACCTGATGAGGGCATCTTTCGACTGCAGAGAGTTCACCCAAATGACCGAGCTACCAGAATGACCTTCTACAATCTTCTCAGCCCTCCTGTTGTTCAGGTTCCAGATATGGATGGCACCAGTCCCTGACCTGCAGAACCCAACAGGATGCTTTATGTAGACTCTTTATATCGCTCACACACTATATGCAACACGTCATTATATTACTCACAGAGTTTATACAACATATCATTCACACACTATATACAGCACATTATATTATTCACACAGTGTATGCAAGATAGTAATATGTTATTCACAAAGTGTATTCACACGGAATATACAGTATAGTATTATATTATTCATACAGTACAACGTATCTGATCTCACACATATAAAGACAATACCAGAGAGGTCAGATTCCGTCTTGTCCAAACCATAGATTGTAAATAAAGATGGACGACATGACAACTCCCTAAAAGTATAGCCAAAAGTGTTTTTGACCGCTACCTGGTGGCTAGCTGCAGGTCATAAACCCTGCCTCCTCCGTGTTAGTGGAGCAGACGTTGAACAATTTTAAAGGTCCAAGTACACATCAAATATGTTTTCCTCAAAGATGGTTTCTGTCATTTCAGGTACTTCTTTTCACACTGATGTGACAAAGTGTTCATTTTCTGTAAAGTTTGGTTTGAATTAGTTTTTTGATGTTTTAAAAATAGAGCGAAGCATCATTATTGAAAGCTGAGACCTTGGCTCCATCTCCTGATCACTACTTTGCAGAATCTGGCTCCAAACAACATCATCTGTGTTAAATGGCCGCCTTTGTAGACATGATATTTTAGATACATTTCTGAATAGTGGGAGAAGGTGGAAACATGTCATTCATCTTTATATACAGTCTATGGTCAAAATGAATACCATAACATCAAGACCTTGGATGTGCAGATCTTTAAAACATGTCACTGTGCTTCATCCACACCTTTCACCTGAAGTGAATGCTGGCTGGCATCTCCTCATCACTCGAAAATTAAACAAGCCCCTCGACGTGTATATGTTTCTTATGATGGACTTTATGAAGCACGGAATTAGTAAAATTTCTTAAAAGAGGAGGGATTTAAGTGATGGAGGAAGATGAAGAGTCAAATTATCAGATATTGAGAAACATGACTCACCCAGAAAATAGAAGGGGAGTGTCCCCTCCAAGGCAGCTAAAGTGCAGGGTGTTGAGTGGCCCACCAGCCCCCCTCAGGGTGTAGATGGGGGACGGAGCGGGACGAGACATCCCTGGTTCATGTGATCAATGTGCGGATAATAGGAGACTCCAACCTTACAGCTACTGGAAACAGACAAGGAAATTCAAGTTAATTTGGTGACGGATTCCAATAGTTGGAAATGCAGGTAACAATGATTGAGGTCAACTCAAACTCATCCCAACAAAAACCTGCCTGCATTACAATTGGGTTAATTTGGCTTCTTCAGAAGAATAGAACAAAGTATAAGTAGAATAAGTATAAATCTGACAATATCTGCAGAAAAAGTCTTGATTTGTCTTCGCACAAACATTGGGGACATTCAGAGAGAAGCCTCATTTAGCCTTGAAGCCTTTCTCAACACAGCAGACAGTTGTGTTTAATGCACTGTCTGTTTTCTCTATTGTTAGTAGCTAAAAACCCTGTGGCTCTCTGCCTCTTTCTCTCTCAGTCTCTCCGTCCTCCTCTTTCCAGTCTACATGATAACACCTCTCTTACTCAATACGTCATAAATCACAAACTCTGACAGCCTAATTACAGTAAACAGACGGAGATTCAAACTTCGCACTCCTCTTGCTATCAACAGCCGTTGTCCCAAAGGCAGAGTTTAGAGCTCAGGCCTTTTATGTTGTTTGTAGGTCGGGGAGCTGAGGAAACTCAACCGACCGCAGGTGTGTTCCAATGAAATAATACATCACCATTAAATTGCAGTTTAATTAAATTTAAGTGTTTGGATCGAGATAACTAATATCCATCTATTAATCCACTTTCTAAACTTCTTATACTGCTCAACAGCACTCAATATTAATTAAGTTTAAGTTGGAACATATAAATATGGAAAACGAGAAAGGAGAAATCCCGGTAACGCAGCCCACCTACTAACAGTGTTATCAGAAACATCAATACTTTGAAAATAATAACTCATTCAAACAAAAGTGAATAATTAAGATAAATATTCTAATAAAAACGCTTGTGGATTTTACTGACTGTCTGACGCCCTTGAGGCTTGTGAGTAAGCTCCTCTCTTGGCACACTGAAAACATTTCTTTACCCAGTTATCTGCAATGACATGTTCACCGTACCAACACAAAAACAAATCCTACACAGAACGTTACCCCAGCCACAACTCTCAAGAACTTAAGTGATACACAACACTGAGGTTATGAAGCCAGCTTTACCTTAAATGTATCTGACCATTTGTAGTCATATGGAGCAAAGTATTTAAAGACGTCAATGTCTGTTGATCCACCACATTGGTCCCGGCTGAAATATCTTACATCTTGTACTATAGTGATCCCCTGAGCATAGAGGCATGCAGAGGCAAGAAGAATATAAACTATCAAAAACCTGCTTTTTAAATGTTTTTTGCTGTGAATGCGATTTCAGGCCTTCAAGATCAACAGTGAATTCTAGGTAGAAACTCTGACTTTAAACAGGAAAATGCAATCATAAAAACTATCATGGAATCGATCTATTTGCAGCAGATACTAAGCACGTCTTCACCCCTGACCCCCCCACCCCACCCATCCCACTCTACTTTTACTTATTATAACCTCTGCTCCCTGCAATCAGCAGAAACTGAAACTGGAGCCTGAGGCATTCAGGGGCATTTCAGGAGGTTAGTGGTTAAATTGTCCATGTGAACCTTCGAAGCGGAGAGATGGACCTCTGACCAGCCTGCCTAATTAAGGACACCTCATCAGAGTCTATGGGACTCAGCTAACCAATCAGCTTCACTATGGGGAGACACATTATGTGTATGCAGGAGACAAATTAAGCTTTTTCATGCTCACCATAGAAATATTGTACTAATAATTGACATAATACATAAAATGACAAAAAAGGCATACGGTTCTTTGCATAGGAAGTTGACCAACTCACATCACACAGATCTCTCAACCAAACCAACAGGAAGCCCTTCGGCATACAACTGAGCAAACTTGTTTATCTGTGGTATGAAGAAAATGAGAACAAACCATCAACAGAGTTTTTGTGAGGGTCCATCAGTTAAGCTTGTCCTTCTGTGACTGGGAGGGTATGCTGCATTCCTGAGCCACAGTCCTGCGCCTGTGTGAGTGTGTGACAGGAGGAAGCTCACCCTGATAACAGGTGGATTAAGCGTTCCTTATTGTCCTCGAGCAGCAGGCCCTGCATGACGCTGTGAGTCACGGACACAGCAGCCTGAGACTGGCTGCTTTCACTGCCTCAAGAGCAGGGGCAGTGAAACTTTCCACTGCTAATCACAGCTCGCTGTCAATCAAAGACAATTCTCGGGATCAGTGACGGAGATGTCTCTTCACAGGACTCGGGGACTTCCAAACCAAAGCTGCATCTGAAAGATGAGAATAAGGGCCACTCTCCCTCGGCTATCGCTTTCTCAGCAAACCGTTCCTTCTGTTTTCTCTGCGTCAGAATTTCCAGGCGCTGAACTGCCCCCGACAATGGCTCTGTTGTGGTGGCTACAAGTGAGTCACCCACAAACCAAAATACAAACATGCAGGCAGCTCAGGAAGGGAGAGACAGATACTGTAAACAAACAACACGGTGGCAGGATGTCACTCAAACCAGTTTGCAAGGGCCCTCAAATTGTTCCCTGCTAACAGAGAGGCGGCCGAACAAACAATCAAGCCTGTCACATGTCAAGCTTGTATGTTTGACATAATAACACATCTCTAGCCAGATGGAGAAGCAAGAGCAGGAAGCTGGATAGATCGAAGCTGGTGATCCTCAGGTTAAACATCCCCCTTTATTGAGTATTCATAAGCATTTTCAAACATGAACTCTTGAGAATGTCCGCACAATTGGGTCTGGATGGACTTTCTCCGGAGTTTGCCTTCCACACATGAACAACGCAGCAGGAGATTGAGCACGATCTGCTCAGACGTGTTCACAACAACCCAGAATCTGTGTGTCCTACAAACGTCATCAACACACCCACTCCCTCACTGTGTATCTAGCACGTGACAGAGCAATAGATAGTCAATACCCTATAGGTCAGCACACTTTCTCATTAATCACATTCACAGGAACAATCTCAGATATGACACCATGATGGTAACAAGCTAGGCCTAATTAAACCTGCAAGTCGCGGTCGGGGTATAATAAATCACTCTGACTGATTAATATACCTGAGCTGGACATGGGAGCCAGTGGGAAGAGGCAGGAGAGGAGGATGGAGGCTCCTGCTGGCCCTGCAACAGATAAGACAGCTCTGGGTAATCTGACTCTAAGTCCGTGGATAAAGGCAGTTTGTCTCTTCTTGGGACGTCTGTCCACACCTACTGGGTAATTAGGCCTAATTATGAGAGAAAGGTCCGCTTCCCCTTCATGTTATTAAATAAGAGCCAGCCTCGTCGGCCAAGGATCTCTCAACACCAGCAAGGGGCTGGCGACCTTCAGATCAAACGCAGCCACTATCTGTGCCCCCCCCCCCCCCCCCCCAGCCTTGTCCACTGCAGCACCCGTTCCCCGCCTCGGCATCGCTGCACATATGAGGGCTTGAGGAGGGAGGGGGCAGAAGGGTATTCGTTATGATATGGGGCATCAAAGTTTTTTTTTTCCGAGTTGTGAGTGAGTGAGAGGGAGTCCTGCCCACATTCCTCTCTTAGCTCTTTGGTATCATGTGATCGGCAGCTACCCACCTGAGCTGTCCCCTTGTCAAATTCTGCCATTCATAAATAAGAGCAGGGAGGGAGGGATATACAGATCACAGGGGTTTATTATAGAAGCTTTATAAAGCCCCAGCTTCACAGGAGCCATTATGGAGGCATGGGATCCCAAGATCCCCTGCTGATACCAGCCTCGTCAAATATGAGATCTGAGCTGCATGATGAAAACTGAAAGTAGATTAAACATAGCTCAAAAGCTGCATTCTAGATAGCTCCCAAACTGAAAAGCCAACTTTATTACCTATTGGGCCAATAGAAGTTCTTTTCTCGAATATCTTTTACAGCAGACTTTAACTACGAGTGCTTAAGAGAAAAATGCTAAATCCGTCCATTTCCTCTCCGTCCATACATAATACTTCAGCTATTAGTCATTCTGCTGTTTATCACATGCTGTGGTCTTATCTGCTGTTTCCCTGCTTTTCACAGTCTCGCCAAGGAGGCAACCTCCAACGGGCTGCAACCATTAGTCAGCCCTTCTGCCCAAACCTCCGATCCCTCCTGAGGAGGAAGCCAACGTGCCAAATAGAGAGCGAGGTCCATTATTAAAGTCCAGTTAGACAAACAACATAGGAAGTGGCTAGGAAGACACACACCCTTTATTGTGTCTTGGAAGGGGGTATCTGGACTGCATAAACAGTTCAGTGTCAGATAGAGGCTGAAGTCAGACACAAGTGCACCAACACCCACTGTCAGTCACAGAGCCAGTGAGCGGGAAGAGGTGGCATTGTTCGTGTGAATGGCGTGAATGCTAAGCAGGGGCCACTGCAGATAAGAGCTCAATGCCTTGTGGCTGTCATTGAGGCAGGCACTGATGGAGCACTGTGTCAGAGGGTCCTGATTTAGGAGGTCCTGACTGTGGTCAACAGGTACTAGGAGCCTTATCTGTTTGCATTATCAGCCATTTCCTCTGTGAGGTCATTTGCCTGGACACTAGGGGATAAAGGAACACAAGAGGGTCGACAGCTCGACTGTCATCAGGCATCTCCACACATTTTGGCTGTGATGGGTTTTTGGAACTGTCCATACAGCAAAGACATGACAACAAGTTGCTGTGATCCTAAAAGCACATCGTGCAACAGGGGATATAGAACAAGGAAAACAATAAGAGGTTACACTTTGTCAAAACAACACAGGCCCCCGTGTTAAAGCTTTCAGCCTTTGCAGGGGTGTGATGAGTGACAGCACAAATACTGATCAATAAACAGTACAAAAGATAACTATTTCTACATGGTGAACAGCTTCCAGAAAATGTCAACTCTCCTAACAAATATAAAAATGCTCCTATGGGCATGCAAACTGAACAAAACCAAACCAAAATCCAAGTTGTGCATTTGTGCAATATTGGTAAAGGCACAGTGAGCTGGATACAGGAAGTAAATGTAGTTTTGGTGTGTGCAGAAAGTCAAGACATGTTTAAGCTTAATCCTGCTTCATTTAATGTAAAGGAATTAATTAAATTGTTTTGTATATGCTGTCAGTTCTTCCACACAGCATTTTATGAGCATATCCTTGAACAGTCACACCTGACTTCATTGAAAAACTGTGCCGTTTATTTGTAAACATTTAGGCACTCTGAACTTCAATCTCTCATTGGGCTTTATTCCCTTGAATTAAGAATTTACATATGTTAATGATAAATTATCTTAGCCCCCTTAACTTGTGGTAAACTTTTGTATTCTATGTAAAGCACTTTGAATGGCCTTGTTGTGGAAATGTTCTACACAAATAAAGTATTACAATGGGATAATCAAAGATAAAGATTGAGGATCTTAAAATGAATCTAAATTACACATACAGCAGTTTCCTGACTGACTGTAATGCCTTGAAGCAGAAAGCAAAAAGGATGCATTCATCACAGGACCCTGATCCGAAGCAGGCGTCAATATCCATCATAAACTGCTCCAAAAAACACTGAAGCCTAAATACTGATTATAGCACCTCCACAAAAGTGCGGTTTTATGTAAAATATTATTAATCCATGAAATAAAATGTTACAGTGAATTAACATTTGAAGGTTTCTTGATGTCTTTTGGCTGCAGGTACTGTTTCCTTCTTTGCACTTCCAAAATCAACAATATATTTGCACAAGGATGTCCACACCTTTGTGCACAGCTGTACATCATGTACTGTATCTTCTATTACAAAGTACAGAAAACAACAGACTGTATTATGAACTTTGGTGTGACTGTTCATACAAGTCCGGGAACGACCTGCAGCACAAGTTTATTTTACAGGAGAAACTCAATCACAAAAAAACTTCATTCATTTGATCCATTTGAAGTTTTAAGCTTTTGTGAAGAACCTTCTCGTGTATAGTACTTTCAAGAGTATGAGAAGACAATTCATACAACTATCGTAACATCACTTTTTAATTTTGGTTGTAAGTCAGATATGATAACTGATGCTGCCGTTCTATAAACAAACTGGACATGGAACGTAAGGGGTCAGAAAGTACATCGTAGAAGTGTGACTGAGAAGGACTAGGACAGTAGAACGTTAAATAGCACTGACTTTGAATGGAGTTTTGTTTGCTCGCCCCTCCATGACACTGGATGTTATCAGGCACAGATAGTGTTTCACTTTGGAACCAAAGCGTTCATTAAAACGTTGGGCAGAAATGCTGTCATTAACAAGGAGAGGGTTAGCAACCTGCTAGCAACTACCTAAAATAGAACCACACAGGGCGGCCTCTGTATCATAGCACGGTCAGGTTGTTCCCGAGTCAAATAAAGTCACTACAGACACGTTGGCTGGAACAAGACTTGACGAAATACCAGTTCAGTGAAACACGGAGTGATGACAGTGTCAGGAAAAGCAGCTCAGGAGACGAGGAGACGAGGCGTGCGCCGGGCTGCAAGGACCTCTATTTACTACTGATGAGCTGCCCGACAAAGTGCCTGTACAGAAACACCCCCCTCTCTCTCTCTCTCTCTCTCTCTCTCTCTCTCTCTCTCTCTCTCTCTCTCTCTCTCTCTCTCTCTCTCTCTCTCTCTCACTATACATTATTCCAAAATGAAGAAAATAATAAAAGATTAATATATCAATTATATAAATACAGTATACCACGTGTGTTTGTGTGTGTGTGTGTTTGAGTGTGTGTGTGTGTGTGTGTGTGTGTGTGTGTGTGTGTGTGTGTGTATATTTGTGTGTATATTTGTGTGTGTTGGATGTCCACCTATCATAAGATGTGATGTGAGATCTCACAGGCTCATGTTATCCTTGTGCATCTGAGCAGGGGTGAATGGAGAGACTTCATGAAGGACGAGGAGTGACAGGATTGCCCGTCACTACACGTAAGACAGCAAGATTCTGACAGTTTCCGCTGTCCTACAAGTATTTGAAAATCAGAACAATAGAATTTCACTGGATTATTTATCTATTTTATTGAGTGATGTACATTTAGGAGGAAGGCCTTCTCTGTCTCACCCTCACCTGTCGAACACTAACCACATGTTCGGTCTTCCTTCAACTGCCATGACTTTTTAGTTTCCTCTTTCCTCAGCTTTTGGTCTAATTCACCTTTTCCATTTGGTTGACTATCAGACTGTGTGTATGTATGTGTGTGTTCACTATTATTATTTTTCTATAGTGATTCTTTGCAAAAAGTAAAAACAATAAAAATATTGAAATTTAAATAAAGACTAGGTGTTGTTGGGATTGAACAGCATTGTACAGCCCTCTGATATACAATTGTAAAATCATTAAGATGACTGTAGATTTTCACTTAAAATGTCTGTTTTCTATTTATTACAACAGAAGAGAATTCCTATACGTCTATAGCGGGCTACAAAACATTCTAACCTCATTAAAAAATATCATCAGTCCAAAACTGGCAAAGCCTTGTGATAAGGCATGAACAGAAGTGTCTTTATTTTTTCAGCCTTTTCAGTCTAATTGAGAAAAAGAGACAGAGAAAACACTGGGTCCTAATCCACAGAGCACACAGAGCCCTTTCATGCCAGTGCTGGGAGAAACCTTTATTTGTCCATTCCTATCATGGAGAAAGCGGGTTTCAAGCTCGGCTGGGTCTGAGCTGAGAGATTAGATGAAACCAGAGTGTTTTAAACCTCTTCTGTGACCGTGGATTAGATTCAGACAGTCCCCCTGCCCTGTGAAATGAAACAATATGGCATACAGGTGGATCAACGGGAGAGGGGTGCAGAGCATGTAGAGCACAGTCGGTTTGAAACCTAAATTATGGATTTGTCCAACCAAGAAAGCCCCAAATTTGGAAAACAACATTCACATAACTTAAAAAATCAAGAGGGAAAACATATCCATGCATCACTTTTCTTTTTTGCGCAACTCCATAAAAATATTTTGGGGGACAGCCGAGTCATTTATGTGAAACCTCTCAAAAACCTTCTCACCTCCCAGGCATATGGTACTCGAATTTGAATAAATGACACACAATATTTTGGACTCAGTGGCAGAGGATTATGGGTGTATTTATTCCACTAATGAGATATATCAATTATATAAGCACTTAATGACATGCATAAAAAGGGTAAGTCAGCAATGAGTTCAAACCAATTAGTGCAAATGGAGATGGCACGACCCTCAGCGGGAGGTGGGGGAGAGTGTGTGCAGATATCATGGCCAGATACCATGGCCTACATTGTCATCAATTATTCCTGGCATCTCAGTTTACCCAGGGGCACAGTGGGTGTGGGGGACAATGCCGGGGTGCACTTGAGAGCTAGAGTACCTTGGTCTCACCATGGGTCCCAGGAGGAAAGGGTGGAGGTGTGTGACATGGCTGGGGTGTGTATACTGTAACGTCCGTCCAGCCCGAGAGACCGCCGGGTAAGGAAATCCCTGGAATCCCACTCTCACTGCGGCCGCCCGGCTGCGGGGGCAGACAGGTCAGTTTACAGCTCATCACCAAATTAGAAAGGCTGCGGGTCAGTGCAGCAGCAGACAGACCACAGAGAGATAGAAATAGATGGGAGCGCTACGACTCAGTCTGCTGGTTCTTATTCACCAAGCTGCTCTCCCATCTTGGAGAGGCAGAGGAATGTATTGAACACAGTGGAGGCAAAAGTCCAGGGAGGAACTACAGACTGCTTCAAGTCCCCACTGACAAGTATTAGATACATAATGTGGACACAGAGAGTAGAGTTAGGGTTAGTTCCAAGAGACTGATGAGCAGGAGGAAGAATCAAGTGCAAACATCTAGCCTATTTGTTTGAGGTAATACAAAATTTCTACTAATCACTTAAAATTTTCCTGAGTATTCATTCATTAGATATCTACATAAAAAAACATGTAAAAACGACAACACTGTGACGTTTCCAGGCCACCGTCAGAGACAAAGTATCATAAAATTGTATCTGTTGAGACTCCCTGTAGACGGAGCCATGTTGGCTGAAGTTCATGTTGACTGGACAGACATAAGAGTAGTAGGCTAACACTCTTAACAGCTCACGCTCAACAACAAAGACAACTGTAGCAATACAGGCTAACTACATAACCCTTGTGTTTCTAAATCGCCTCATGAGGATGTACAAAAAATGTTGAAGCACGTTCACAAGTCATTTTAAGTCTCTTTTACGGTTATTGTTTCTGTCATTTTCATTCCATCATTTTATGATTATAATTAAGGGAGAAAGTGTTGTCATTGAAACTGCATGACCTTACGGCTAGTTCCTGTTAACGACAAACTGTTTTTAAGTTTTATTCATCAACTCACTGTCATAACAGGAGTCAAAATGTATATAACGAAAGGAAGGATGGCTGAATTCAAATGATGTGCTTTGGTTTCAGGGGACTGTTGTTGTGCATGATGGCTCATTTCACCAGCTATCATCATTAAGACAATATGCCCTGGCAGCCAAGTTGGGAATACTGGTCATGCCAGGCTCCTAGTTGTAATTCTGAGTGGGAGGTATTCGAATTCTTACGGTGACTCCACCACCAAGAGAAAAGAGCTTCTGACAAGTCAACAAACTGTTGGTAGAATGTCTGAAAATACATCTAATTACATCTTTAACGATTTTGTAGGTCGAGAGCAAAATTTGAAAGTTACTGTTTCTAATAGAGTGAAAACATATCTTAAACAAGTCACCTATGAAACCTTTTAGATTTGAGTCAACTCTACGTTTTTTTTTTTTCAAGTTATCAGCAGGAATCAGAGAATACACCAGCATTAACTGAAATTGGATTAACTACCCTTTGCGTGGGTGTGTGTGTGTGTGTGTGTGTGTGTGTGTGTGTGTGTGTGTGTGTGTGTGCGCCACATGTCAGGGTGTGATGAGTCGGCATTAAGTTATCAGAACAGAGAGAGAAGATACAGCACATGGGAGTGTGTGCTGGACGTGCAGGTATCATAATGCGATGGCGAGGCCTCCCTGCCTCATGTTTTCGTTGGGCATCAGACCAGGTGTGAATGGAGAGATCTCAGGGAGGGCGAGGAGTGATTGGACTGCCTGTCACTTTGAGGAATAGAACAAAACACAGCTTTAATGAACCAGTATGTAGCAGGAAGGAGAGAGCTGATGCACGGGCACTATCTGCACCGCTGAGCCATCCTCCCTTGGAATGGTGGAGAAGAAGGGGAGGAACCCAGTCTCTAAATTCAATATTCTTATCAGTTCTTTTTGAAACTCCTCTTTCATGATGGAGCTGTTTCTCATGGTCACATCCAGAGCAGCATGTAAGGCAAAGTGTGATTTCTGACCCTAAATGTTGCAGGACAATGGATCCTAATGTCGGTCCTCCTTTCACACACTGTGCTTTATTCTAAAGCTTACAGCTGCCTATTCATTAGATAGAGCCATATGCACCTGTAGACTCTATTGTAAAGTTGGTCCGTGGTGAGTGATTCAGTTTTGATAGTGGTAGCTAGTGAGCTATGGTCAAAGGAAATCTATAAACAATTGAATGTCACAAAATAATGAACCCTAAAGTTTTATTTAATTTAATTTTAGCTTCATATTCAGTGCGCAGACCTGGAACTTACCTATTTCCTAAAATATTGAATCCTTACGCAAAAATAATTCAGTAGTTTAAAAGGTTTTAGAATCAAGTTTTGATGTAATTCTTGATTGATGATTCGTTATTTAGAATTGAAACGTTCACATATTCTTTAGACGTAGTGAGTAAATTTGACATCTCTTAAAGTTCAAGAAGAGTATTATAGTTCTGGCCTGTTACAGCAGTTTGTTATTATCGTCCGAGGACATCTTTTTTCCATTGGGAAGCAAAAAAAACAAAGATAACGATGGTCTTAAAATGCCTCCGGGTGGACAGAACCCAGATCAGTGAGCCGAGCCGAGACGCATGCCATGTCTCCTCCTCCAGGAGACGCCTCAACACAGTAATGACCACTCTTCATGTTGCTGCTGCTGCTACTTCATTTGTCATACAGGATGACATTAAGGCTAAAGGTTACTCTGTGAGGGCTAATTACTGAGCAGGTTATTTATACACAGGGCCAATGGTGCGTGTGTGTGTACCATAGTTTGGCTGTGACAGTGACACTCCTGTTATAGAAGCGTCTGAAAATGTTGATCTTGTTTTGGGAACACAGAGCAGATGTATACTGGAGCTCTCCACAGCTTTATATTTAGAGGACGTTCACGTGTACTGAATGCAGGCTCTTACTGTAGACCCACATCATGCCGTGCACGCAGTTAAGTGTGGACGCACAAATACAGGTCACACACAAGAGAGATCACGTTACTGACACACCCGCACGTCCAAATTTCCCCCCTTACCCCCGACATCACACACACACACACACACACACACACACACACACACACACACACAAAACATACCACGCAAGCCTTCTCTCATCAGACCACTGACCAACAAATAAACACACACAGGCATAACTGTGAGCTCCAGAGGAGAAGCTATCAGATACCCACTACATACAGAATGTGGGGGAATGTGTGAACTGGTGGATATACGTTGAAAGGACCAGTTTGGGTTTCAGACCAGTTGGCATTTTGGGAACGTTAGAAAGTTAGAAAGTTGGACCTCAATTTCTGGCACACCTTCAAATGGCTAGTTTAGGTTGGGGTTAGATTTAGGTTGAGGTTACGTTGAGGTTGAGGTTCAGGTTAAATTTAGTTTTAGGAAAGTGTTAGGTTGAGGTTATATTTAGGTTATATTTAGGTTTATGTTAGTGTTAGGTTTAGGTTAAATTTAGGGTTAGAGCTCTGAAAGGACACGGTAGGTGCAGTGTCCTCCCCAGGAGGTGCCCTTCTTCCTGCTCCCAGGCTCTGAACTGATGGGGACAGCCACGTCTCCTGCAGTAGCCAAAGTGGTCCATCCCCTCATCAGGGCAGGGACGGAGTTTATTTTATTTATTTGTGTGTTTTTAATCTGTCTGGTTTTGCCCTTGTTATTTATCAATGGCACAAAAAAATGAAAAAAAGTCAAAGTTAAGCAAAAACAGATTAAAATAAAATGAGTAATTCAAAACACACAGAAAAGACAAACCTTCGTCGTGAGTCTGAACAGAGCTGGTTTTGCCTATTTGCTGGTCAGAGCAGAAGTAAAACCCTGTACCCCCTAAAGGTTAAAGTAAGGTATTGATTGAGTGCTATGAGCGGCACACAGGGACCATAAGTGTAAAAACATATCAAAAGTACCTCATTGAAACCATTATAGATTGGATAAAAAGGTTTAGGTTTGGGGCAGTTAGGGTTAGAGTAAGGGGCTAGGGAATGCATTGGGTTAAGTGTTCAATGAGTGTCCTCACAAAGGTAGAAGTACAATCATGTGTGTATGAATCATTCACAAACAGCTCATCCCACCACACAGAACTTTTATTGGCTAAACAGGAAAGACAGAATCAATCACAGAGGCACTGACAGCAGCCGGAGGGTGAAGCCCTCTGCATCAGGGAACAAGCATCCCTGCAGCTCGGCCTCTGTGTGTTACATGTTTATGGAAATCAGCAGGAATAACGATCGGTGTCTGATTCAGTATATTCTCTGGCTCAAGAGCTTCTTCAGATCTCCAGCCAGACGAGCAGGCTGCAGAGTGGGAAAGCCGTCATGGCCCTGAAAGGAACTTAGATTAATGTGATGTGACTCAGACTGATAGAGGCCCAGAGCAGATTCAGAGAGGAAGCTGTCAGGTTGGTTTTTGATACTGAGGCTCTGTCTGGTCCTGCAACTGTTTAAATAGAATGTCTCCGCATCTTATATTCTGTGCAGAGGGAAGTTGATTATCTCCATGGATACCGGTGTTTGATCAAAGCAGGATTTGACCGTTTTTTTATAACTGCAGTTTCATCATGAATGCTCTTATTCTGCAGGACCAAACTGAATCTGACTCGTCTCAATTTGACACACTGTTGTTTAAGCCCTCTAAAATGTAGATCTTCCCTCAAGATTTTCCTGTGGCCAATCAGCATGTGACCATCGATACTGAGCATGGCAGAGCAGCCAAGGAGCTCTGCCAGGCTGGACTTATGAACAGTGGGGCAACAAAATAAGCTCTGACAGCATGTTCACAATGCTCAGATGCTGATGTTAGCAGGACACACTATCTGTGTGTCAGCATTTGCAAAGGTTTTATTAAACATATAATACAGCCACCTTTCAGTATGATCCAAGTGCCATTAAGTACTTAAATGAGTTGTCTAATATTGGACAAATTAAAATGTATTTAATGATAAAAATTGATTTTGAGCAACCTGAATGTCATGTATGAACTTCATGATATTCCATCACATTTGACCAAGAACCACAGATGTTAACTTCCTGGTGGTGCCATAAGAAGAGAGGATGACCTGTCAGTCATTAGGATTCCTCTTCTCTGGATAATGGATACCTGTACAAAATGTCATGCCAACACGTCACTGGGATGGCTTTAACTGAGTCTGCAAGTTTATTACAAGTCCACTCATACTCCGGTATGAGTCAAAAGGAACTTGTTCCAAAGTGTGTAGCAACATATCTGGGAAGACTCCCAGTCATCCAGGTATCTTAGTTGTAACTAAAGGTTTTAACTGAAGCAATTAGAACTGAAGAAGCGTCTTGGATGAGAAGTGAAATGTGGTCAAGAATCACAAGCAAGTCCAGTCTTTACACATAGGCGGGGGATAAAGAACAAATCTAAAGACATTTAGACCGTTTTCACACCTTATAGAAGCTGTTACAGCTCTTTTACCATCCAATCAGCAAAATCATACAGAAATACAATTCCTCATTTTCATGCTATAAAATGTTATGACCCATCTCAGGCATAAGGCTGTGCCTGTTTATAACTACAAAGCAGTGAAATAATTCTAAACTATTTTGAAATTAATTGAGCAATTAAATCATTGTCATTGGTTTAGAATAAATAAAGTGTCTAAGAACTTGTTGGAGCTGCAACAACATCCTCAAAATCCCTGCAAGTTGTACTAGAGTGCCAGACATGTCTTGATTGCATCAAAACAAGAGTTGTGTTGCTCAATGCATGCAGACTGATTTTGTCCTCATCGTCGTGGTTTTGGCATGTACACACACACACACACACACAATGTTCCTTTGTTGTGCTCCGTCATCAAAAAGCAGCTCAGTAAATCTCAGCTCCCCGAGGTAATGAGACGACTTCCTTTGTGGCAACAGACCTGACTAAATGATTTAAGAGTTGAGGCTGCACATGGTAATTGCTCTCTTAGTGATGTCTAGTGATCCGAACCACAAACTGACACTGAAGCACCCGTTCCAACTGTTGCCCACAGGCACTAGTGTTCTGCGTGAGGCTGTGGTCAGCAGGATTGGCCTTAGGTAGGACAAACCCGACCGCAGTGCAACATCCAGCTCCTTTTCAAACGGCCACATCCTGTCAGATAAAGGCGGCTGAAGCAGCCATGTGTATTGAGTTTAGAGCGTTCCTGGGGGTATCCTGCTCTTATCAGGGGGTCAGATAAGCTCATTTCACAGGCCCTCACCTCTGCTGGGCTACCAACAGGACCCCAGTCTGACAAGAGCTGACCTCATCTACTTTTTTTCTCAGTGTCTCCGGTTGAATGAGAAGTCAAGGACAGGGGCGACTCCTCAGACTCTCTCCACGAGTTACAGTTGTTGCAAAATCAAAGACGCAGCCTTTAGATGTGTGAAACAAAGCGACCTTGACATTGCTGATGGGGGAGTGCTCCGACTGAGCTCACTCACAATCCTCAGTGAACGTCTTTGTTCTGATGAGACCCTGCAGAGGGAAGCAGCGTCTGAGCTGCTTTAAGTTGGACAGCGGATGATGGTGAAAGCACACAGCCTCGTCTCAACACCTTAGTGCTCCTGAGCCTACTAAGAGGTTTGGTGCATGGCTTCGGTGGGCGCTTTGACCTTATTGTCTTGAACTTGGGAGGCCAGATGAGGGAGAAAGCACCAAAATCTCCAAAACCAGTTTAGAAAACTCACCTTGGCTTATCAGTCTGAGGGCCCCTACTACATCCAGCCTCCAGAGGATCTCTTCCCCAGCCACCGCGCCCCATCAAGACCCTGCAGGCATCTCAGGCTGACAGTTTTGAGCCAGATACTGGCAGTACAACAGAGCAGTCATAATTGGCCCCATTCATTTCTCAGGGATAATCCTCACCGAGGCTGAGCCTTTTCTACTCCTAGTGTCATTTTTTCACCAATGTTTACACAAGGTATGTATCGGTTTCTCCTCCTCCTAAAGCAGAGGGGCTGTGTACCCAGCATATGTGTTTTAACGTGTGTCTGGAGGTTCTGCTCTTCCTTTACTGCACGGCTGCTAGAGCTCAAGACCTGAAGTGACAAAGGCCCTGTGAATGTCTGACTCACAGACAACTGTCAGCGTTCAATAGGGCTGGATTAAGACTGAACATAGAACCGAGCGCACCCTGACATGTTGACATGTTCTACTAAGTGCATTTCAAGGTGGATTATGCTTGTTTGCTCCATTGTGGAGGGACAGAAGAAACACAATTGCTAAATGGGGCTAGGTATTCTTGAGGCGGCGGGTGAACTTTACTCCCACTGTCTGGGTTAGGACTGACACCAGCTTCACTCTCCTCTCAGGTTGAGTGAGGCTGCTGTGGATCCCGAGGAGGTTCAGGGGTTTCAGAGAGCTCTGTCCTTAACCAAACAAACACCGTGGAATTTTTGCCATTGTTGGTGCAGAGGGTTGAGTGACAGGGCTGCATAGCAGAGCTGCCTGTCAGCAGAGACGACTCAGGGTCAGCATGTGACCACCCCGTGTGACACTGCTTAATATTAAGACAGAGCCTTATAGCAACGTTTAGGATAGACGCGTACAGATCCACAGAGGAAAATATATACATGTTCTCCATCAGGGGTTCTCGGGATTTTTCTGTTGGACCACATGTATTGACTGAACCTGTGAAAAAAGTGCTTCTGCACATAACCAAAGTCTAGCCGTTTCCTTCTGTTCCTAGTCTTTGTGTTAATCTAACTGGCTGCGGGCTGTAACTTCATATTTAGCGAATAGACATGAGCATGATTTCAATCTTCCCTTTCAAACTCAGCAAGAAAGAGAAGATGCTGTATTTTCGAAATAATGGAAATACAGCATCTTTCGGCTTTTTCTTCTCTCTGTTACTAAGCTCTTTGTTTCATCCAGGTGAAAATACCTCATTATATACACACATGCACTCTATTACAATGTATACACGTGCACATTCATGCACATCCATAAAACAGACGAGTAATATAGAACACTGAACAGTCAATCAATGGGCATCATTACTTTAATGGTGACACTGTGCATTCCAATGACTTATTCATTCACATATAAATTATGTATTACAAAGCTTTAATGGAAAATTACACTTCTCTATTTACATCTACTAAAGTTGTCAGCCAGGGGACATCAGGCCTGCACTCCCCAGCTCTGGGTTTTAGTGCAGGTCATCATTATCTGGCCGACCTGAAAGGTGACCCCGCTCAGCAGGACACAGGTGAGGTTAACTGGTGTGGAAGTTTGGGCCCGGAGTAAACATCACCAGCAAATAAAGAATTAATTTGTATTTTAAAGTAAAAAAAAATGAAAAAAAATACATTTCCTTCAATGCTGGTGAGGAGTAACAGAGCAGATTAGACGTAGCAGAGGGGAAGTGGAGGGTAAAAAGCAAACAGACATTACAGTTCCACCAACGGCCTCGATGACTTCCCTCACGTAGCCTTGGGCCCACCCTGGGGTCTCTGAAGTGGCTCGTTAAGCTGAGGAACATAGACTCAATTACCCTGGGCAAACACGCCGCCACCGCTCGGTGTTGTGTGGGTTGGCTGGTGGGTTTGTTCCGTCCGTCCCTAGGCCATCCGAACGTCCCTTCAACCCGAGCCCCCCCCCCCCAGGCCCCTGCTGCGTGGCACCGCAGTATGTGAGCCCTCTGTGCTCCGAGTGATAGAGTCAAGCTGTTCCTGCTGAGCGGAGGTCAGGGTCCTTCAGTCAGCACCTCAGCCCTGAATAGAGCACACAGGAATCCCCCTTCCCTCCCTAACCAGGGCTGAAACTCAGCTCTCTCCTCCAGCCCCGGTCCAAATAAACCTGGTAGCCCTCTCTCTCTTTTTCCTCTCTCCATCTCCTGGCACGCTGTCACTCCCCTCATCGTAATCATTAATCAGACGGGGCAGATTAGACTTCAAATAAAAATAAACTACAACCACCAAACTACTCTTCGCTGCCCCGATTCCTGCAGCAGACATCCTTATTGACAGTTCTCCTCCTCCTCTGCTTAATAGACCCAAGATGTCCAGTACAGGCAGTTGGAGGAACATTTAAACACTTTGGCAAACTCTGGGGGTCTATCACTGCTTTATTGACATAAACAGCTCCCCTTATCTTTGATAGTGAGGACTCTTGAGGCCTAACCTGTCACCCATGTAAATACACAACAGATAACCCTTATCAGTTTGGCAAACCTGCTACCCAGCTTCACCCAAAACACATATCTTTTTAAGGGATTAAGGGGATTAAATGTGCAACTTGAATGTATTCAGACTTATATTTTATCCACTGACTACTTTATCCCTCCTTCCTCTTTTGGCTCAGAAATATAGGCGAGAACTGGAGGGCAACAGTGCCACCTTTGGGCGGGGCTGAGTAGTGCAGCTGTAATAGAGCTCTCACAGTTCTGTTATCAATAGATAGGGTTGCACTGGGCCTGGGCTGTGGCATCCACACAGCTTTCGACAGCACATGCTTGTGGTTCATCTACATTCCTGCATGACTTGGGAGGAAGGAGGGCATGGGAGGAAGAGAAAGAGTCCCGGGGGCCGGTTGTTGGACTCTGCTGGGCCCTAAACAAGCTGGGGCTCCCTAGGCCGGGCTCTCTGCTGGCTGACGGACAGGCGGCCTGCCAACTGTTTGTGTGTGTCCATGGGAAATGGGGCGGTGTCGCTGCAGCGACGGCTCTGGGGCCATCCATCAGTGTCACGGGGGATGAGGAGGGGGTGGGGGTGTGTGGTATGTGTCACCTCTAAGACTAATGGACAGGAAGTACAGCCAGAGAAACAACAATATTTGCAGAATATATATTCAGAAAAACGTTAGGGCTCTGTCCACGTTTCTCGTGCGGTTTCGACACAACCCTGAGCACGGGCCTTATTCCTGATTGATGAGCCTGTTTATTTAAAAGAAGCTAACTCTGTGGCCTCGATAACCTGATCTATAGCCAATGCACTTCTACAGCATAACATGCATGTATATGGGATAAGCATAGTCTTGGTTATGGCATGATATGTCAATGACACTAACCTGTGCAGCCAGGGATTACATCCATGCCTGAACTAAGATGAGATCCTACTGCACAGGCGGGACGTCATAAATCTGACAAAGCACTGTGTAAATTGGGGCCATTTTGGGGCCATATTAGAGCGAGAGAGGGGCAAAGAGAGAGAGCGCGATAAACCCAGGCTAAGTTCTTTCTACTGTCACTGAGGGACCCTGTGTGCTCACCAGTGGTCAGAGACCGAGGGGCTTAACCTCAGCAGCCGGTGACCGTGGGGTCCAGGCCGGAGCGCTTGGTGATGTTGACCTTGACCACCTCCTCAGCACAGGTTGGGTGGATGCCTACTGTCTGTAACAGGTGGGAATATGTAGCCCCGCACCTGAGACACACACAAACACACACACAGAGTTAATTCAAGCTGCTGTTACTCACACTGTATCATGACTGACAACTGTGTAAGTGATCTACACTTTAATGAGTCCTGTAATTTTGTGCCATCAGTCATTTTGTAAGAGCTTGGTTGTCCTCCACATGGTGTGTAACTTAATTTGAAGCAAGGTTGTCTCTGCTGAAGAGCTCGGAGAGGAGCCAGCTTTAAACTGTATCAGTGATGTGTTGTAGAGATTTACTGAGGTAGTCCGTTGTTTATAGCTTTTTTAAGTAAATGACTATCAATGATCCACCAAACTCTTGCTTTACCTGCCCTTTGTAACAGTAGTCAGATGTACAAATTAAAAAAAACGACAGAAGTAAAAAAATTGTCACTTCTATATCATCTGAAAACTGTATAACATATATACAGTATATAAAAGTTCTAGACCGACATGTATCACTACCTAGATTCAAGAGTGGTGACTGTGGAAAAATGTGCAGCCAGATCAATTCATAATCCGTACTGATCATCAAGTTGACTCTAAAGCTAAAACACATAAACTCAACACCATAACTGAGAGTTGATCCATCGGACACAAAATGCAGCAAAAACACAGAATGTATCACAAATGTAATCTTGACTTACTGGAAGCCGAGAGCAAAGCCCTGTGTGACTTCTCCTGCATTGGGACCAGTAAAGTGCAGACCCAGGATCTTCTGATCTCCACCTCGCTCACACACCACCTGAGGAAGTTTAAAACACAAAGTTTAGGCAAGGGGGTGAAGCCAACAGGGTGATGGTGCTTGTTGTCCTCCTGTCTAACTAACCATATTTGCACGTTAGACACATCATTTTCATCTTTGTAGTAGGTAGACCAGGAAAAGTGGTATATATAATACACAAAATACACAATACACAAAATAAAAATAAAATAAAATAAAAAAAATAATAATCTGATTCAAAATATCGCACAGAACAACTCATGACGTGTCTGCAGGTCAACCTTACCTTTATGTAACACTGGCTGGCATCACGCTCGGCGACAGTGAATTCCAGAGGCTTGTAGAAAGCATGGTAGACCTACACAGACAAACAGAGAGGACAAGTATTATAAACAGAAATTAAATGATATAGCATGTATTATTGTTATATTTTGTGTTCTGCCTTCAGCTAATCAGTATTTACAGTGATTAAAATAACATCTTGCAGACTTTTATTTAAACCGGCAAAGCTCACTAGCTAAAGCAAAACACTGAGGGAGTCTTGTGTATTTTGTGCAGTAAAAACATACGGTTACTGAGATATAACTGAATTGTGAAAAAAGGAGGCCCTTGAGTTAATTGCACTGTGATGAATTAAGTCAGTTAATATCTTACTAGTATTTGAAAGTTCTGTTTTACAATAGAATCACAAAAAAGTATTTATTGAATTAAATACCAGTTCATAGCTTCATTCATTACATCCTGTATTTTATGTCTCATCACTACATGCTGATTAAGACGACTGTGACTAAAATACAGCTGATCCTTGTAAACACTGATTCTTGAACCCCGATACAATCTGTGTAAACGCTAAATCAAAATCTCGGTGCTTGCTCACGATGCCGAGAGATTTCAAAAGTCCTGACTATGACGTACGTCGAGTTTGTTTTATTCTACGGGAAAAAACGTGCCGACACAGGTTGTGACGGCCGCGCAGCTGTCGGGGGCCTGGTGCTGCTGCTCCTCCTCAGATCTCAGCGCGCCTGTCATCACCCCATACACACCTCAATCAGGCCTCCTGCTCGCCTGTCAGTCACAGCCGGGAGCCCCACCTCGCCCGCTAAACCGTTTATCTACAGCCTCCTGCAGGTGTTAGCTAGTATCTGGCACAGCATGTGCGTACACAAGCAGGTAAAACACGGAGCTGCTTATTTTTGCATTGTATGTGTGTGTGTCTGGGTTTATTGCCGGCTTATGGTACAGCATGACCAGTTGAAGCATGACTTTGTACTTTTGTGCTTGTGTAGCATGTGGCCCTTAATTTTTTGGTTAAGATACAAATCTCATAATGCAACAAAGTTAAAATTACAATGGTGTTGTAATAAAAAGCTATTTCTGCGTCAGAAACACAAATTTAATCGCAATTCTTCAGCAAAGTGCTGCTGTTCACATTATTCACCCCAAAACATATGTATATGATAAATTATAATGTTTTATATTAAGTGGCATTTCAATGCATTGTGGCCACTTGTACTGCTACATTAAAGAATGCTAGTTAAGGGTTCAGGTCTCACTTCCTCTAGTCCTCATGTGTAATTAAGTCATGCACATAATTATTTTAGTATTTATAGTGGTAAAACGTTTTTTCAAATTTGAACATGTCATTATGAAAAACAGATTATTTTATTATAATTTAAGTTGAAATGTGGACATATAGAGGGTTCTATTTAAAATGAAATACATTCTGGAATTATTTACAGTTGTAAATTCACTGCTCATAAAAGTATTATAAGGACACATCTATGTTACCTCAATGCCGTCTTTTCCATGTCTGCTCTCTGCCTCCTCCTCAGACAGACCTACACAGCCGTACTCGAGAGGGGTGAACACTGTGGTGGGCACCTGTCCCACAAACACACAGAAATATTAACTCCAGTTGTCCTCTCAGGAATACTTTCACTTTTATGAATACTAACATATCCAAAATACTGACATATTTTAATTATTTATTTTAATCCGAAACTACATCAAACAGATCATCAGTATATCAGTCTTACAAATTCCCATTATATGGAGGTGGGGAAACTCAACACTATATTCAAACACCCATTAAGACTTGGTGACTGATGAATTTCTGTGTATATAAGTTGATGAAGAATGATGATATATTGAAAAATGTTGTATGTTTATTCTAAACTTATCCTGGGGAGAAGTTGGGGGTTTGGTCAGATGGGGGTTTGGGTGCATATGAAACTCAAACTTAAAAGTTCCAGAACGTATTACATTGTTTTTTATGTCTAATTGCAAAATAAAACAAGGAGCTCAAAAGACAAAGACACAAACCCGAGGAAACATAGCTGCTTGTCAGTGTGTGTGTGTGTGTGTGTGTGTGTGTGTGTGTGTGTGTGTCTTACATTGTCGTAGTTCATGAGCTCCGTGCTCTGACCAAACAGTCTGTGGGAGAGAAGTTTTCCTGCTTTAATTGCTGTCGGTGTCAATTCAGGACGGCCCTAAAACAGGAGAAATACTAATTTATTCATCTGTAAACATGTAATCACAAATTATTTGAAAAGAAATATTCCTTTTTATTTCAGAAATATCTGACTTTTTCCTTTTTAAGAGCATACAGTCCAGAAATTGTGTAAATACAAACACTTGGGGAAGCAGGAGTCACTGACTGACACAAGTGGTGAGAGTTAAAACATTTAAACTATCTAACACAAATCTCTGCTTCTATGATTTTGACTTCATTGTCCTGGATGTCTGCCAAAACACACACACACACACACACACTGAATGGTACAGGAAACAGTAGGGCTGCGGGGCAATTCTAAAGGCATGACTTAAACCTGTTAAATTACCATCGCACATCCTGTTGTCCAAAACACCTCCTGCACCTCTGCATGTATGTGGATGTGCGCTCTGGTATTCCAGTAACTGCTCACACACCAGACAGCATTCGTCATTATAATGCATTTGTTGGCACTCTTTCCTGAGATCAAGAATAACAGCGACAAATCGAGAGATACATAAACCATCTCGGTTTTTTAAAAAAAAGGAGAAAATAAATCCTCCTCGCTGCCGTGAAAAGTTGACAGACAGATTGGGGTGAATCACGACTCCTCAAAGCCAGCTGTCAATCAAAAAGACGCTCAGCGATTCTGTGTGTGTGTGTCATGGGGCCTGGGAGCCAGGAAGGAAGTGCACAGCTGGTGGTGATGAAAACACAACACTGACGTTACATTGAGCAGGTAGAACTAGTATTAACATGGCTGGAGCGGCTCTGAACACACAGTGCCACTGGCTTCACGTTGTATTCAGTTTTTAGCCAAGTGCCCACTGCTGGAAAATCTTTCTTTTATATATGTGCACAAATTAATGTTCTACCAGTGAGGCAATGATCAGGAATTTTGAATTTTTTTCTCATCACACTGTAACTCTGATTTATTTTGTTATTGATTTTACATCTTATCTAGAAGTTTACCATTTTTATATCAGACATCCTAGAAACGTATTAATTTATAGTATGGACAAACACATATGAATGTATGTAAATATACATACACATGTATATAAATTAAATTAAATTAAATGAAGTTAAAAAAAAATATTTGTACAGGTCTTGGTTGAAATGAGTAGTGGAACCCAAATGAGAGATTTTAACTTTGGCAAAATAAAATACAAGTCAGAGTTGCCCTGAACCATCCTGCACAATCTTTTTAATAGCTGGAGGTTGTGTGTGGCTCATATGCATGTAAAGTAAAGTTGGACTGAAACTGCCAATAATATAAAATGAGAAAGCAATAGAATAAAAACAGGCCATAAAGCTATATGATTTGTACTGAATAATATAAAATGGATGGACCTGCAACTGGCTAGAAAATAGAGTTGGTGTATAGTGTTGATGAAAACACTTAAATCTGACCCTGCCCAACAAATTCAGGTGAAGACTTAGTTATTACTGAGTTATTAAAGATGAGGCTTAGATTAAAATGATCTACATCTGAGTTTGAGCTCATTTTTAAATAACATTTGAATTAATTTGCATCTTAAGACCTAATCCTGCAGCAGTTCCTGTTCCTGTAGTACAAACAACTAGGAACAAGAACAACGTGGTTGACTGAAGAAAAAGTTTGAATCTGATAATTATAGGCCAAGATCTGAAGTTTTAATGATACGATTTGTCTTGATTTCTCAACATTGGTGGACACTGGAGATTGTGTCAGAGTCTTGCTACATGTAACATGTATTCTTTAATTTGACTCATTCCTGACTCAGTGTGAACAAGCAGAAGGATGTTTCAGGTAAAGCAACAAAAAATGTGTCTGTGTTCAGAGTGGACTTTCTGTCACATTTGAATAATGTAACAGTATTAGTTTATAACCAGTATTAATTAGGTATTGATGTGATAATAACTTAGTGATGATTCTGTATTTACTGATATTTTCCAGAGCCGTTATCTGGAGTTGATTGATTCCACATTTCGCTCCCAGTGATGACAGACTTTTGGACGAGACTTAACTGGCGTGGGTGTGGACTTCCAGTAACTTTGAACAGCGTGGATTTCCACTCTAAATTAACACTGCAGACTTGCGCTGTGTTTTGTTATTGGCGAATGTTATTGCCGTTGTTTCTTCCGTCAGTGTAGCAAGTGCTGACAAAACCTACCTCACCAATGTCACCGAAAGCATAGATGTTTGGCACCGAGGTCGACTCGTCAGCGCCCAAAACTATTTTCCCCGATTCCTTGTTGATTCGCACGCCAAGCTTGTCGAGGCCCAATGCCTTTGTTTCAGGGACCCTACCTGAGGAAACAACACATAACAGTATATTACATTACAATTATAAAGTGAAGTGTGGAAGAGGAGACAGGCGCTCTATAGTGATCATAACATTCTATGTTCAGGTTTTCCGGCACGTTCTTAAGCCCCATCCTACACAGACAATTGAGAATGTTACTAATCAAAAACCTAAAGATAGCTTATACAGAGGGAGGCTATATGCAGCTCAAACACTAATGAGAGAGGGCTTTCTAAAACTATAAGACTGTGTAAAACAAATAGGATTGTGGTTGTCCCATGATTCAACTTCAGGGGGCGACAATGTGCAATGTTGTATATATGAAGCTCTACATTTAGAAATGATTCACTATCAACTTCTTGCTAATTCCAATAATAGCTCATTTATAAACCAACAAGACTAAGAGTCTACAACCATGCTAGCATCTCGTCAAACTGTATTTTGGCACAATGTTGCTTTGAGCTAAAGGCTGACATAAGCACGTTAACATTCATAACACACATATGTTTAGGAACATCATCATCTTAGTTTGACCGGTTAGTATTCCATAATTTTACTATTAGCACTCAGCACAAATCTGAGAGCAGACAGATAGAAGCACTGGGCAAGTTCAACAATAATTGATCTGATGAAAAGACTAGATGAAAAGTCGTGGGATCACCAAAGCTATTAGACTACATCATCTGAAAACCAGAACTATAGATACAAAGTGCCTATCCATATAGGAAAGTTCAAGCTATTCAAACTTTGAACTGAACGTGCAGGAAATGACAGAAGATGAAACTCATTAGGGTTCATCCTACGCGTAGAGACATTTGTGGTCCACTGTTACAACCGTTGAGCCATTGCGGCCAATGATGCTTAGTAAAAAATGGCAAACACTGGCGGGTACAAAGTGGGATTTCCAAATTTTTCTCAGTTTTGTATCATTTCAAATTGAATATCTCTGGGTTTTGAACAAGTAGTTGGACAACACATTCAATTAACCAAAACATCTGGACAGCTAAAAGCTCTAGAGGAGGAGAAATGATGAGCAGCTGGAAATTGCTTATCCCATCGATCCCATGGGACACTGAGGTGCGATTTCGGACACTTCCTGGGAGACGGTTGACTGATGCTGTCGACACGGAGTCTCCATGGTGATGGAGCATGAACCACTGCCTCCTCGGCCTTCTCCATAGCTCCTCATAACCTGCCTGGGCAGCATAATAAACTCCCGGCCCCGAGGTACCCATGTAGATTCTATCAGACGGCAAAAACAACAAACCTCCGAGACCCTTTTTCCTGACTGGAGCCGGAGAACAACGCGCTCCCCCTCTTCTCAGACCAGTGGGCTACAGGGACCTGTCTAGTGCTCCGCAGCATGGGTGGTTGAATGGAACAGAGAACACAGACGAGGAGGACGGACAGGAAGTTAGCCAGTCACAACCATTTCCCAAAAGCAGCCCTTGTAAATATTTTCTTGTCGTCTATAGCCACAACACTGGAAAAGTTATTTTCAAATTGGTGTAAAGTTTAGTATAATACGTATAGCTTCCTAAGGAAAGCATTAGATTTTCTTATTTCCATTTTATGTTTCTGGCAAAGGGCTCAATACTCATACCAAGCATTTTCATTTAGAAGTATAAAAATATAAAAAAAATTATAATTTATTTAGAACAGTGTGAGTTTGTTTGTAAACAGATTCCATCATTCCAACCTTCCATCCATCAGTATTTGTCATCAATTGTAACTTAAAAACACATCTGTAACTGGTGTATAAACAATGTAAATCAGTGAATGATTGATGACATAACGTCTGTAGCCACATAGCATATCATTTGTTTATATATTAATACTTTCCTCACTTTCCTCATCAACTAATCAATCTGTTGAAGGCCATGAGAAACAGCTGAAAACAGAAACTTAGTAAGTAGATCTTGAGTTTTTGGGAGTTTTAGATTGAACTGATAGATGCATGGTGAACATCACTCCAGCAATTCATATTTATATAATTACTATGACAGCTACTGTACATTTATTTAAAATTCTGAAACCTACTATTAGTCACAAAATATGACTGCTGACAGACTGGTTAAGAAGTTCAGGTGTGTTTTACTCAACAGCACAGATGACGAGCAGCCTCAAGCGGAGACGAGGAGCAGGCTACAGAGATCTGGTCAGCGCACTTCTTTCTAACGCCAATGTGGACTGAAGTGACATCATTTGACATCTAACTACGTGCAGCTACCCTCTAGTGGCCCTAGTGTGACGGTCGGTGACGTTTCCCTTCAAACTCTAGTTTAACATGTCATCATCGTAAACTATTTTAAACCTATTCGTAAATGATTTGTAAATGTGTATAAAACACACTAATGAATGCTTTATATGACACAAAAGATTTGGTAATCATATATCATCATATATAATTACTGTGTTTGATTACATCGAGTCATCAATCATTCGTTACCTGTTTCTACATCAGATACAGTTCCTTCATACAAGAAGTTATGATTCTATATGAAGCAACAAACGTAATGACGAATATTTGTTCTTCTGTCTGCCGTTAACAACATTAGAGTGTGATTAGATCTTAATGCATGGATTTTTTTTAACCTATAGAAGCTCAAAGGGTGTGGGGTATTTGTGTCCATTATGGTCTACATCCTGTGGAGGGTTTACCTCTCTGACAGCTGCTGCAGCTTAAACACTTTATACTTGAGAATTTTCTGCTTTGAAAATATTACATTTCAGCTTCAGTTACAGTGAGATTATCAGTATGGGCCTACAAAGATCTTTATCAGTAGAATCTGACTGCTGTGTTCAGACTTTCTCTGTCCATACGAGGCGTTCCCGTCTGTAATTCCACTCGGTGCTGAGCCGTGGCACTGACCACATCTCCATTGTACGGCGACAACACAACAACAGTGAGGTATCTGATAAGGGACTTGGTATGAGCTGGGACACACACAGACTGTAGTCAGACACATGGGCTGATCTGAACAAAGCCTGTTTGGACATAAAGAGGAAGCCTACAGACGGCTACGCTAATTAGCCACAACAAAGCTGAAATGAGAGCTGGACGCTTATCTGATCAATCAAATGAACAAAGACAAAAGGGAGAGCAAAGTGAAGGGGAGGTGTTGTTCTTGGGAGAGGAGATTGCATGGGGCCGCCCCTAAATCCATTTAAGACCAAAATAGTTTTATTTCATAATGCAAATAGATTTAGATCTAACTGGCAGAAGGAATGGTTGCTGTCTGTGGATAATAATAAAATCAAGCGAAAGGAAAATGAAACAAAAAAAATCTGTTGGGTGAGTGGTAATTACCAGTGTCCAGAAACGAGATGTGTGATTCCATACTCTGTTCTATGAATCACATTTATCACGCTCTTGCCCCAAAATGTCCTATGTAATATGATTAAGTAATGCATAATATACACAGTCCCCTCTTGTTGTGATTCATTTGTATGATTATCTATATTTTTGATGATACAGAAAGATGTAGACAGAGGAGCAACTTTAGATCAGGAACTTGATTTTCAAGAGGCAAATGTGCTTTAAAAACTGTGACATCCTCGAGTACTGTAGAGCAAAGTGAGGAGGAAGACTAATGTGTCCACTATCTGCAACCAGACAGGAAGACTGGAAATGTTCTGTTTCCTGATGTGATTCTGTGGGCACACCTGGACAGGGGAGCGGCCATGAGGCCAGGAAGGAGCAGGGGAAAGGTGGAGGCAGGCAGGGCCGTGGAGAAGGATGTAGCAGACGCTGGTGATACTGTCCCCCTCTCCCCTCTGGCCTTTAATAACTCCGCAGAGGCCTGGGACACTGCCCGGCCCCTAGTGTAAGGTCAGCGTAAAGGGAAGTGGCCTTGTACTCATAACTCCTGCATGCACACATCAAAGAGCAGAGTCCAGGCTGTTACTGGTTCTCACTGAACAGTATGGGAACTAAAGCTGTCATGGATATGCAGTGAATCCAGTAAAGGTTTGAAATAGAGGAAACTGCTACTGGTATTTTCACAATTTCTGGACAAACTTTTGATGAGTAGAAAGGTTTGATTTAATATGATTGAAATTTAAGCTGTGGTGATTAAGATTTAGCAGCAGAGGATACAAAATAGAGTTTTGCGCTCTGTGAATTAGGACAAAAATATATTTTGGGGGGGGGGTTTCAAAATGTCAAGTTCTTGGCAGAGTTTTGGCGTGAACTCTCACTCACTGCAGCATCTCACGCATGTAATGACAAACACCGACCCAATATGCACTCACTGCATATAGCATTCTCACCAGCAGCCTCATGGCGAGACCATGTGGGAATTCCGCCACGGGCGAGAAGAACGAACGTCATTTCAGCAGCGGGGTCACGCACATCCTTGTCACTGTCACACGCATGGAGCAAAAGGACGCCGTTTCCCTCACACACACAGACACACACACGCTCATAAAGCAAGAAACCTGGAAGTCAGATTTTCGGAAGCACGGCGTCATCTTTGAAAGCGCTCAACACAAATAAACTGACGGCTGCGGCTCTGACGGAAGTCCCCTCCATTGTTACCCACACTGCTTCTGGAATGGCACAAGTGAAATGATGGAACAGAAAATGTAGAGACGAGAGAGGGGAGGCATAGAGCTGGTGGTAATGGCAGGCGGAGGGCCGTGGGCAGGGATGGCAGTGACAGATGCAGGGTTGGTTTCCGCAGGGCTGGCACGGGCAGGAAGGCGCAGAGAGGGAGAACAAAGAGGGGAATGTGGTGACCCTGTGCCTGGGTGCATCCTGCCCCGTCCTGCCCCTCTCCTACCCGAGAGCCAGCTTTGGGTGATTAACACTTCCCCTGGCCATTCCCATCGCTCAGGCTTTATTACTTTGTTTTCAGCCTTGATTCTTCTTCTATCTGCTGACACTGCACTCTATTGAGGATGACAATGAAATTGATGGTGGCGGGGGAACACAGTCATAGCCTGGTTTTATGTCAGGGATCTATTATTAAATTGCAGGGAAACAATACAGGTGTAGATTAACATGTCGTCCCTAGAGAAGTTTTGAAAATAGGGGATAGGGGGTTAATCACTGTACTATGAACTGATTTAACTAATTTCATAGCAACGGTGTTTTAATATCTGATCATGTTGTTAAAAGTTGACTTCATAATCAAATCGAGTTTTGAGATCATCTAAACCATGTTTCTCAACTCCATATCAATTAGATTAGTCAATCCAAGTCTGATTGAAGCCCCAGTTAGAACCTCATAGGAAAGGCTCTTGTTCCCTGATTCAAGTCCAACACATGTCGAAAGTCAAGGGCAAATTAAGACGAGTCAATCACAACAAATTTCACGTCAAGTCACAAGTCTTTAGTATATCAAGTGAGTTCCTTTAAACGTAGCGTCAATGTATTATATTCAAGGTGCGAGGCTGTGCTAGAAATGAACAACACGGTCAGGCTAAAACCAGATATTTAAAAATCATTGCATTCAAGTCTTGTATCTAAACTCAAACTGTCATGTCCTGTGTCGTCATTTTTGTGACATTAGTCTCAGGCCTACAGCTTTGATGTTTCTACAACCAACACAATGAGCCACGACCACTTCAGGGATGTTGTCTGTATTTGAACGACTGCTTTGATCTTCATGTGGAGGAGGTGATGGTTCATCAAGCATATTGCTTATGTTACCTCCCTCATTAGGTACCTCTGGTTGAAATGTTTTCTTCTTTGCCTGTTGGTTCGTTAGTTAGTTAGCAGGAAATCCCCAAAGTACTGGATGAATGCGAAAAAACTTGTTGGAGGGACTTATGGGCGATGATAGGGTGTATATCGTCATTTTCATTTCTCAATCATTTATGGGTCTTGATGAAAAAAACAAACATCAGGGACTGATATTCATGAGTGTGTGGAATTTGGTGTGGATCCCAATAACAATCTGTATCTAGTGAATCTAAATCTGGTTGCATAGGGGACTGTTAGGACTCTACTGAGGGCCATTCTAGTTTTAGATTTTGATGAGCTGTCGTTCAGAAATGACACACACATGCACAATCAAGATGACACACAGACTCACCCACTGCCCATAACACAGAGTCGTAGGTGTCCTTGTGCTCATGGCCTGTCTGGGTGTCGGTCCAGGTTACCTGCAAGGCTCCTGAGGACAGTTTGTCCACTCTCTTTGGGACACACTTCCACGCAAACTTGGTCCCATACGTCTCCATGTAGTCTGTCACTAGACCTGCGATTTGCTGCATAAGAAAGAGAGAATACTCACATTCACACATGATGAAATCACCATCATGATAATCAGATAATGCACGCTTTAGGGCAGTGAGTAATACCTGATCAAACCCCCGGAGGGCGATACTGCGAACCATCACTGTGGTGTCCAAGCCGATGCCTGTGAGGAACCCTGCGCACTCCAGGGCCACATCTGAGCAGCATCAGGTTAAGGATTCAATGGGTTGATTTACATTCACAGAGAGCACCATTCAGAGTGAACCTTAAAAAGTCACAGTCATGCAGCATCTTATCAAAGTTACTGTTAACTGTTTCTAAATACAGTAATATAAAAACTTTTTTGGACCAGTCTCAAGGTATTAATGGAAATACTAAGAGTTAATAATATAATTTGAAACTGATCTGACACTGATGTTACATTTTATCAAATCAGTAACTTAACACTCTCTCAACTGATCACCAGGGGATTTCTTCGCTGGCTCCATTCACCAGCTCTCTGGCAGACAAAGGATACAACTGGCTCCAACCACAAGTCTGCAAAACACAATAAAGAGAAGCTCTCAGCTAAACTAATAATACAATAAAAATACATTTCATCAATTGTTCAGCACACTTTTGGCCAAATAAAACAAAGCAGGTCCAAAGTTGAAAATGTTTACTTTAAATCCTGGAATTAGAGAGGCGATGAATTACAGAACCTTACCACCTGAGAGCGAAGTCAAGAGGTGTGAAGAAAATGTACAAGAAGGGGACAGAAAAGCAATGTGTGTGTGTGTCTGTGAAGGTGTGTGTGGTCCAGGTGAATCACAAGTCTAATCCAGGACTGACATCTGTCGGTTGAGGAGGGCTAATTTCTAGCATTTAGGCTAATCCCTGCGGATGGGGTGTGCCATGTTCATGGCTCAAGTCCGCACATCAGTCCGCTGAGTGAAGCCAGTCACCCGCATGGATGAGGCCTCTCTCCCCCTTGTTTTAACAAACTTCGGCTCAGACCTGCTTCCCTTTAGGTCTGCTCCACCTGACAGCTCCGGGTGCCTGCAGCACTTCCTGCCCTCGTCCATGCTCACAGTAACCACTAAAAGACCCAGTGCCCATGTCCCCCACGTCTGTGTAACACACCACTAGGCTTAGCACGTATTGTGAAGTGGCTTAAAGAAGATTAGGCAAAGAGCTTTAGCTTGATTCTACACTTTCATCACAGAGAAACTGGGTCCTTTCCCCTAACCCTGCTCCTCACCTGCTGCGTCTGGTTGTACTTATGGGTCTGTACAGATGTGATACAGAAAATAATCTTTACAACCATTTTCTACAAATGGGTCATTTGGGAAATGGACTCAATGAATGCTCACCGTCCGAAATGTTATTTCTATAGCCCATATTCACAAATCACAATTTACAATCCTAATAAGGCTTAACAAAAATCCCCCCCAGAAACCTCAAGAGTTACAAGTGAGGGATTATCTGAATACAAAGAAACTTAAGCTGCTTTCAGACGTGTGCTGAACATTTTCCTCAAATTTTCTAGAGGGGCTGTATGTCCGAACACAAAATGTCAGAGTCAGTTGCTCTGGACATTTTCCAGAACTTTTCCCGCTAGTCCCACTAGTAAAATGGCAAGTAGATGTCCAGAGAGTGAGTTAGGGTTAGCCCCCTTACCCTAACCCTAATCCATCTATTGAACCACAAATACATAGGGTATGAATGCATTGACTCTTGGCCGCGGTTTATGGGAAATTTAATCTCTGGCAGTCCCTAACTGTTTCATTTTAAGGTTTTACAGTGAAAGTGTTGCCAGCCTCACAAAAGTTTAGTAACATGAATCTGTTTCCTGCTCCCCACCTAGATTGTAATCGATGCTTGAGACAAAACCACCATGCTAGGTTACTGAAAACATCACAGTCCAAACAGTTATTAGGTTTAATATAAAGAAATGCTGCCAAAGTGAAAAAGGGGGAGGCCATCTCGTCCACACATGGTTCATTTCTCATTTTACACTGGACTCTCGCCTGAGGTAACAAACTGGACAAGGAGCCATACTACAAACTATATAAAAATACTGACGCTTGGCTGTGTTGCAGCACTGGTGTGTCTATGTGTGTGTGTGTGTGTGTGTGTGTGTTGGGTGGGAGAATAAATATGTTGCATTGTAAAATTAAATAGCATCAACCCCAACGCAACTCAACACACGGCTCCCTCTAATTCATGTACTGGTCCATCTCGACCAGTATCAGAGTCCTGTTGGCACGTGCTTAGCGCTTTCTCCCAGTAGCGTGATGATGGTGGCCCTGGGGCCAAATCTGTCATTTAGCTGTGTGTGTGCTCCATGGCCCATTAGACAACAATCACTCGCTTGGACCCCCCCCACACACACACACTCCCACACCAGCCCTACCAGCAGAAACAGCCACTTGGACCTCACCTGCACAGCTGACAGCTCTGCAGCACAACATCTCCAGCTCATGGAGCTAATGCTAACCCACATCTCACCCCTTGAAGCCTGCAGGGACGTAGAGGACCGCACTAACTGTCACACACCTACATGAAAGGACTTCCTGAACTCAAGTGTTCTCTCTGAGAGGATAATTCTGCTTCCTATACAAAGATGTTTTGTTGAATGGGTGAATGCTACAGTGGTAATTGTTAAAGGACAGTTCACACTGATTTGTTGACTGTAAATGATTTTGTGTTGCCACCAAGTGGTTAAAAAGCAGAATAGCACACTTTTTGGCACATCTCACAATGGAGAATAAAATCATACAGGAACTGATGAACCTGAACAATAGAAAAAGGGAATAAAATGGAGCATTTCAACTACAAACAATGTACGAGCCCTTCTCTTCAGACAAACCAAATCAAATCTAGATAACAGTTTTTTTAAGTAAAAAACAATTAAATCTCCAGGCCCCAGATGAACAGCCAGGCACACATGAAGCTGGTACATCGAAAATGATCATTTCTGCTTATCCGTCTCCACGAGACAAACAATCGACACAACCCATGTAATACCACAACCACAACCACCAATCAGCGTCTGCAAGTGGTGCCAAGAGGAAACGTCAGGGAAGGACCAATTAACCAGGTGATGACAGGAGCTAAATGGTTGGATTAAAGGGCTTGTTCTGTAAAGGTCAGGATGCACGCCGCTAATCTGAATCATGAGGCGAGGACAGGCTGACAGGAAGGGAGAAAAACAAACTGCATGTCACCGATGAGTGATTACAGTGCGTGACAGTAGGACATGGTGTGTCAGCGAGCAATGTATCGCCTGGGTAGAGCGAGACATTAACACTACAGAGGTTAGCGGCTGTTTCCCTTGTTCCTGTATGTATTGAGAAAGATGCCAACAAGCTTTATATAAAATATTAGAATGCTGCTGGAATATTGAAAAATGTCTGATACTGCAATTTGACCACCATCACACAGCACCGACTTGATAATATCTATTCAGTACAGCAGTTTAATACAAGCGTGTTGCCAGGTGGGAGTGGGTGGATGTTTTGAGACAAAGCTTCCTCACGTTTTTCCAGGCGATTTTTTCAGCCAGAATATGTCATCACTGGTGATGCCATGCTCCATCGCTCCAGGGATCTGTAATAAGAGTAAAAGCAGTGAACATAACCATCAACCTATCAGTCACCTATCAACATATCTATCAATAATAGATGGCTCCCAAAAAACCTCCGATCTACGGTTTGTTGAGACTTGTGCACTCTATGTGCCATCATGGAATGCTACCAAACCTCAGGCCGGTTGTTTTGTCTGCTTCTCTCTCCCACTCTGTCTCACTCGTCTACCTGGTATCCAACCAACCAAACAATAAGGTACTGGCAGAGAAATCCTCATACAGATGATACTTACACTTGTGGGGTACTTAGGCCGGCCACCTGTGGCGATCACAACGTTCTTGGCAGTGAGGATGGTCTGTATGACAGAGGAGGGAAATGACATGAAAAAGTCTCTGTTCATATCCTTTAGAAAACAAGGAAATGTCCGATGACAGAAAGTGGTCTCCACAGTATTGTACAATCAGGTGACGATGGAAACACTCTGAAATCACTGAAACAAGCAGCACTGTCAGTCAGTATGAAGTTGTGCATATATCTAGAAAGGTAGGATCACAAAGTTGGTTTGGATTTAGATTTTTGCACTTCATTTTATTAAGAAGCTAAAAGAGCATTAAATTCATCTAAATGCAAATTCATTAGAAAAGGATACAAATTAAAGTGGTGGCTAAACTGAAACTGTGTAAAGAAATTGAGAAGTTGAAATAAATGTGAATTAGTAGCTGACCTCTTTTCCTGCTTTAGTTAATCCTTTAACAGTGTGTTCATCCACCAGACTCCCTTTCATGTTCAGATACTTCACCTTCCTGCAAAACAGAAAACAAACAGGTTTCTCACACTGGTGCATTTATTTTCACTAATATAGACCAGTAACTAACTGTTTTCAATTTACTCATAACCATCCCATTATCAAAACCAAATTATTTCCACTACTTCTTCTCTACAATAATCGTTAACCAAGAAAATTTAAACTTACAAAAGATATTAAAAACAAGACTTAGTTGTAAAGCCAAGAGGCTTCACAGTGAATGATAATTCATTATTTGTTACCTGTAGTGTTTTGTTTTGTTGCAAGATTTAGTCTCAATTTTGTTTTAAGAAGCAAACCAAAATCAATACAGCAGCATATGTTCTAGTTTGCAGGATTTGACAGTGAGAGACAAGAGCCAGAAAAATTTCTACAATTAAATTATATCTGTTTGTCCTGTTAAACAAAATTATCATAATTAAGCTGTGCTGCTGCTATGTGGAAACAGTAATTTGAAAACACTGAACTGTAATGTATAGTTGGAAGTTAAGTCATATTGAATTTCAGTCCCCTTCCACATTTACTTTAAAATTACACTTTTGATTGTATTATTCACTCAAATTCATGCGCTAGCTGTTAAAAACAACTCTCATGTATATTTACAATTTGTATTTCAGGGGAATATAATACATTAAAAAAAATATATGTAACACATAAATATACACATTTTGGGAACATCCATGTAGAGGTTAACACCTGTATGCCTTCCAGGCAGTTACTCAATCAACATCTAGCTGCTGACTAAGAGTCATTCAGCTGTGAACGCGCAATACATCATATCTGTTGTACGGCTGTGAGGCTGTTAAGGTTTTTAAACATTAAAACTATGATGGGAGACAAAGACTGGGAATTATTATTTATTAACTCCTGTTCGACCATTATCACCACATTTAAATGAATCAATCCATTAAATAATAATGAAAGAACCAAAAAAGGCTACAGTGAGCACATGTGATCTCACTTACTTGTCCTGTAACTGAACTCTGTGACCCCAGTTCAGAGACCTGACATGGTTTTGGATAGCCTCTGCCATGGTGGCCCTGAAAACACATCACAGGTGATAAATACACTAGAAACATGCATTCATAGACAAACTAACAGTGCACACAAGATGCTCCTCATATGCCTGTGTTTGTGTGTGCGTCCTCAGAGGAACAGTTAATCAAGTTTTTTTTATTTATGAGAAAAACACTGACTCACTAAATTTTTAATACATTTCAAATGTTATTCTCAACTTCGGCTTATGTTCTTTTTTCAATTGATTGAAGACTTTGAAAGTCTTTTCTTCAACTGTTTTTATTCTTAGAAAAGAACATCCAATCCAATGTATGTTGTTTTCCAACAGAAGGTATAAGACTGTGTGTACCTGAAGCATAATGTCATCTCAAACATGTTCTGCCCTGTACGCTGTCTTACTGTAATGCGATCACTAGATGGTGCTGTTCAGCTACTAATTCTAAGAAATTAGAATTCGAAAACATTGAATATCAGAATGATGAAGACTTCTTCCTTGAGTTGGAGAAACATTAAGATACATCACATTAAACTTGAGTTGGACTCACCAGTCATGGCACACTGGCCCTGTGATCTGCCAGCCGAACTTCTTGGCATCTTTTACTGCAGTGCCAAGTAGAGCAGCCTGGTGCATCAGCTTCTTAGGAATGCAGCCAACGTTAACACACGTACCACCAAGACCCCATTTGGTACCTATTTTAAAAAGTATTTCCAGACGACTTAATGACCTGTTTAAATCTTCAAACAACAAACTTTAATTTTGTAATTAACAACAAATTCAATTTGACCTTTTGCAGATGGTTCCACATAATCTAAAACGGCCACTCTCTGTCCCAACAGTGCCGCTGTAAAAAGTGTATATGTTATAATAAATTAGATAGAAATGACATCAGGAGGCACAGATACCTGACAATAAGAAATAATGGGAATCGGAGATATCACCTTCTTTGGAGCAGGCCAGCCCTCCAGAGCCTCCACCAATAACCACCAGGTCATAGTCAGACCTCTCTGTGCGGGAATAATGGATGATTAATAAAAATATTACTATTGAATATTGGTTTCACTGACCATAAATCCATATTGGTTTGGCTCTTCATATAACACCATGCAAACATGTGGCAATTTAATATGATCTAACTACAGAGGGATATTACACAATAACCTAGCAACACTAACACTTTCAGAAGTGCTCTTATATACATCTATATATTATATATTATAACTCACCTTATGTACAATAACACTTGTCTTATATACTATAAGACTAACACTTTCAGAAGTGCTCTTATATACATCTATATATTATATATTATAACTCACCTTATGTACAATAACACTTGTCTTATATAATAGATTATTCCCACCATATTATCCCACCAGTAGCTTTGTTTGAGCTGGGGCAGTTTGCTGATCATATGTAAAAGTATGACCTCTACACACACAGCAATTTATTAGGAACACCCAAGTACCTGCTGATTGGTGCAGTTATCCAATCAGCCAATCATATACTACTGATGCAAGGTATCAAATCATATCAAGCAAGCAGCAACATCAGTGATCTGAGGGTCATGATGGTGGGAGACAGACAGGCTGGTTATTGGTCGGAAACTGATGATCTCTGGGACTTTCACACACAACAGTGTCTAGAGTTTAAAAACGCTCAATGAGCAGCAGGTGTAGAGACTGACATTAGGAAGCAGCATCCACATGCTGTTTAGTTTGAATGACTTTAGCAGAGGTTCATGTCAGCTGATACTGACTCTGACAGAGCAGAACAGGACAGTTAAACCACACAGTGCAGAGAGATGCGTTTTCTAATGTGGACATTTACGGCACCAGTGGTGTTTACATGAATGGACATGATATAACAGACAGTTAGCAGGAGCTTTTTTGTTTTGACTTAGCTACATGCTAACAGCAACACCTCCGCTCATTTAACCTGACCCCGGTGTGCTCTCTGTATCTTCAGATAATATCAGAACTACGCAGCCAGTTGCTTTACCTGTCAGCGTCCTTGTTAGGACATGAAACCACTTGGTCCTTTTCCACCGGTGTCTGCTTCTGCACAAGGCAGCCATGTTGTTATTATGAAAGGACCCCAGACTGCTGAGGTGGTGGTTACATATTTGCCTGAACAAAAATGGCTCACAAAGTCACACAGGGTCATGGGATATCGTCTAAATACAAAAATAAAATTAGTAGGTCATTTGATACTATTTAAATAAACAAACCGATATTTGCATGTAATATATATAGTAAAGTATATATGAAAATGGTCACTTGTGTTATTATAATAGATTTTTCCATTTAGTGCCTGGAGGTAAAATAAATATCTAATAAGGACAGTTTACTGTGAACATAACAAATAAACACATTTTCGCTTTTGTAATTTGGGGGGACTGACCTTCCTGTATCGGCTTGCTATTAAAATTGTAGACTCTAAGAGGCGCTATAATGACCTTACACCTTGAGTCTCAATAGAAACTTCATCAAAAAAGACACAGGGGCAGGCAACAGTTTCTTTCCAGGCATGATTTATTGAAAACACACCAAATTTATACTCTACAAACCAGTATTTTTCCGTTATGTTTAACAAGCGTAATATTTGCCTCTGGGTATTAGTAAAATGAACATAATACATTCTGTCACTGTGGCATAGCTTCTGCTCGCTACCAAAGCATTAACAACTTCACTCCTCTAGGAAATCAAAACCATTTTTTTCTTTAATGACTCTATCTCTTTTAAAAGTTTATAATACAATGTCATACAAGGCAGAAACCCACCAACAGTCTAAACTACTCAGGTCTTGGGAAAGGGGGGGTGGGGGGTTGCAGGACAAACGATGAATGAGTGAGCTGAGTGGAGGAAAAAAGGGGAGGCCGGGTTTGACACAGGTGGAGAAAGGGGGAGAGGTGATGGAGAGATGACAGCCGAGAGGGAGGAAAAAAGTTATATAAAACACACTTATCTTTATATACCATGGAAAAGGTTAAGGCACATGATAGGTACAAACACATCTGCTACTGAGTAGTACAGTTACTTTGTTTTGATCGGTCTTGAATCAGTTATCTACACAGGTAGATTTCCTTGATTCAATGTGTGTCCATGTCCTGCTTTTATTTTACAGCACAGTGGACTAGATTTTTTTAATTTTGCAAATGTACAATGTGCTGCACATCCACAAAACCAATTTTTTTTAAATTTCTATTTTGAATGCATGCAAATACACCTCCAGATCCTTTGGTTGTGGTACCGCTTAGTGCAGTCAGGAATAGACAGTCATGTGGGTCTGTAATGTTGTGAGGGTTCAGCATTATCCAATGAGAGCACACACTTCTGAGGACACACAAAAGGGACGCTGGGTATCATAACTATTTGTAACCTCTGAAAGTAAAATTTATACAGTAAGATTTTTTTGTAGTTTATTGATATTTACCACAACGTACATCTTTGTAAACACTGTGTAAAATATGCAAGCTTTATAAAGTCACATACGTCACAAAGAAAAATCAGACTTCAATGCAGGCACATGCCGTTCGACTCGATGACGCGTGAGTGATACCAACTTGGATTGGACTCTCGTCTTCCTGTCTCCTGTTCGAGCTGGAGAGGACAGCGTACACGTAACCACTGGAGTTTGAGTGCAGGCTCATCAATCGAGAGAAAGAAATGGCAATAAGTTTCTGTATCTCTCTGCTTTTCTGCATCTCAACTGCTCCCCCTATAGCGTTGTAAAAATATATACTATATGACCAAACTCGATGTTTTAATTTATACAGTGTGATGCAACTTTTTATTTTGACTAGAATATCCAGATCCACTCGTCCGTCTGTACTCTCTTCCTGCACACGAATGAATTAGTTAATATCCAAATGACACCACAAAAAAACTGGCACTTGGAAAGAACATAATATAAACATCTGTACAGATTTTCTTCATGCTCACGACTGAATATTTCTCTTTAAGATGCACGTGTGAAGAAGGATTGAGGGTCGGTGGTAACTTGGTCTGAATGCATCGGAAAGAAAAATGAAGGGACTTTTATTAACACTGTCACCTCTTGTCTTATTCCCTCTGTCTGACCCCTGACCCCTCGATAGCACTGTCTGCTTTGATATATGTATTCAATGCCTTTTGAAAGAACACTGCAGATAAACTTATTTTCTCTGTAACCTTTTTTTTGACAAATACAAAATATAAATAGGTGATCGTCAGCATAACTCGACAATATTTGACACACATTTAAGTTACGTGGTTATTTCTTGCTTACAAACATGGTGAGCCTTTATCAAATGAGATGTGCTTTCCAAACAATGTGATATTAACATACAACTAAGAAGTCCACCAATTTTTGTTTGTTTTTTTCCTTCATTTTACAATTTTTTTTAGTTTTGACCCTAATATACATTTACATAAAACCAACAAAAGAAAAAAAGAATCTTTTAGATCTATCCTTTCAACAAGAGAACAATCCTCTGTCTCTCTTTTCAGAAACACAAATCATTTATGAACAAAAATGCCTTATATCCTCTTTAATACACATCATGGACAAAGAGCAAGCGACCAGGAAACTCGACGTACCACGTTGCTGCAGGACGTGAGCGGTTACATGTGTAACCGCAGCTCTGTGAATGAAGGTCAACATGTCACTTGGCTCCTACATGTTGACCACAATGATACAGAAGGTCTCTCCATTTTAGCTAATGTTCGCAGTGTTAACAAAAACTGTTTCTCCATCAGTTGCACACACATTGTCACTTTTCTTTCTCCGAACCACAACTTCTCTTCAGACTCTTCATTGTATAAAACCAATCCCCTGTTAACCACGTTTGATTTCAAAGCATCTCAGTGCACTTTTTTCTTTTTTTCTTCTCTTTTTTAGTTTTTTGAAAAAACACAGTGAACCAAATGGATTGTAAATCTATCAGAGCAGGCTGCTGGGAGCCCATCCACTATGCTACATCTCTTCTCAGGCTCGCTCTCTCTCTTTACTTTGACTTTCTCGTGTCCATCCCGCTTTTCTGAAAACAAACATTCAGTGACCTTCAAACAAACCAATCCAAACCTGTCTCACATAAAAATAACAATGCTTGACGACCAACTTTGAAACTTCTTCAAAACCCACAAAATTCAGGACACAATCTTCTCAGATGTGAAACCTGAAATTAAAAAACATCCTTTTCTTCTCCTACAGATTTCCATCCATCTCACTTTCGTTTCACAATTCATTCTTTTCATTTCACTTCGTCAACCTGCTACATTTCCATTCCTTCAGCACCGGCCTCTGTCTGTTTCTTGTCGTCGGTAGAGCTCAACAAGAGTCAACACTGTAAAAATCACACGATATCCAGTGGGAATGTAGATATGAGAAAGTAGTAGGAGTAGTCACTTTTTCTTCTTTTAAAAATGTTCTCTGAAAAGCATGAGAATGCTGGCTGCTGCTGGGTAGTCGCTGTTGTGATGATTATTATTTTTTTGTTTTCTAATCCTCTTTTCTGTACAAAGTCCAACTTCAAAGGTAAGCTCCATGTGAAATGGCAGTGGTGATATGAGAGATCCTCCTCGAGCTGGGGCGTCGCTCCCTTCTCATTTTAAGCCTGAAGCACACGGACAAGAGAGAAACATATAAGAAGAAGCATCTCTTGAATTTACAATAACAATAACGGGAGAGTTTCAGCCCAAAATGTTAAAGTCACTTTAAATGACATCCCTAATTACAAATAATAACACAACCACTGTGTAGCAGGTTAGATGATTAAGAAGGACATTTCTTTTACAATTCCATGAAAAGACCAACATCAGAAAAATAAACAACTGTCAAAATGTCCTTACCATTACTGTGGCATTCATCCCCAGCCCCACTTATTTCTGCCTGCATGAACAAACCCACAGATAATTAACAACCAACTGCTGCTCAGCTCGGCTCTGAGGAGCATTTAAGCACCTTTCAGCTCTTTGTTTTGGTTTTCTGTCAACCTTGTTTCCATGCACTGCTCAAACCATTGTATTCTACCTTCGAGCAGAGCACTTAGCAGCTAATGAACCAGCTATTCCCCCATAATAGACCTAAGAGAAGAGTGAATGGTTTGGTTTGAGTTTACATTTACCAGTTGGTCAGAAGCAGGACTTGAAATGACTGTCACTCTGTATGTGGTGGATCTATTAAGAAAAAACTGTTTCTTTACAGGTTCTTTGTCGTGTCAACTAAGGTCATATGTGTCCAAATGCTTCAATGCTGTTGTAACAGCTTGTTGTGCTGCCCCCATGTGGCCTCAGGAGGCGACAACACAGGCAGGCAATATTATATTTCTTTCTCTTACATGCTACACTTTACCTGTCTCCTGCAACATACATGTATTAATAAGAAATATTTTACTCCAGCAGTGGTCAGTAATGTATTATTTTGACTCTGTTTTAACTGCACATCAATACAGAACTGGTATGTTTCTAGGTAAAGTTGTTTGTTGGTTACACAGAAAATACTTTTTGGTCTTTTCAAGGGATTTGTTGACAAGAAAAAAAAAGAGCTTTATCTCTTGAAATGTCATAAAAACTGTCGTTTTTCAGACTTGGCATCACATTTTTCCTTCAGTGGATTTGGAATGAAACTCTCCAGTTTAATTCTGCTTATGTCACACAGCTACACAATCACTCGACATTATCACAGCACTTGACAAATCTCGTCAGTGTCAACAAACACTTCAATCATGACAGTACAGATGGCAAATGGAGGCGAGAGACGGTGAAACAGATGCCGCTGAGTGTGCTAGATGAGATCCTGCATGTGCTGAGTGAGAATGACTTACCTGACGCTTCATTCTCACTGTTACCTGTACCTGGCTTTTTACTGAAGTGACAAAATCACAATGAATACCAAAAAGTCATCTAATCTCTCAAGAGTCATCCTGTGATGAATTTCCTACGACAATGTAATAGATGGAGATGAAAGAATGGAGCAGATGGCCCCTGACAAAGATGACTGAGAGAGGAAGATGACAGGAGGCCTCTGGCACAGGAGGAGAGGACAAGAGTGGTGAGGAGGAGGCAGGAAGAGAGAGAGAAATGCTGCTGATACAACAATGACAAATACTGAAGCTCACCCAGATCATTTGGCAGCCCTGCACAAGTCACTTAGTTGGACAATAAATAGTGGGCCAGGCTTGGAAATACATTCAAGCACCAACAACAGTCAGTAATGCACCGTACAGCAAATATGTGCAGGGATGGGGACATTAAAATTTGAGATTATTTTAGATGAGTTTCATTTTCTTGTGACAGAATATGATAATTGAGGAAAACTATACTATGTAATCTGGAGAAAGTTCGCACAATTAGTTCCAGCCTTTCTGTGGAGATGGTTTTTCACATGTGGACGTGGCAGATGGTTCTCTGCTCAGTCTCATGCACAAAAACACAGAAATGTTCGGAGGGTTCAGGTGAGGGGTGGTGCAGCAAGCTCAATGTAACGTATTAATTCCGCTGCAGTGTTAAAATGTCTTGGATTACAGCAAATTGACAGAGGTGTCGACTCTTATCAACCAAAGCTCTCTTGACATCTATGCCCCTGTCTTCTACATGTACGGCACCGCTTTCTCATCCTGAGATATTTGTGCTTTTTTCATTTTTGCCTCTATCGTGTGATGGAGACGTCATCAACACACCCACTCGCTCTCTGTGAATTCTCTGGAGGATCTCGTGCTGTGTTCTCACATGAACTTATTCTGACTTTATCCATAGTTTTCACTTGGGGGATGGAGACTCAGTAGAATGTCCAGAGTTTGTCCTGACGATATTTGTGTTCTCACATACAGCCCCTTCGGAGAATGTCAGGAGGTTATCTGGAGTTCAGTGCATGTCTGAAAGCAGCTTAAGAAATATTCACCTGGTCCTGGTGGTGGAGAGATTCTCTAACAATTTGTTAACCTTACTGGAGAAAAACTCATTCAACAGAAAGTTTTTCATTATAGATTTAAGTCTTTTAATTTGAGCTCTATTTGCTGAAACTGATTCAAATCTTTCTGCAGAAATCCACTTGATTCTCTCCAAAATAAAAAAAGACACGGAGAAGATAGATTTCTTACTTTCCCTGACATAACTGGAGCATCTGAGTTACATAAGAATCCACTTGGTGATTTTATGGCATGAATTTAAATAGAACACATTTAAATTGACTGCTTCAGAAGCAAAATGTATGTAAATTGAATTCATGTCAGCTCAACCTCACACAAATTCACATTACAGTGTGTGAGTGGATAATGTGTGTGTGTGTGTGTGCTCTTGTTATAGAGTATACGGCAGCTACCATCATCTTATATGAATTATTAATCTGAGATCATCTTGGTTTGACCTAGGAAATGAAGGACTGGCGTCTACAACAATGTAGAGCAGAATGTGTATATGTACCTACAGTGTGTGTGTGTGTGTGTGTGTGTGTGTGTGTGTGTGTGTGTGTGTGTGTGTGTGTGTGTGTGTGTGTGTGTGTGTGTGTGTGTGTGTGTGTGTGTTTGTGTCATTTTCTGTCTCCCTCCTGCTTTTCATTAGGGGAACAGAGTCTCTGCAGCCTCCATGTTGAGAGCAGAGGATTGATTCTCCTTCATCATTTGCCACCAGTTTCAGTAAAGGCTGTCAGGTTTGGCGGCGGGTGAAGCTACGTGCACATTTTAATCAGACAGGTGGAGCTGAATTGTAAACACAGACCAAGGCCTGTCTGCTGGTTTCATGTATTACAGAGGAGAGAAGTCTCTTTGGGGTTTTGTTCTCTTACAATGGCTGGTTGATAAGTTTGGATGGTGCAGTGACAAAAGCTTGGAGCATAAACTGACTCTTCACTAACCCCAGCCTCCCCTAGTTACTGTTGCTATGCCTTCGTAGCTCACTGACTATAATAATAACATCACGGCCATACTTATCACTTATGATCATTTGACAAAACAACTGTTTGATTTAAGGTGTCATTTACAAATTATGGGGAGAACTTTTAAAGTATTTGCAGCTGATTCTTTTTAATCATTAAACCAAAGTCAAAACCATAAAAAACTGGTGAAAGATGCATGTGCCAGGATATATTGCCAGGAAATAGTCAGCACCCTTCGGGATGATCCATGGCTAGACATAAATAAATAAAAATATTTCTTTGAAGTCTAGAGCTAGTAAGTTTAAGTATTATTAGAAAAATGTTTTCAAGTGTAATGAACCTTTTTAGATCTAACTGTTTGACCTGAATATGGTTAGTGGGTTCAGTTCAAATGGGCTGAATCAGCATTAAGCACTGCTAGGAATGTTTGCTTGGGTGGAATAATGGGGAAACGTTAGTGTGCTGTGAGTTGGATGAACCGGTGAACTGTCAAATACGCAGAGTCTGTACATTTAGGAAAGAGAGATCAATGATCAGATCACCTCTTCCACCATGCAGCAGGTTGCAGGACGTGTGGTCACGGATTGATGGTGACTGGACTGAGGACAGCTGTGTGTCCCTGGCTTTGTGAAGCCAGCTCATCTTCAGATTATTGACACCTGCAGTGGCTTTGAGAACTCTGTCCCTATTTGGCCCAATAGTAACACTGTAACTTTGTTTGTGCTCAATATACTCTTTGTAATTTTGCTTTGATTAATATTAAATACCTTGATTTCAATTATTTAGTGTTTATGTTTATTTCCTCAGCAGGGAATTCAATGCAAACTCCCAACACAACAAGCTTTTGGAGTGAGTGTTTGTGAAGAGAGTAGATGAAGTTGTGTTTGTCGTGATTTGGAAGAAGTGTCCATATGAGTGCCCCTCTCTTGCGGTATTCACAGAATTTTCTCAAAACTCATAGTTCATCATTATAAACTTCTTAATATAAATACTACTACTGTATATACATACCATACGTTTATCTATCCAACATATGCATATTTATCCAGTATTTACTATTTATTTGTTTAACTTATTTGTTCAGTTATTGTTGTCCATTTTTCTATCTGTATATCAATATGTGTGAGTAGACGGAGAGCATCACTAGACCGGAGTCTAATTCCTCGTATTTGGAAAAAGGTTTGTCCAACATAGTTGATTCTGAGTCTGAAATTGTAATTTTAGTCCCGTATAGAGTTTGTCTTTGCAATTTAAATGACATTTGATGAAGATATTGATATTCCCAACCCCCTGACATCTCGCCTTTGTGTTTCCTACATTACGTAATCTGCCTGCTAGCTTGCTAAATGGTAAGCCTCTGCAGCCTCCATGGTGCCACTTGTTCATGACTTTTAATGTTGTAACCACTAGCTCACAAGTTGCAGATGAAGGCAGCAACAACGGATGTGCACGTCATTGATCGCAGCTTAAGCTTTAGCAGGTTCACACGCTGTGAACACACGCTGTGAACGCCTGGTTACTGTTGCTAAGCTACGCCTGAAATCCCTGTTTGAGGGAAAAGTTACGTAAACTGCCAATTAGACTGGAACACATGTTTTAATTAAAAACCACCCTGGCATTCTGTTACACTGAGACAACATCAGGTTTTATTTACTCGTGCATTTCAGACCTTTTCTTTTTCTGTGAACAATCCTGTTATCTAATTTATTTTGAACATATAATTCCCTTCAATCTAGACATGCAGGTGTGTGCAAATATAAAGAGTTCAATTACAGTGTGAATGTGAAATTCCTCATGGGATCACGATTGATTTTCTGTTGCACTGTGGGCTAACTGACTGCTCTGGGTGCCGGGTGACAGCAGGTCTACGTGATACAGTGTGAGGATGAGAGGAGAACAGGAGGAAACCATGAACAAACAGGGATGATGAAGGGTGCTACGATCCAACTCAAAGGGTGAAGGGTGTTATTCTTTCGATGTGCTTTTATTTTTCAGACCTACCATGCATGCATTTAGACCCAGGAGTCAACAGGCTGGGGCTTAACATCACAAGCGTCCACCAGACTGACCGCAGGCCTGTTACTCCTGATATAGTGTTTCCTATTTGTGTCATTCTGGGGCCACAGGAGGACGGGTTACAAAAAACACAAAGCAAAACAAAAAGAGGTCAATACATTTCAGAAATACACTCACACCCCCACGCACACATTCACATGCGTCCAGGATCAGAGAAGCCAGTGTTAGTTCCCTGCCTTGAGGTGAGCTGGGAGAGAAGTCAGAGTGATTACATACAGCATACCAACACATGCAAGTGAAAGAGAAGGAGAGCAGATTCACAGGCTGGTTGCATTCAAAGTGGGCAGAACACCTCTGGGAAGTACAGAGAGCAGATTTAGAGGACAGCTCTGGAGTAACACTGCAGACAGCACCGTACGATCTGAAGACAAACATGCTGTCATTACTCCGGTCAGTGACTTCAGCGCTGGTAAAAGCGTCTGCCCTTGAAATGTGACCGTTTAACTTCAACTTTGACTGGTAAAACAGATTATTAAGGCCGAAGGACGCCGGTGAATACTGATGCTGCTACTTTTCTAATGGTAGCTGCTTTATTTGATCTTTAGTTTTAAACTCTGGTGTAAAAACCTTTTGAACAGCTATAAGTCATCACGTGAAACTGAAACTTTAAAAAAAAATTTTTTTTTACAAATGAGCCCCTCTGAGTAGAATCCTCTTGATTTCTCTAAAATCAGTCAATAAGATGCCTCCAAATCCAGATCTTTAACACCTAGATTATGTTTAAATGTTATCATTAATGGATGAAAGGAGCTAATTGATAATTCCATCGAATTTTCTTGCTAAACACAAACACTTATTATGACAAAATGTCAAAATAGTTAAGACATCCATTCAAATGGAAATCAACAATGTAATAATGAATGCAAAGTTTTTTCCTCTAAACATTTAAATCAGCACTGTGACACTCCTTCTTTAATAAACCTAATCAATCAAATCAAACTACACCAGAGTTTTAATAAAACATAAATATCTGCCTACCAATGGCAAATTATTTTTACTGGCTTAAATTTGAAAAAAAAACAAAAAAACACGGCAGATCATTATATTATTTCCCAAATTTTGCCTTGGAAAGAGTTTAAAGTCAGTTTTAACCTGCAAGAGAAACAGATGCTGTTTATGAACATGTAACCTGACATATTCTTACTTTTTGGACTCTTTTTGTGGTTATTTTAAAATCCCATCATGTCCTCTGATATCAGACGTCCTCCTGTTGAGGGCGGATTTCCAATCAGCTCCATAAATAACAATCTTTGGCTGCCATGCGAGTCGGCCGTGTGCTCGGAAGACAACCACCTGATAATGCAGCAGCCTTTCCATTGCCAAGGCAAAGGTCGTCTCCACGAGGAGCCCTTGTTGGCGTTTCTTTAATCAGTCTCAGATTAGTTACTTTAGAGATGCCAAAAGCTTACGCTCAATTAACTGTTGGCCCACGATCTGAGGCTGGCCACAGTGCTGAGCTGCGGCAGGCGACATGAGAGAATGACAACTTCCTGCCTATTTAAGGAATCCATAGGATTAACACCCTCTAATAAGGACCACCACAGGAACAGAGAGATACATTACATCAGGGTAGGATGTGATAATATTTCAAATGAGAAATCATTATTTTAGCCCCGGATCCTCCCAGGAGACCAGGAGAGGTGTGAGTTTACCTTTAATGGCTCCTGTTCTGTCAGGTCCACTGAGCCATCAACTGCCTTGTATTTGCAGTCCTTGTCCCTCTGGTCAATGGTGGAGTAGCCATCTAATGAGGTTAGAGAACAACGGTCAGTTCATTCTTGTGCACCTTTGATCATTCATAGACTGCTCGGACCTGGTATTAACATCCTTCAAGAGTGATTCGGTCACAAGTGGTCAAGTTTTCGTCTGTTCACATGTCATTTCTGTTCGTAAATACCAAAACAAATATGGTTAGCTTAGTAGGTGGCGCTTCATATGTGGCCCAGGATGCTTTTGGGTTGATGCAGCTAAAGAAATATTGCCACATGCATCCTAGAAAGAGACTGGTCCCAGACCACATCTGAATGTGGCTATTGAGATGGGATCTCTGAAGTCGACGTTAATATCCGGGCTAAACGGAGTCTCAGAGGCGATAGGATGCATGTGGCCACATTCTTTCAGCAGCGTGAACAGTCCACAATGAAAGACCACATCCTCAACTCACATTCACTGGCCCACAACAATTCCATAATAAGTATTACCCACCTGTATTGAATGGCAGAATGGTTTTCTGCACCTGATTAGTCATCACAGAGCCAGATAAGTTGTTGGGCACAGAAAAATAGACTAAAGACGCCTCCACATTCTTACTTATGCTCATTTCCTCTTTCTGGCACTCACATGTTATTTACCACTTCCCTGCAAGTGGAATTTGACCCTGCCCTCATAACCGTCTAAAAAAATTAGCTCTCCCGTATTCAGGCTTAGGGCCACTATTTATCAAGTCTTTCAGAGACGAAAATCTGTGGAAATCGAGGGATGTATAATGTATTTATGCAAGTTCAGCCGAGAACATTTCCATTATCGCAGCCAATATTTACCAACGATCATGACTGGTGTTTATATGAATCACTTCTGCACCACTCAGCATAAAGTACAGTCATACAAATCACAAGGTTATCTATTCATTCATTCATTCATTTATTCATTAAAACTGCTCATAGCGGAGCAATGCATATATGCTGAAGTAAACAGTGCACTTAAACAACCTGATTGGATAGGGATGTTCAGTATACTGAAGGTCTTATCTTCATATAACTATGTATACATTTATTAAGCTGCACAATTGGCTTCCAGTATCTACTCTGCATCCATAGCTATATCCTTTTAGAATTTTCTTATATAATTTTTTCATACAAAATCTAGAAGAAGACTTTTTCTGCATTTTTGAAATTTGATCACCAGCTGTTAGGAAACTGCCCTTCATGATCATTGTCTTTACTTTGTGTCACACTCTCCTCGGAGTTATGCTTGTCCTTGTTAAAAGTAGCTGTAAAAGACTTTCTAAAGTAGAATGGCACAAACTTCAATCAATGCCCAACACTCTCCTTAAACTCAATCACGCTGCAACACATGTCACACTCATAGATATCAGTTCCCTTAATATCAGTGTTGTTTTCATCATGATACTTCAATTGTTCCCTGAGAAAATGTTGAAAAATACTACAAATGTTAAATCCTGTAAACCGGCAGCAACATTTCAATATTCTTCACCAACCACATCGGTTTTCTGTAAAACAGTTTTGTCATGTTTGTGTTATCTTACAAACAAACCAACCAACAAACAAGGACAGGAATTAAAACAAAACCTTCCTGGCGGAGGTAAAACGTCTAAATGTTTTTAGTTTTATATTAATTCTGTTCTGCTCTATTAATATCCTAATGGATAAATAAAACATACCTCTAAATTTTTCACATAAGAAAAAGCAGACCTTCAGAAGTACAGAATAATTGACTCTGAAGTGGGTACAGCACAGGAAATCTGTCCTCTGACATATTGAGCATGTATTCATTATGTATTAAGCGGATAACCACCCACATCTTTTGGTGTCAAGCTTCTAATGAAGGCCCAGATTTGTACAAACATCTTGTCGAGAGTGAGGTCGTGCACGCAGCATCAAAGAGCGACTTGTCTGAAGCTCAGTCCAAAGCCATCATACCAAGATTAGAGAGTTCAGAGGTTTGAATTTTCACTTTTAGGAGAACAAAAAATATTGGCCACAGTTGAAGGTCTACTGGAAGAGATGTGGAATTTATGGGACACTGGAGACAGATTAGAGGAGACGAGCTCAAAAAAATAAAATGTGCAGAAATGTGCTGCTATGCTACAGACTCCTCTGTCGAAGAGATGTTTGTTGTTGGGCCAATTTTCTGTACACATCTCCCTCCCTCCCTTCCTCCCTTCCTCCCTTCCTCCCTTCCTCCCTTCCTCCCTCCCTCCAACTCTCTCTCCCCCACACATACTGCTGCTATTCTAGAAACCTCTCTTTTCTTAACTTCTGTTTTTGATTGGATACAGCTATAGAGTCTCTCAGTGCATGTGGGAGGATAAATTCTCATCATCCCTGACCTTATTACATCAATTTAAAACCCAAGATTAAAAATAAAAAAAATCCAACAACCTTTCTTTGTGCTAGTAAACTTTTCTGAGAGTGACAGGTTTTCAGTTTAACAGCAGCAAGAATGATGCTCAAAACTCCATCTCCCATGTAAAGAGCTTTGTTTTTAATTCATTTATTGTTAATAAATAAAAACAAAGAGCAGATAATATTGATGTGAAAATGAGGACTGTTCTTCATTTTTAATTAGTTCCACGTAAACCACACTGCTTTTGAAAATACACCAGTGTGTATTCGTCCACTAGTAAAAATTGTCCTGTCAAAACATTCAGTTTGAGTGATATTTGCAAAAAAAAGGCTTTAAATGTTCATGATTCAGAAATGTGTTTGGTAGGAAACGTGATGTTTTGGACTAATTGGTACAAGTAGTGAAGTTTTCATGGGATTTGTTGACAATAACATAAATTATACTTTAAATCACTACATTTTCAAATAGTCAATTTGTGCATTTAATTGTTCCTCATTCTGTTGAGGGTCTCAGTGGATTTTCCTACCTCATCCGACCGATTTCTCCTCTAGACAAACCCCAACACATTTAAACTGACCTTGGTTCTTCTCCATCAGGGGTAAAGTGGTGTCATCATATCCTGGTTTGCCGTTCTTGATTGCTTTAGGAGTGGTTGTCGCTGTGGGCTGAGAAAAGCAACAGAGCAAACCGCATGTAAACATCATGGAGCTGTGTGTGTTTATCACCTTGTTCCATACACCTCCTGTACTTACAAATGTGTGTCAATGGAGACTGATCTAAAATGATCTTACCCAGTGACACAATTAATTATTCTTGTCATATTATCTCATTTGGGAACCATTACTGTATGGAGAAGTGACTCTTCTCAAAAACTATATTTCAGGGGCCTGAAATCCCAATGAGAATTCTCTGGATCAACATATATGTCAACAACCATCGTCCACAAGAGCACAGTTCTTTACCTGGAAGTGGCTCTTGTTCCAGCCGTCCTTAGTCAAAGCGTTTCTTAGCTCCTTATAGCTCCACACCGTCTGCAGCACATGGGACGCCGCCTTTGTTTCACGAGCTGATTGGCTTTAAAAAAACACAAGACCATAGAAATGAATGGAGGAATAACTAGAGCAATTCAAATCAGATGCCCCATCTACCCCCTGAACTCTGAGGGCTGAGTGAGGGATAGTAGCACGCTGCAGCTCCTGCTATCAATCTCTTTATTCAAAGCCTTTAAGTCCCCTGAGTTGCTCCAGGGTCTAGTTTTTAATTCATAGCCAGATGAACGTGTATTTCCCTTCATTAGCTACCTCTGAGCCACCAGTATTAATTACATGGGGGCGGGTGGCTCACTTCAAAGTACGTTGATCTCATAGGGCTGAGAGAAATCACAGCTATTTGGACCGTGGATGAACTATGTATATTCATGCTAGTTGGACCCGACTCTGTATGATTAACACTCCACCACAAAGTGACGAGCCTTTGAGAAGGGCTCTTAATCTTAAACAAATAGCTTGCTGTTGTGCAACCTCACTTCATTTTGGAATGGCTAACATTATGATAATATAAGACACCTCTCGAAACAGTCTCTGTTCGTTTTCATTATCGAGTTGTTGAGGAGAACTTCGAGGAATGACTAATCACTTACTTGCATAAGCAGCCGCTTCAGAGGCGCCCTGTATAACAATGCCCTCCAGTTCTGAAAGCCTGTTAATTAATGTGTGGTGGGTAGCGGTGTGTGTGGGCTCGGGCTTGTTAGAGTATAGTATTGTGGTCGTCGAGCTGGGCCCATTAGAAGCACACTTCATTATCCTTCATGAATACTAATATAAAGGCTCATAATGCAAATTACTTTCAAGGTCACACTGTAATTATCTGTCCTGTATGTGTATAATGTCTCCATCCTACACTTCTGCCTCAATGTACATGAATATAAACTCATTGTTTCTGTTTGGTTCACCGACATTAACACAGGCTGTCTGACCTACGGTAGGTGATATGAGTGACTACTGTAAAGACACACAAGGGAAGTGGCCTGGCTGGAAACCTGACCAATCAATAAGCTCAGGTTTATTCATCTTCACCCCTGCCAGACGGAGGGCACGGTCTCACATCTGCAAATGTGAAGCAAATATTTGTCAAATTTCCCCAAAGTAGAACTGCCTGCGAAGCCACGCTGAGGATTTGCTGCGCCACAAGAAGCAAATGTTTAATTCGCCCAGTCGCTCACACAGATTGGAAGTGAAATGAGGAAAAGGTTTGTCACGGCTACATTCACGTATGTGAATGTGAATGTGAAACTGCTGGATCCAATCACAACACTCTATGTGTTGAATCTGCTATTTTGACAGTATTAAATGAACAGATAGCAGTATACTGCACTTGCAGTGTTTGTAGATTTGATTTGAATGATCTGATTATCTATCCGATTGTCTAACCAGAGGAATTTTGGCATCGAGTCCCTTAAAAATCTAAATGAAATGAGAGTTTCGAGATTCACTGGTGATGCTGGGCTACAAGAAAAGGGCAATCGACTACAGTTCACTTAACACAGTGAGTTTTGGGTGAAGTAGGCATTTGTTCAGCACATTGTTTTAAAAGGAGTTCTGCCAGTGTTGAGTATTTAAATGTGTTAACTCATGTGTAAAAACCTGCAATTTAATCCCCCACAAAATCAATTTACAACCTTATTTTAATCAAAGACAATGTACCACTCCACAGAAATGGTTGTAAGCGACATTGATTGCATTTATTGTACAATATGTAATCTACTGAAAACACAGTCCTACCTGGTCCCGTTGATGGCCACCAGCTTCTCTATGGCCTGGGCCTGGACGAGGGAGCGGGCGTTTTCCGAGCTGTCGGTGACGATCTCGTGGATGGTGTTGAGGATGGCGACCACGGTGTCCTCCTCCAGGTTCTTAGCTGGCCGCTGCTGACCGCTGGGCAGGTTGCTCACCAAGTCTCGCATGGCATAGCTTCCTGTAAGGTGAAGTTATATGAAGTAGGCTGAGATAATATGGTTTTATATACTTAATTATTCAATCTGTGTAAATCTATATATCGTACCATGAGAGTTTTGTTTAAGAAAACTGAAACTTTGTGATTTAAGAAGCCATACCCTGGTTTACTTTTTACCTTAACTCTTGTTGGTTTTACAATGGCCAAATAAAAAACATTGTGATATTCACTATAGTTTTATCAGTTTGAATCAAAAAGGATCTCAGGCGTTTGTGTTGTATTAATGGCTGAAGGTTCGTACCGATCAGGTCCTTGTTGCGGCGGTCGATGGACAGGTTGCGCAGGGCGATGGCCACAGCTCGGACCACCTTGTCCGAGTCTGAGCGCAGCAGCTCCACCAGGATGGGAAGACCCTTCTCCTTACGCACCGTGGCTCGGATGTAGTTGGACCACTGGAGGGCAGAAGGACTGTTATGTTGTGACTCTTTTTTTATAACGTCAACCTTAAACCTCATGTGTAGGCTGAGTAAGCGCACGGCATCCTGTTTGACATTCATGTAGACGTACAGACTCCCACCTGGGAGCTGCCCAGTATGACCACACTCCACTGGAGGAGGCAGGTCACCTCTGCAACAGTACGGTGCAGTACATTAAATTTTTTATTCCTTCACTTGGCAACTACACGATAGCTCAGCTCTGCTCCTTGGTCTTGACTTATTCACAACATTACACAGTGGGGCTCTGAATGAACATGTGACATCATTTGTCTTAATTTAAACATCAGTAGATTTTTACTTCTCATTTTTTTGTAACATGAAACATTAAGTTTTTACATAAAAGGGTCTCTCCTCTCAGCACTGATGCCCCAGAGATGTAATTAAGCAGAGGACGGGCACAGCTGAACCACCAGGTGGCAGTGGTACGCCTTGGAAAACCGTGCAATTCTGTGATAAGAGCCAAAGCTAAGAATGAGGAGGATTAAAACAAGAAGCTCCACTATCCTCCCAAGCAGCAGGGACATGCTTTGTCCAACCAGCATATGTGACAATGTGATGATGGGTTCGTGGCTGTGCAGGTTCCTGAGCTGGGCCAAGAATTCTGATCAACTTCAACATGGAAAAAAAAAAAAATCTTTCCTCAAAATGCTCACCTTAGCTGGAAATCACTACTCTTGAATTATTCACAACAGTAAATGTGAGACGAGGGCTGGATGCTTACTCATGAAACTTTAAAAAAAAGAGGAAAGTCTTCGAGATAGCGAGGCCTTGTGCTGCTGACGCATTCACACAGCTGAGGGATGTGTTTACAGTCTGACACATGGGTGTTAAGAGAAGCGTTACCGCGATAATGCTGCCGTGGGCTGAATATAGCCAGCCCGCTAAAAAACATAAGTAACCGCTCTTGCCTGAGGTGCTGCGCGTCTGACAACTAACTTTCCCTGTTGATAATTCACTGTTGCCTGTGAGCCAGACAGCCTCTCAGCAGCTCCACAGCCTCTCTAATAGGAATAAATGTCTGTACCTGGCTGGAGAGGTTCTCACGTCATCCATCATCAGAGGCAAGAGATGAGTTTGGTGTATATTAGTTATCAAGCCCTTATCTAGTTATGGAATCCCACACAGATGGAAGGTCCTAACCAAGAAATGTATTATAGATAAACAGACTGTATCTACTACACGTCCATCTAGATATTTGTAATTCTCTTTCCATGATTTAATTTTCAAAGTGCTCAATTACTATCTTTACATGGACACCAAAATTCCAATACCAATGTTAACCCATTTAAGTCAATAGTCTGAATAAGACACTGCCATGTAAACAGTATCATCAAATTAAAGCTAGGATTGTTAATACTGGTAAAGCTAGCAAGAGCAGGTTACAGTATGCAGACGATACATCCCACCCCCTCCCAACGTGTCAAAGCTATGCCGACATGAACTTGCTCTGCCTGACAAGTACTTGAAGCTGAGTTTTCCTTGACTACCTCAGGAACCTCTGGCTATCATCTCTGAATCAGCGGTGTATGTCTCTCCAGCTGAAGACTCCAGTCATGCGCAGTGAGAGCACGGGCAGGCAGGTCAGTTAGTGATGAGCACATAGGACAGTGGATCCTTCCATTCCGACTGAATGTTGACTACAGTATCGCGATGACACCAGATTTGTATTCCATATTTATTATATCTTTTTTGATTGCTATTGGGGTGTGAAGACGATTTCTTCAAGTAATATAACTAACCAGCCCAACCTGTAACAGATATGGATTATTTTGAACCAACTCCTATTTCTTAATTCATTTTAAACAGGAATATGAGTGGAATATTTTATTACCAATTAATGGTAACACCTAAATCTAAATAATTTCGTATTCAGAATAAGGTCAATAGTCAGAATATTGCTTTCCTTTGCTGATATCTGGGCTGTTATGATCTTTTAATATTGGCAGAGCATATTTCATTTTTCAGTCCCTAACCAATAGATTTTACTATGTGAGCCAGCTGCTGTCTGGTTAACAGTTGCTGCATGGTTTGTAGAAACACAGTTGATTTACACCTTGTGGCAAAGACTCTAAGAACCTCCGCAGGTAGTTCTTGTTATTCTAAACCTACTTGAGTCCAGGTACTTTTGTTTAGAATTAATCCAAATTTCTGAATAATGAGGACAGAAGCAAACACAATGCAAAATATTCAAAAAAAATCGAGTCAAGACAGTCAAGACAGTCAAGACAGTGTCTTCATGTTGTACCATCCCCAGCCCTGTAAGACTCACAGTCCACTGGCCAGCGCTGAGATTTTGCAGAGCCCCGGCAGCGGCCTCTAAGGTGTTGTAGTTCTGGCTCTCCGTCAGCAGAGACAGGTACAGCCTCACCACTTCCGGCTGATACAGCAGCTCAAAGCCTGCAGGGAAATACACAAAGACACACACACACACACACACAAAGCTAGGTTAGACTCCCTGGCAAGACAGACAGGCCAATTAGGCTGTGTGAAGATTCGGACAGTACAGGGCTGAGGTTTCTCAAGCCGTGGGGAGAGTTCTTCAGCACAAAGAAATTGTTAAGAAGCTTGGGTCTGACAACTGCAGACGACCTTGACTCGTGCCACAACATTTCTACCAGTTTCAGGGGAATTGCACACAATTTGACTGTATGGAGAGCTAGTGGTGTCCACTGGTTCCACAGTAGTCTGCAACACCTTTAATAAAAAACACTGAAGCATTGTCTAGTATTTTTGCATAGGAATACTGAAGCATTATGAACGTTGTGAACACAAGAGGGAGACGTGTTGGATCCAACCGCCCTGACCAATCCCAGAGTGTTTTATGAGCAGGTTTATCTCACGAGCAACAAGAGCATTCCCCCACAGTCAATCAGTAGGCCTCCCTCTAATGGAAATGTAATTACATTATCAGCCATTAGACAGTGCAGTCACAGGGAGAGATGGAGGCGTCACATCTCATCAGATCATATTCATTCATTTGGGTTTTGTACAGACAGGTGTGTCACTAAGTGCTTTTTTAAGGGATCAACAGGACTCACAAGAATTACATTAAAAAGGTCAGAGCATGGATATTTATTCTGTTAAGGTCATTTTCTGCTGGTCACATCTCTGGAGGGACTTGTCAAGCAAGGAGCAAGGACATGTCAGATTTCAGTAGCTACCTCACGAGTGTGATGATCTACAAAGGCACATTTTGATGGTGTTTTAGTGTTCAGGTTCTCTTTTACATCAATGCTGAGAAATATTATTGAATAGGCACTGACTGAGTTAACAGTTAATCACCACTTTGGTTAATGTTGTGCTGTCAGAGCACCGAGTCAGAACCAAGACACAGTGGATGAAGATGCACGGTTCAGTGACACCGAATGGAGAGAAAATGACCGTAAGAATATGGCATCCTATTACTGGCTGTGTATCACAGTTGAACCGTTCATGAGACAGGAGGAACCAACATTGTTTGTGTTAATGCTTCAACACATGGCTGAAGCCATTCCTGGGCAGGAAGTCGGCAGAGGTCAGAAACCAGGATAAGATGTATAAATGCATAAGTATCCTGGTTTAAAAAATCGTATAACGTAAATCTTATTTCTCAAAATGATACGACTAATATTAATAAGAGCTTATCCAGGATTGTGAAATAAGGATATTTCCATGATGGGACGTTTATGTCATTAAAGAACCGTGATACTTCAAAAAGCTCATTGTAACTACTAGTGCACACGTAAAAGTCGACAGCACAATGTAGAGTATTCTTTAGAGTAAGGCCTACATTACCCCTCTAGTTATACTTCTTTTGAGACTTCTTGGAGGAGTGCCTGCACAGTTAGTGGCCTTCTTGTATAGTAGCTGTATACCATTTTAGCAACAGCTTCCTCCCAATCCTCTACAAGATCCTTTTTCTATCCATCTAGGCTAAAATTAAAGAAAATATATCCCACTGTTTCTTCCCATATCTTCTGAGGCCAGTATTTCCAAGGTTCTATTTGAAACCCCCTGTATTATGTGGGGAAGGAAACATAGTAACACTGTTTGATTGATGCCCAAGGGCTGACGAGGCTCTCACAGCATTTTTGAGATGTTGAAACAGAGAATCTTTTTTAATATACGTGTGACTTGGACCTGAATATAAAAGTGTCAATAAAATCCCCTGAGAGGCAATCCTAGGGTAAGAGCTGCTTTTTCATCGACTTACTTTTTCCATAAAAGAAAACGGTGAAGGAGGGAAAAGGGCCATTTTTTAGGTTAAGAAATACAACGTAATTCACACAAACTGACAGTTGCGTATCCAACTCCACATCTCAAGCCCATAATTTACAGAGAGCCCGCAGCCTGGGTGCACTCTGCTATTGCCAGATTCAGACACAGCAACATTGTTGTTAACACTCCAAAGGGCCCGTTTACATCCCCGTGGCGTTTACCCTCCAGATCACGCCAAGCCTGCTTTAGAATGCACGTGGGAGGAACTTCCAGGCCGGGAGGATGTGACTGTGCTGCTTGAGAGATCTTCTGTTTACAAAGAAGCAGCCGAGGCAGGAGTCGTCATGCACAAGCTCCTGGTTGTAACCATATGTAAAAACATGACTCACATCAATAGGTTTTCTCGAGGATGACGCAAGAGGGAAGAGTCTGCAAACCAGACACTCAGCAACATTCTGCACGCTGCTCAGAGTTCTGGGCCTACTGGGTGCACACTCAGCAAACTACAGACCATCCTGCACACAGTCCTGTTGATACACAATCTATCTCCAGGGCAGATTCTGTCCGCACAAAATGTTGAACCTTTGTTGCCAAGTTTGCCCGCATGCGCTGCAACACTGTGTCTATTTCGTGTCTATCACCTAAGCCCAATTTTCATCTTGTAATTCCTGGGGTTATGGTTTGACAAAAAACTAAAGCAACTTATGAAAATTGGCCTTTTACAAATGAGCAACCTAAGACAATAAAATATTTATTCACTGGGACTTTAACCTTATTCCCGTATCCTTACTGATATTTCTCCCTGGTGCCAGAGAATATCTCTACCACAGCTTTCACTCAGTGTCCTTATAACTGAGGCTCTGAATGCCTCAGATCCCCCCTAATAGCACTGGCCAGGTAAAGCAGCCACATACCCTTGTGTTGTTGATGTCGTTATCTACTAGAAATGTTAGGTCCACTAGTTTCCTGTTTTTTAGGCAGATTTACAATTCAGAGGAGGAGATGAGCTGTCAGTGTGACATGACCTTTGCTTTGCTCAGGGCAGCCCTATATTCTTTGACGGACTGCAAACAAGCTGAGATTACGGAAATACGGATGTTACAGGCAGTGTGGTATGGAGGGTTTGTGAGTGAGCTTCATGTTCGGTGAGAATAGAGCTCAACAGCTGCCCACTTTTGAACTATCATTGCTAGAGTGTTATATGGTGATGGAATAGTATTTATCTACCAAAGTTGACGTATAAATATGAGGAGATGCATAATTATGAGCAAAAGTCCTGTATTTGAAAGTTTTAGCTTTAGTCAAATTAGCAGCATTGACTTAAAGCTGGTTCACTCTCACTACTGTCATCATCACCTTTACTGCTTATCAATTGACTTTTGCTTGTGGAGACGATTCCAGCTGGGAATGGGCGAGAGGTGGGGTACACCCGGAGCAGGTGGCAAGCTGACGCTTTTATCCTAAGCGACTTACAATAAGTCCATTCAACCATGAGGGTACAAACCCAGAACAACAAGAATCAAGAAAGTGCAATAAAGCTAAACTACAAAGTGCTATAAGTAAGTGCCATTAAGGTACTACTAAATTGTTAGTTTCAAAATTGTACTTCTGCAAGAATGAGAAAATGGCCTCCAACCACGTCAAAAAGACACAATGATAAAGAAAATCTATGAGTCAAAACATTAAAGTGTAAGTAAACTATCACTGAGCTCAGCCCAGCGTCTATTTCCCCTGCTCACACTGAATATTGGTGTGGCAAACATCATACAGCACTGTGGCCTCTTTTAAGAACTCCTGCTGAGCTCTGCTTCATAACTAGAATGGATACACACGTACACACACACACACACACACACACACACACATGTACACACACAAAACACACACACACACACACACACAGATTTGCCTCTACACACACACATACACACACAAATACAAATAGGCACATTCGCTAACATATTCACAAATGCTCTGGAGATCTGAGCTCATCCCTAAATGAGGTGAGAGGGGGGGGGGCAGCGGGTTATTCTTCAAAGCAGAGGATGACGGTGACGAGTCACGCAATTAGCGCCCGCACGATGAAGCGACGAGGCTTTGTGGCGCGGCAGTAAATTAAAACTGGGTTAAAAACAAAGTTAAGTTGAAGTGATCGAGTGATGCTCAGCACAGAGCTAAAGGATGAATAAGCCTCAAGCAGCTTCATTATTGACTGCAATTATAGCCAATGTGTAGTAATGTAACAGGCTGATAAATGATACAGATTAACTGATGGGTGAGGAAGGGATACACACACACACACACACACACACACACACACACACACACACACACACACACACACACACACACACACACACACACACACACACACACACACACACACACACACACACACACACACACACACACACACACACACACACACACACACACACACAGACTCAGTCCTCTCAGTCTTACTCCAGAGTAGTTGGCTGCATTCATGCGGAACTGGATACACATACATACACACACACACACACCACCCTGGCCCAAGCATGTCAAAAAGTGATGTTCATCGATCCAGTATGCCTACATCACGTCCAGGGTCTCTTCCTGCCTCTAAACAAGTGTTGCACTTGCTCCATTTATGCACTGCTCCCTTTCCAGGACACTTACATCATACAGCACTTCCATGGAATCAAGGGTACATGATGGCGTATCATGTTTCTACAACTCATAGGGGACTTTTACAGAAACATAAGAGAACTGGAGACAGATATGTGGGGAGATAAAGAGAATGGCATATGTAAGAATAAAAAGAATTGCTGAAATAACTACGTCATTTAGAATCTGATGCTGTCATGTGAAATTTGGATATTGCTAATATGGCTTTATTCCTTATATATTATACTGATTCTTTGGACATGTTTACAGCAAAAATGTATCTGTGTGCGTCCGGCATGAACCAACTACACAACTGAGTTGCATGGTCTTTCCCCAGAGGACAATAGAATTAAAAAAGGTGTAGTTGCAGTACATGAGGGGGCCATTTTCTGTTCATCAGAGTACTGTTTATATGGCTGCATGTAAAGAGGAATATTAGTGGAATGTACATTGTCATATTAGACACGTACAATCAGCTTATTCGGGCAACTGTATTTCTTGTAATGAGGGCAAAAAGACTTGTGCATGATTGTTGAACTTTCCAGGTAAGTGGCAGAGAAAGACAGAGTCATGGAAAACTCAGTATAAAAAAAGAGAATAGAAATACTTTCAGAGCAGTGCTGACCAGAGGGTCACATTCTCTTCCAAAAAGAGGCTGCATAAATAAAGTAGATGAGTCCATTCCGTTGGGAAGAACTGGTGTCGTTGAGTCTCCAGTCTCATTCCGCATCTGAAACTCATGCACATTTAACCCTGCCAGCCCCCTTTTCATGTAAGAGTGTTTTTATGTAAGTACACACAGACACATGGGAAGAGTGCTTCAGTGCTAATGAAGACTTTTCGCGGGGCACAGACACAGCAGGGAGATGGCTAAAAAAGCACATCATTAAAAGTAGTGTGCCGCCGTTGTAATAATGGTCATGGCTCTTTCAGCTTCATTAAAAAAAAAAAGGTGAGCGATAGAGCCACAAAAACAAAACAAGTAAATTGGCAGGGGTGAGCAGGAGCCCTCTGGGCGTGTGTGGTATGAATTTATGTGTGTGCGCTAATGCTGCTTGGAAGAGTACCAGATGGATGGAGTTCAAAAACAGGGCCAGTGCATTCACTTCACTCTGGAGTAGCTCACTGGGTCACATTATGTTTCTAATCAGAAGAGCGACGAGTAAATGCTCAAATGAAAAGCTTCATTTGTCCACGTTTACAAAATAGCTGCAAATTGATCGAGAAATTAGAGGTTTTTATTACTACTGCTGTGTTGTGTTTCGTCTCTTCTGGGGGAAACACATTCACATTCATTTTGCTGAAGGGTCATTGGATGCATGCACATATCCGAAGGGGTTGGATACAATTGATGTTTGCTGTCCATTCCACAGTGTGAGTACAGCTGGGAGAGGGTCAACCAGCGAATGAGACGTTTGAATTCCATTTCTATGCTAGAGATGAATTTTAAATCAGGCGGGAATCAGGGTCAGTTATGAGTTGCATGTTAATGCCGAGTATAAATAAAAGAAAAGTAATCTTTATTGAAATTCTGACGCTCTACCTGGAGTAATTTCTGTTGCGGTGAAACACTGCGAAAATCTGCTCCTCCTTAAAGGTCACACAGAAAACTAACATGCTTTCCAAATACCCACGTTTAGTTGATTTAAAACATGCAAGTTTCCTCATTCTCAGTGGGAGAACATGTGATGGAGGCTCACTCCCCTTTCTCTGCACAGCCCTCTTGATAGATTTCGACCAGAGCCAAAACAGAGAGCACTGCCAGGCTGCAAAGGCTGTTCACCCTCCAGTCACCCCGTCACACTGACAGGGTTCAGGAGTCAGAGCTTCTTTCTCTCTTCTCATACCGAGTTGGCCCATGGCACACATTGGCATCTCTATGAGTAGCCCCGGGGCAGCACACATTAGCATACCCTCACGGTGGATTGGCCTTAGTTTGTTGGATATTGAAAAAGGGAGGCAGAAGGTGGCAACTGGCTGGCGCTTCTCTTGGACAGCATACCATGTGATGGGGTGGATGGAGAGCGGCGAGAGGGCGATGGTGAAAGAAACATGGCACAGATGGCACAAAGGGAATATGCAGCACAGGAGCTCCAGTCCTTCCATCTTTGCCATTTCACGACAGGGGTCCTGCTCCGGCACAGCCGAATGTCTGGCCAATGAAAGCTTGTTTCCTACCGTTTAGCACAATAGGGGCCTTTTCAGCGAGCTGCCTCTGCAGTGACAGGGGAGTGCTTCCTCTTTCCTGTGCTGACAAGCCAGCAAAGTCCTGCTGTGGGCTTTTAGTCCAGACAGGACGAATCAACACCGTTAGCAAAAAAACATGCAGTCAAAGAGACACTGAATTGTCTGTCAAGGCTCTCCTTTAACAGAGTCCCCTGAACAACCCCTGAACTTTGGATGGAAAAACAGAGCCAGTGGGTCTCTTAGTGTTGAGCCACAGTTGTATTAGGTTTTTCTGTGGCTGGCTCAAGAAAGTGCCTCGCAGCTATCCATCCCTCAGTGGATCAGGGATAATGCTGCGGTTGTTTGTTTCCAATGTTCCTACTGCTAATGTGATAGTGTTCCAGGGCCTGAGGTGGAGGTGTTGGTTCATATTAGAATCTCAGGTGTCAGCTGAAGATATTATTTCCCTTTGGTTGAGAAAATATATTGACAACATATGTCACTTTTCACATTGTGTGGTGTGTGAAAAAGCCTGTCATCTTTGCTGCTGTTCAACAAATGGCTTTTAAAGTTAATGTCGCCTAATGTCTCGACACAGTTGTCAGATGGAACGGAGCTCCTGTCTGTGCATGCTGCCACACGGGGGACTCGTGATGTACAAGCTCCATCTCACAGTTTATACTGTGACCATGTGCTGATATACTTCCAGGTCTGACACAGGTAAAAGCTGTAGAGCATAAATCCAGATGCTGTAAGTTGACAATAAAAATAACATGAAGCCGTTTTCTTGTTTACCCCTTTGTTGGACTGTTCATGTTCACTCAAATCTGAATTGCTTTGGCATCTGCCATCAGTGACAGCTCCATAGGAATCAGTGAAAATGGTCTCATATGAATGGGCACTAGACAGGCGGGTATCATCTTCAGCTGCCCGTGATTTGAAATAACTCAAGTTATAAACATTAAAAGGTTTCCCATCACACAAGATGCAAATCCAGCTTCAGAATCTTCTTTAGACTGGTCAACAGTTCACAAACTCAGCCATGAAGCTGCAAGAGAGTCAGAGAGGAGGAGTGAGGCTACACCACACAGACCGATTGTAGATACATTGCTGGACCATTAATTTGGCTGCAGATGGAGCCTGCTCCTCTATTGATAACATTCATTTTCTTCTTCCTGTTTCTTTTTCTTGAGTCTCCCCTTTCTTGCTTTCTCGAGCTATCTTTTATTCCTGTGTCCCTTTCATAACCTCCCATATCTCCACCAAACTCAATCTATCTGCCTACTGATGTAGATAATATGTAGAGATGAAAGAGCACATGATGGTAGCACTATGGGTTGCTATGGAAACCCACTCTCCATCACCTCTTCATCATTCAATGTTCTTATGATACAGTTGGACCCGTCAACAGCCAAACAAGGAAAGGTAACATAATGCTTTTCCATCTGCATAATATATAAAACTGTAACTAATTCAGATGACAATGTGCCTAAATAGAGACCTTTTTCATCCTTAAGTACAATTCCCATAATTCCACAGCAGCCGGCCAAAGAGCTGGCCTGGAGGCTGCAATTAGTGGCCAAGCCCTGCTTATGCTCCATGTAGGTTTGTGTTTAGCAGCAGCTTCCTGAGACACTCAGCGGAGAGACGTGTGTGTGTGTGTGTCTGTGTGTGTGAGAGAGAGAGAGAGAGAGAGAGAGAGAGAGAGAGAGAGAGAGAGAAAGCGTTTCGACATCACCTTGAGTGCCTGCTCTCTTTACTCAGGCAAGTCACGTCCTCATCCAGACACAAACGACACTAGAAGCTCAGGCAGCAGCAACATGCTGCCAGAGAAAGAGATAGACGGGCAGAAGTAGGGAGAGATAGGGAGAAGGATAAAGAGCGATAGAGAAACAAAGAGAAAGAGAGAGGGGGGAGCTCAGAGGGAAAAGCTGTGGTGGGCGGCAGTGTAGTTGTTCACCTGAGCCTGAGAGGCTGAAAAACGAGCTTAAGTTGTCAGGATGGTGTCGTACTCCACATATTCTAACTTACAGTTGATTTCCAAAATGCTACATCTCCTCTTCGCAACTGACAGAGAGGAGAGGAGGGGAGAGGGATAGGGATGGTATGAGGGTGAGGAGAATTAAGAGGAAGACAAGAGGACAAAAACTAAGTGACAGATGTAGAAAAGCAGGTGACCAGGGAGCAGGGAAGAAAAGAATAATACAGTTGGTGAGGGGAGGAAAGGATGAAGTGGAAGGAGTCATAGGGGACAGAAGGAGGAAGTCGTGACTGAAGAGATTTGAGCTATGAGGGTTGTACGGTGTATGGGACAGCTGTCTGGTAAATAGTCCACAGAGAGGACTGGATCATGTCAGGGAAACTAGACAGTGGACATGACGAAATAAAGAAGAGAAAAGAAACAAAGCCATCTACAGTGTTACCCTGAGAAAAAGTGATGCAATGCAGCACAAGCTGAATGATACGCTCAGGAGTTTGGGGAGGGGGTAGGGGGGGTTGTACTCAGGTGTGAAGCCTTTGGGAATAAGCTCCGATAATCTTGTGGCCTGATGGCGAGCGTGTGTGTGTGTGTGTGTGTGTGTGTTTGAGTGTGTGTGTGTTAGCCTGAAGACTCTTAGGCAGAGGTGCAGGGTGACCTAGCATTAGACAGCATTACCTGATTCTCTTAATCCTAAAAGCCTTTTGTCTCCAAGGTGATAATGGACATTGTGCAAGTGACATAAACTAAGCAATCAAACAGGGTAAAATGAAACTACTTTACTGATATCATAACTGCAGTTGTATTCTTTTTTGTGTGCTTGTGAGCAGTGCTTCTCTTCTTGAGGTTCAATGGGTCGCCTATTTACTCCATGTGCCACACAAGGTTCACAGCAAAAAAGATCTTTTCCCATAGTTTCAGTGTCAATATCTCTCAAACGTTTAAAAACAATGATCTGAAACCATTTCTCTACCTACTTCAAAGTAAAAACAACCTAGTGTTTTGTTACCTGACTTTTATCTGATAGGACTGGAAGATGGAGCACGGCGCATCCCGTAGAGTCCTGGTTTTTAGTTGAGTACATATTTTTATTCAAAGAAATACACTAGTCCTTCCAGAAACTTTGTGCAAAAGCTCCACAGCTGACATGCAGCAGAGCGATCCCCCAACACAACAGATCAGTAACGCACACATCTACTGTGGTTACATTTTCAAAAGCAAAATTGTGTGAAGGTAAAAGGATGTGGATGGTGGACCAGTTTCCTGCTCGATGGTGATTGGCTGCCAGCTGCCTGGGCGATATAACAAACCAAGATGGTGAAGCTGGGTGACAGACTGATGCACACACCTTTCCATCTTCCTTCAACAACCAAGTAGACAAACACCAAACTATTGTCAATCACTGAGTTTGTAACCGCTGTTGTTGTAAGTTTTTTCATCTTCTGTTGGATTAGCAGTTCCTCTCCAGCTACACTTTAGTGTAGTTCGTTATCTTGACCTTTGTCTCCCTGAAGTCTGAGTAATCATTTCTTTCAGATTATTCCTGTTCATCTGTTCGGTTCTAATTCATTTATCTATTTATATTAGCTATGCGTGAGTCATCTGTGTTTCCAGTGCCTGCTAGGGAATTGAGGGAAAATGGGTTGGGTTCTATATGGGGCTCAACACTGAGTGCTGCTGCTTAGAAATGAGACGCGTGCTGCAGTCTGGCTCTTTCTGAAATGATGAAACTCCTCTACCTGAAAACACCTGTGTGGCTTTGGCCCGGTTTCCGTCTTTGATTCAGTGACATCAGGAGAATGTGAGTCTGTTTTGAGAGGCAATTACTTCTCAATGGTCAAATACATCTATGCCTTTATTTGACAAATTGAGGAAGAGGTGGGGAGCAGCTGATTTAAATGCTGTGAAGCCCAATAAAACAACACACCATATGAGGAAACATATATGAGTCCTGGTTTTGCTGCTGGTTGTATTTCACCTTAAATTCAGACAAAATAAAAAGGAGGGGGACCAGTCGTCCCTACAGAAAGCGCACACTGTCTCGGGCTCGACTCTTCATCAGGGATGCAGGATGTGGGCTGTGATGGTGTTCGACAGCGGAGGGATTTCCTGTGTCTGTGTCGGTGTCAGCATCCATCTCTCATTTAGTGCTTCCTCAGGCCTCGCCGGCCCTCCCCTCTGGGAGTTCTCATGCTGAAGTGTGATGGATACTCTGGATTAACTCTCGCCGTGGAGAAGGGCAGTCTATATGTTTTTCTCCCCCATACACACACACACACACATAGAGGCACACACACACACACACACACACATAGAGGCACACACACACACACACACACACACACACACACACACACACACACACACACACACACACACACACACACACACACACACACACACACACACACACAGCAGAGCTGTGGTAAATTTTCCCAGGTAATATTCTCTCTCTCTCAAACATCCTGACAAACAACACCACCTCTAATAGCCATAGCTCTTGGTCAAGGGCACAGTGCACTGTCCTGTTCACGTGTGTGTGTGTGTGTGTGTGTGTGTGTGTGTGTGTGTGTGTTATGCGTGTGTGTGTGTGTGACAGACAGACAGACAGACAGACAGACAGACAGAGAGAGAGAGAGAGAGAGAGAGAGAGAGAGAGAGAGAGAGAGAGAGAGAGAGAGAAGAGAGAGAGAGAGAGAGAGACAGACAGCTGTATGAATTAGAATTTGTGTGTGCACGAGTTTGTGTGTATGTGCATGTGCATGTGGGCTTATTAGAGACAAATGAAAGGCAGTGTGGATGAGATAAGCTGTTCCCGCCGGTTGAAATGAACCCATCGTCAAATCAATTGCACATTAAAATCCAAAACACTTCTCATTATGGGCCGATCAAAACGATTGTCTGTTGACACTGAAAAACTCACCACTAAAAAGTGTTTTCATGACAGTCTCTTCCCACTCACTCCTCTCAATCCCTCACATATACAGACACTTACATCTTTGTCCTTTGACATCTCTTTCCCGACTGTTGTGTAGTCACAGGAATATTGTGTGGTACTGCACTGGGACCTTGCTTTTCATAGCCTCTGCTAACTTGGTTGCGAGCAGTGCACAAACTTGTTGTGGTGCGGGATAAAAGCGTCAGTTATATAGCATAGATGTAATCTAGAGCATCATATACTGTGTCGCTCTAGTTGATATTGTGCTCTGGAGTAAAATCCTTTCATTGGACAACTGCCAGTGCTCGAATCTTTCCCTGCCCCATCTGACCCTCTCCTTCGATTGTAAGCAAGGACAGCAGTCCTTACGATGCACTTAGGTCCTCCTGTTTACAACAGTCTAGACTGTTTACGACCAATATATTTCATTTAGCGTTGAGCAGTAACAGGAGAGTGGAGAATTCTGGAGGGGGGCGTTCCCCCCCCCCCACGTTGAGTCTGTTTGTAGCTCCAGTGATGACATTATGTCATTAATCTGCTTTTAATTAGATTAAAGCATCTCACGCAAAAACAGGAAGCAGCGCTCTTGTGCCACGAACAGGGCCAAGCAGAATCTCCATTTGGCAACTAAATCTCCCTGCACTTCCTCATTCTTGTCTCATAATTATCACTCTGCTCCAACTGCTCAGGTTTGGGGGAGATGGGGGAGGCGAATGACATGGTTAATCATCTGAGGAGCCCGACTCTGCTGCCGGCTAGCATGGATTACCAGCACTTTTGTAGACTCCCACAGAGCCCAGCAGGACGAGAAACACTGATCGGGGGGGGGGGGGTAAAGAAAGTTTAAAGAAGTTGAGAAACAGTTGATCACTGCTGTGTTTGTGTGTGTAAAGTGCTGAAGAGTTTATGCACCGCCACAGAGGAAGTGCTGGGAATTCGAGATGCCCCACTATCCTTTGCCAAACAAAGGTGGGTAAATGCTGCCATGCATCAAAGCACGCGTACACACAATCCAATCTGCAAGGACTTCATTCTGCTAATGATGTGTAGAACAGTCACTCTCTACAATACCTCCTAGGAATAGCATTATTATGTATTATGTATACTCTTTGTTGTGTTTATTTTAATATCAACAGTAGAGGAGGTATGTGAGCAGTCTCAGGTTTGCCTGAGCCAGCTGAGCAGGCTAAATGGATGGTGGCGGGCGCTCCCAGCAGCCGGTGGAGCAGAGTGGGATTCAGTTTTAATCCCAGGTGAGGTGGGGAGGGGCGAGTGGAACATTTCACATCTGGAGTGAGCTTTTAACTTGTTGGGAGTACATACAGCACTAACATATGACGTCATACTTTTCAGACAAACACATATAGTGTTGTTGCCCTGCTGTGTCCCTAGGTTATCTTAGTTTCATAAACTGGTTGGTTGTTCTCCATGTGGTCAAAGCAAAAGATGATCTTCTACCATCAACACATCCGACCTGGAACTAAGAAGGAAAGTTAGGTCCAGTTACTTCATGCTTCGTAGAAGGGCCAAATTACACCTGACTTTTCAACTATCCAGGCGATAATTAGATATACATTTATACAGTTCACACTTATTTACATGTGTCTCTGTTAACCATGTTTAATTCCTCAAACTTGGTCCTGGCACCACTGTGTGTTGGCTCAGAGGGTGGTGGCGACTGAGGCAGCCGAAAAATGTCAGCTGCCAAAGAAATGTCTGATACAGAATAACACAGTTCAGCCTATAATGCATGGATGGCACTGGTTCAATGGTCGCATCACAGCAGGAAGGATAATACATTTCTGTAGATTTTTTTTTATAGCAGTCATTATAACTGCAGCCAGGTCCTTAAAATGCAGACAAATTACTGAGTGGGACAGAGTAACAATTGCCAGTTCCCCCCCCCCCCCCCCCCACAAAAAAAGACTGAATTCATGTTTCAACATTTGATTGAATTGCATCTGAAAATGCTTCTTGGCTGCATTTCCAACTGCTTTATTCAATATCAGAAAACCATCCAATCCACCAAGGATCAATGATGGGATGTATGTGACAACGTGAATTTATCTTGTTACAGTACTTAAGTACAATATTCATGTTCCTGTACTTTAGTAGATTTACTATACTACACCAGGGTTCTCCAAGGTACACAACTAATAATACATCCCTATCATCTGCTGGTGCTCGCTAATATCTGGTTGGCAACTTAACATCAAACTAATGGGAAGACCTTCAAACATACAAGGGATATTCACCATCTTGGTCTATGATTTAACCACCACATACATAAGCAAATATCTGTATTTCCTACTTCACTACATTTTAAGCTAACAATACATTGTGTTAAATGTTTTTTTAATACATATATTTATTTAGAAGTAAATTATAACAAAGGGGGACCTGGTCCACATTAGTTAACGTCATACCACCTCCTGCAACGAGAGCCAAATGCACCTGCAGCAGCATCAATCACAATTTGCCTAATAAGGCTTAACAAGGTGTGACATACTCTGTTCTTACCCCCGACAAGGATGAGGAGAAAACAACAAGAAAAAAATGTATTCCAGGGGAAAAATAACATGTGGACCTCAGGGAAGGTCGATGCTGACGGATCCCTCACCCAGGATGGACAGAAGTGCAATAGATGAGAGTCTGTACTAATCATGTATCAAACAGACACAGTTAAAGATGCGATCAAGTTTGCATTGAGCAAATCGCTACATTAGGAAGAGAAGTTCATGTATTACTTTTCTATAAATCGAGTAAAGTTGTGTCTATTTATTTATACTTTTACCTAGGTCAAAGTTATACTACGAAAGATGAATTTAGTGCTGAATGTATAAATGTGATGATACAGCATCAATTATTTCCTGCAGCCACTTTGCGTAGATTAGAGTCACAAACTGTTAATGAGAAGAATATTTAATACAATTTGGATGGAAAACCCAGTAAAACAAGATCATAGCGGATGTTTTTGGTTCAAGGTTGTTGTTTATATCTATTTATCCTTTATTTTACTAGGAACTCTACTGATATATATGACTTTGGTTTTGTTTGTACCCCATTTAGCTTTATCTTCCCATTAGACGGCTTTAGCTGAAAGTGAACAAAACTATAAAACGATTAAGTCACTCATCACACCTCGTGATACAATGGCCTCCTTTTCTTAGAGAAGCATCCACTTACTCTGGACGTGACAGAATCCAGTATAAAAAAGATTCAGAGGCAAAGTAACCCTCTGAATATTTGGCATACGATAGGTGTATTGCCGAGGGAAATGTAATGAGGCAATAAAAAGTGAGAGAGTGATAAAAGGTGCCAGACGGTCAGGATCCAACCCTGTGTGGAGTGAACCCTATGTGTCAAGACAGCAGATAAGCTGAGGGTGAGAAAGTATGTGTGAATCTGTACGAGCAAGTGTTATGTGTTTATTTTTGTTGCTTTGTAAATGTTACAGGGACTTGCACATTTTACAGGGCTTAAAAAAGGGGTTATATTTATATATGTGTGTGTGTACAAGGCCCAACACATCAATATATTGCTCATGTATTGCGTAGGATCTCTGAGGCTGTATAACCCATAATTGATTAACTTAAGATTTGTAAAATGTTTTGCTGTTTATCAGATGTCATTTTCTTTCCATACAGAATAGTTTAAAACCACATCCTTCACTCAGAAGCAAAACTCAGTCTTTAACTTTAGAAAATATAAACAAATAATAATGTGACATTTATTGTGATAATTATCAATATCAACAGAATTTTTTATTCAGCCATATTGCTAAGTTCAAGGTCTTCATAGTTGCTCTCCCCTTATCTACCTCCATCAGCTCTTTCTCTATATTTAAGTGTCGTACTTTTGGAACAAAGCTAAACATCTTTCATACATCTGCCCATCTTAGCCAGCTAGCTATCTAGCAATGAGTGTTTCATAATAATATAAGACAACACTACAAATTGTGATACAAAAAAATCATAACATCTGTTGTTATTAGAGCAACTTCAGTAGACTCCCCCACAGTCCTCACACAACATCACCAATACCAGGTTTAGTATTTTAACCATACTCGGTTATGGGCGACTTGTATACAGACTGAGCAAAAACTAAAAGCTAAAACATTTTCTTCAGTGCAGCGAGCTCAGCCAAACCTGGCAACTTCAGCCCCAGCCTTGTGCACGCCCTTGATATGTGAGATTCAGTCTGTGTGCGTCTGTCGGTTCATGAGGTGGTTATTTGTCATCGTTTGAGGTCTCACTTTGCTGTGAAATATGACAGCAGGAAGTCAGGAGGAGGAGGTGGAGGAGAAAGAAACTGAGCGGTGTGTTTATCCTGAACAAAAAGGTCTGACTCACCCCAGTGGTTGTCTGACTGCGTGCTAGCAAGAGGTCAGCAAGGCGAGGACTCAGCGTTCACTACCCGGGTGTTACATTTCTCAGCAATAAAGACGGAGAGCATCCACATGAGACCGCAGCGCGGAATTTGCAATATAGAACAAATTATTCATGATCTTTGCGCTTTAACTTTGGGTGTAAAGTAGACACAGAAACGGCCAAAACTTTACCTCCCATCCGAGTCGTGCTCCTCTGAAGCAGCAGTTAATGACAAAAATAACCTTTATCTTGGAAAATGTATCTACTTGAACTTATTTGCTCAGTGTGGCAGGACGTCTATTGTGCCTTTGGGGAAAAGGGTAATGTTTTTCTTGCCGCAGCTTCTAAGGCATGAAGAAATTACAGTGAGGATAGAAAGAATGTGATATGTGCCACAGACCTATTAAGTGAAATATGTCTCCTGCATGTGTAGCAACGACAGCAGAGACAAACACCAAAAGTGTAGCACAGACGCATCAGAGAAAGAGATGACTCCGATAGCGAAACAGTCAGTGTTCGTTATAGTACAAATAGAGATATCCAGTGGGAAGATATCAAAGAGGGTAATACAATGCAATACAAAACAGCTCGCACCATTGTTGTTTGTCAACACTAAGCCCCTTCCACAAATTAAACGCTCGGCTTGCAAGACAAAACGGCGGGACATGTGACACAGTTGTCGTTCTTGGTAAACGCTGCTGTTTTCTCTATATCTCAATGTGTGTGTTGTGCAGCGAGGGAAAAACAATAAATCTCCCAGGGCTGAAGAGAGCACTGAAGTGGGAGAGAGCAAGAGAAAAAGGGAATCGGCAAGTGAGGCAGAAAGAGAAATAAAGAGGGCGAGCTCGTGGAAAGCACTGAGGCTTCTCAAGGTCTTAACTGCTCAGTCAGATTGCTCTCTGTGCCAGATGTGACTAATTGGCACTACCTGATGAAGCTGTGATCAATCAGCTTCCCTGTAAACTACAAGCAGTTTGACACAGAGATTCATTGGCTGCGAATAAGCTCTGCCAACAGAAACAGGGGTTTCCAGTTATTTCCTATAATAAAAATATACGACTGCACACTGTAGCCGAGAGGGAAAATGCAATCAGGGTTAGCTGATATGGATTTTTCAAATCAACAAAGTATTAATAATTTAGATTCACCATAATGCCACCGGAAAGTTCCTTGAGTCAGAACAAAATATTTATTACAACTCACATTTGATACTTTATTAGAACGTATATGTTAATATCTCAATGGCAGATGCATGCTCCCCAGAGGATATATCCTACTGAGTTTAGGGATCTTATGACATCACATTGATGCCACGACTGCAGCTGCAACTTTGAGGTTTTCACGATCTGCATGGACTGTAAAAACATTATGGGCCATGGCCCCAGCATGTGGAAATTGACAGTGTGAGCGAGCAAGATGCAATATAGATGTTTTTTATTATCTTTAATTATTATTAAGTACTACAATTTTTGGGGGGTTATTCTGAAACTTTGGAAGGGCTTATTAGAACAGTCTAGATAATTAATGGGAAAAAATGTATGTCTCCTTCAGTATGAATTGTAATGTGACTTTTGACTTTTCATCTAGTGTGAGGTGAAATGCGTCTGAAATTGTCTCTGTTGATATGGAGCTAATGTTTGGTAACACGACAAACTGAGATTGTAGACATGACAAACAATGAACTTTTGGGTTGACTCCTCTGGTTTATTCATGTAGCGTGTGTCCGTGTGACATTAATATTTATCTGCTCAAGTCCACAAAGGCTGAACTGTACACACTTCAAGAGAACTAACTTGCATGTACTCTATTTCGTTCAATTTTTTTTTTTTTATTTCTTCTTGTTGCTATGGCAGCAACGAAGGAAGGGTTGCCATCTTATTTTCTTCAAGTGGAATATGTCCCAGATTGTAGCATGAAGCATGTCTGCAGCTTTGTGCATCAGTACTGAAATATGTCCAAAGCTTCAGTCAACAAATAACTAATCTGAAACAGCTTTTATAAGCCGAGCTGCCACACGACCACAGCCAGAGCAGAGCCCATCTTCCTCATGTGTCAAGGTCAAATCACTGGCGTCTTAGTTCTGCTGGGAAGTGAGCACTTGTACTCATCAGCTTTGGTGCTCAGAAAGTCCCTTTCCAGCATAGTGACACTTCATCGTGACAGCACAGCAGAAAGAGTGTAAGACAAAGCAGATGAATGGTGACAGAGGCTGCATGAAAAGTAAAGAAAAATTAAATTGGGGTTCCATGATATTCTCGGGAAAGCCGACACACTCACCTCTTCCAAATCAAGTTAGAGAAAACCTCATAACTTTCAGTTTTTAATAAAAGGTGTCTTTTCACACTACAAAATTACTTTTCATCCAGCCACCCCTCTCTTCTCTCTGCTTCTGCTTTGAATATGAATAACGTACCATAACCAACTCTGGACTTCTCATTGTCATTGACATTGATATTTGGCTATTAATGATATATGGTCTACATGTACGATATTGGAGTTGTATTTTGACATGAAATTTGACTGGTGGATCATTTGTAAAACCAACTAAACCAAACCAACAATTTCTCGTAATGTAATAAAGACGTTTTCACAAATGACAAAGTTTAGAATTTCGGGACCTTATCCATTGTCTTTCACACATGCATGAAAAAATTCACTAGCTGTGAATTCTATCATACAAAGAGCTACATGGGTTATTGTGTGATGATATATAAACTATAGATTTTACTTTATATTATATTTTTGTGTAAATTAATTAAACAACATATGACATGTTACTATTTTTTACTGCTAATTAGTCAGCTTTGGAGTTGCTGCTTTAGAAGCATATTTAACAAGACACAGGACTAGTCAGGATTATTTTTGCTAAATTTGGAAAAAGTGAATCACTGTATTTCCAAAACTGTTGAAATATATGTTTGCTCTATCATCAGGAGATTGTCATTGATATCCGTTGACCATGTGTGGAGTGAAGTCTTTTCCACAAACATACGGAAATTGATCATCTCACCCTGCAGTTGTCCGGAGCTCTACAGACAGAGTTAAGGACTATAGCTTTTGAACATTCTGGAGCATTTAGCAGCTGAACAGGTGCATATTCCTCTAGGGGGATGTTGGAAACTAAGAATTTAAGAGAATATTTTTAATTGGCCAGAAAAAATTAATTCTCTCAATGTTGTGTTCACAGCTTGTTCTTCTTTTTTGACCCTTGAGACACAAACAAGATAAAGACTGAGAAATTCAAAACTGTAAAAATAATACATTTCAAGCGACAAAAGCATCAATGTACACAAAACTGTGGGGAAACGGAAAATAGCCACAAAGCCTGATTCTCACTCTCTTTCTGCAAACACACATACACACACACAAACAAATACACAAACAAGATTAATCACTGCCCACTGTGAGGCCCAGCCTGGTCCTAGTGTTCACCTCTCTCTGTCTGACATCAGATCAGGACCAGGATACACATGTAATCTCCCATATCTCCCTCAGCCATCACCACCCAATGAGAGCTTCTCTCTCTCTCTGCAAACTCTGCACAGATGACTGAGGGGGCACGGTGGTGGAGGGTGGAGTACGTGCAAGAACCCACACAAACATACATTTTCATAGACAAACAAACAGCACCCAGATGACTCTGATGTGTCCTGTCAATGTACTCTCATGATTAAGCTTATTATCCATTCAATCTCACTGTTGTGATTCACCTGCGTGCCGAGCTAATGTTGAATATGATTTGTCAGTCTGCGAGCAGGATAACGCAGATTGCTCTCTAGACCATGAACCCACACACATATTTCCACTGTGCATGACATTTAGGCCTATAACAATAATAGTTTGCTCTGGATTCTAAACTCCGAAGGGTACTGTTTGCATATTGTGTAACGTAATCGTACCACAGTTGTAACTGCTATAGATCTGCATGCCAGCTTGGCTTTTGTCCATGAAAACCCAGTGAGTGGTAAATATTAATTATCATCCTTGGAGCTTGTCTGCTTCCCTTCACTTTAGGAATGAAAGGAAAAAAGCTAAATCGGCTTAACTTGGAAAAGCACAGCAATTAATTGTGATCTAGTTTAATGACAGCCCACTTTGCCATGCTAATGTGGCTAATTAACAGGCAAAGAGGAAGTGATATTGACTTTGAGTGGCTGCCACTAGACACTGATGAAGGTGCTGATGTGTAAATACCACGTAAGAGTGCAGGCAAATTCCAGAGACACCAAGAGAGATCGACACACACACACACACACTGCGCACGCACACGCACACACACACACACACACACACACACACACACACACATACCTCAGAGAAAGGTACAAACAAAGCAAATACACATTCCATTACCATACGGACGCACTTCAGTATGTGCTGCATACTAGCTTGCTCTCATTACTGCTACAACTGCCCGTTGGTGTCAAAAAGCAAAAGAGAATATGAGTGAGCACATACTGTGGCTGGAAGCGGTTGCTGATATGGGTGACATGTTAATGTTTTTTGAGGAGAGAGGACGATTTAGAGAAGACAGGATAATAGAAGAGGGGAGAGAAGAGGAGACGATGTAGGAGACGATGTAGGAGAGGACAGGAGAGGAGAGTAGAAGAGATGATGTTGGAGAGGACAGGAGTAGAGAGTAGAAGAGACGTTGTAGGAGAAGACATGAGAGGAGAGGAGACGATGTAGGAAAGGATAGGAGAATAGAAGAAAGGAGAAGAGAGGAGAGGTTTCTGTGTCTCTGCTACATCATAATGTAACATAATAAAATCAGTGCTGCAGATACAGCCCTATGGATGTTGTGTAATATGACAATAAACCAAATGCAGTGTGATGATGTGATTATTTCTATTCTTTCACACCAAGCTATCTATGTCTAATCTTTGCAGTGTAAAGAACCAAAATCAATAAGCAGTCATCGTGGGATAAATATATTTGTATGATTTTTAAATCATTCATTTGTAACAAAATAAGCCAAACACAAATAGCCCTTTTTAGTTAATCCATACTGAATAAACACTGTGTGAAGATTTTGTCTTCTCCATTTACAGAAACTTCACTCCAACAAGATGTCTATCAATATCCCACCTGGGGCAGTAACTAACAAATTACTTCATTATCTATTAAAGCAACAGTATAACATTATGGGAAATCCCATTCTCGCGGAGATTTAGAGGAGAGAATTGAAGTCTGGTTTGCTGTTTTCTCTTTTTTCACACATTATCTGCTTTGACAGGTTAGACACTATACTACTTTTCCTTTAATGTTTAGTTGTGTCAGAATGTTGTGAAAATCTTCAAAACATCACCAAAGCACCCTGAAATATTTTGTTTTGTGCAACCCACAGTCTAAATGAAGAGTAATCAGCTCACAGCGGCTTAAAGAGAAGCACAATCATCAAACAAAGCTAAAAGAAGAAACCTGTTCTTCTGTCAAAGGCCTCCCACATCAACACAGCTGAGTCTCAATGAAACACATCACCCTCATGTCTCCACCTCCTCTACAGCATGACACTTCTAAATCACTGGAGTCACTTCCCGACTGGCCCTCCTCTATAACATGCTCAGCCAGCAGGGAGAGCGTTAACAGAGGGACGTGTTGCCTGCCAGAAGAGCGCCTACCTTTTGACGGCTCTGTGCGCTTGGGCAGATCCAACGTGTCGTAGCTTTTGCCGTTCTCACCATTCTTTTTGCCTGGGTAAGAGAGAGAGAGAGCAGGGAAGACGAGGTCAGTGTTGTTTTGTGAGACAGCAGGATTATAAGGGAGAATGTGGTAGACACCGGGGTTAGACCGACATGGATTTAGAAGGCTGATGTCATTGTCTTTGAATCGTAACTGTATTCTCTTTATGCTAAATAAACAAAATATTAGTATCTCAAATAGCATCAATATCACAACAAAACCCATAAATAGATTGATCCACCTGATCAAGGTGAGGCAGATTTCAAATGGGGTTGTGCAAAATTATGATTTTTACATGTCGGTCTAATCCGGGACTGTGCTACACATTAATCAACAATAAAGCATAAACGTTTGTATGTATACACAACATCGCTGTCTGTGTTTTGATACATACAACCGTTTATGCTGAAACATGGCATGTACAAACACACAGAGAAAACACACCATCTTCTGCCCTGGTGATAAAAAAAACCCATACACATACAGTATAAATACACACACTTTCTCTCCACAATCAAACATACACTTTTATAATGTCTACGACGGATGAAATACCTTGAATAATGCAGTGACTGTCTGAGGCTAAATGGAAAAGGGGAAGGTGGGTTGAGGTACAGGTGCAGGACCAAAAGAAGCAAATAAATGAAGAGGAGGTTTCTGTACAACCTGAACAAGAAGAAAGTCTGGAAGCATGTAGGCAGGAGGGAACAGCTGCTCTGGCTCTGTCCACAAGTAACATGTAAAAGTCCACAGCTAACCATTTGGCGTCAGGACAGCTGCTCCTACCCCCTCCATTCATGGAACTACATCCATACCACTACATTTGATTTAAAAACAATCTCGGTCCATATGAGTGCTTTGGCTCTAATCCCTGTACATACTCAAACGTCTGAAAAAACGCTTATCATGTGACCACTAACCTACACAGGGATTGTCACCGGCTCCTCAAATATTAGCTCATGTAAATAGTTGTATTATTGTAAAATGTATAATTTAACTGAACAACAGCAATAACAATGTCAGCAACACTGAATTGAACATTTAAAATCAAAATGTAGTATGGATGTAGGCTAAAAGAGGCTAAGCTAATTAGCTTCAGACATAGATTTATTGGCACAAACTAACATGAGTGAAAAAAGTGTTCATCCAACTTTCATGAAGAATTAGCACTTCAGAGGATTCCCTAATACACAAGGACATTCTCAACTAGTGAAGAACTGTTTGTTGAGTATAAAACTTAGAAACTTTGAATGTTTGGATACAGAGGTGCGACAAACAAACAACCCCCCCCCACACACACACACACACACACACAGAGAGAGGCAGGGCCTGCAGCAGAGCTTGACATGTATGCTTTAATACAACACAAAGGGATCAGAGATGAAGGGCTCTGGCTGGAAACAGTCAGCAGCAGTTTTTCATCACTGTTTGGGATTAGTTTTATCTTCAGTCTAAAAGTCTCAGTTCAATCACACAGAGTCAGACAAAAATAAAATTGGTGTTCAAGTTTTAATTTCAATTCTATTACTGCATACTTGATTGGTCTGATTAGTCAAGCTCTACTTACATCCTGACAAAGGGACTTACCTCTTTTACCAAGCACTCTTTACCCTTCACCTATTTTGAAAGACTGAGGTACAACTAGCACTAATGAACTGTGAAGATTGGAGATGTGGGAGTCTCTAATCCCTCAGTGCTACGGTACAGTAGGTGGGTATGGTGAGGAAATGCATGTGGAATGAGTGAAAAACCCAAGTTTTTCAGGTTTTTGGAGGACACCCGAACCTACTTCTAACTATATTCTACAGCAGGGGGAGAGGAGGAGGAGACGGAGAGAGGGGAGGAAGGATGAAGAGGAGGAGAACTGAAGTGAGAAGGGTTGAAGGAGGTCCACTCACCTTGATTAAACCATTCCTCTATAGTTAGCCAAGGAAGCAGCAGCAATGCCAAAAAACACAAAGCAGGGAGAAGAAAGAAGAGGCATGGTGAAAAAAAAATGTGTGTGCTAAAGAAGAAGCTGTGCAATACATGTGAAGAGTTATCCACAAAGAGTCATATTTTACTGAATATGGAGGGTTGGAAAAGGTGAAAGGAAAGGAGAACAAGGCCCGACAGAGAGCGAAGGAGAGCAAAGAAAGGAAAAGAGTACTTTTGAGATGGAGAAGAGACAAGATAGGAAGCCATTAGCAGTCCATAGGTGTTTTCTGAGAGGCACGTTCAAAGAATAGGCATCAATTGAATAGATTTTTCAAGTGAGAACGGAAGAAAAGTCTGAAATATGAAGAGAGAAATAAGGGAAAGACTGGAAAAGAGTGGTAGAGGCGAAGAACAGAGAGGAACAGTGAAACATTCAAGTGGCTTGTGTAAGTGCTTGATTAAGATTACTGTGTGGGAAGAGATGTGCTCAAAGAGAAAAACAAGCCAAGAGTCAGACTGTTTATTAGGTAAAACAAAGCATGAGCTGTTAAGCGTGTGCTGATCATAATGTTGTGCTTTATACTCAAAGTGGCATTAAACTTAGGAGCAGGCCAAACATAGCCTACTTAAGGTAACAAATTACCCAGGCTGCTGCCGACAGTGTTGTTTAACTACCCAGCTCTAGGGTCCTTTATAGCTGCGTTTAATATTTCTATACCTGAGCGTCTTTCCTCAGAATACCTTGAGGGTGTGCAGCAGCTACACACAGCTCACAGCTCCGAGTGTGTATGTGTTAGAGTATTCAGGCGGTTAATTGGGTTCTTTATAAATCTGTATACATGTAAGCTCCTGTGTTGTCCCTGACCCCCTGAACCCAAGGATTCTCCAGTGAGACGTGAGAAGTCAAGGGTCAATGGCGGGTAGTCCCACCTCATTGGCTGACTGATTAATAGCAGCAATTATTGTTTTACAGCGGGGCGATAACAGTGTCGTTTAGCAAACAGCCTGGGAGGAGGCCGATTTAAGACGCAGCTAACGGCACATACGTTCACGACACATCTGTTAAGTAGAGCGGGCCACGTCAAAATCCTCCTGACGCGGCAGACGGCGCCTTGATAGACTTCAATTATGTAAGTCATTTAACAACATATTGAAGGTTAGAGGTCACAGTTACACATTGGACTGCCTCATCTTTATTGTCTGCACACCCAAAACAATCAGAGATGAAGCTTCACTGTGCTCTGAAAGAGAGGGAGCTTGTAGATTATATAGATTATATATCATAAAATCACCTATTTAAAATCCAGTGTCTTGATGGCTTTGATTTTGAGTTGGTGTGTCTGTGAGAAGCCTTTTCTCACGATTTTGCGTGTTTTACGTCATGTTCTCAAACCAAGTGTCACCTGGGGCCATATAAAGTTGCTGTTGACTATATATGATATTGTGATGATAAATAATAAATTAGTCAAATGTTTTGTCTCGATCACTAGAACAGTAATGTCTACACTACTGCAGAAAAAAGATTTTTTCCCTCCTTTTTAAAAAGAAACATTTCTGTCTACTCAACCTTGGCTTTACAAAATATATCCATCTAGACAAGAACCCAAAAACTACTGCTATTGCTCAAACAAGCATGCCAGATGTTCATTAATCGTAATAGAAGGTAAAAGTTTGAAAAAATCGTGACATTAATTTGAGCTTATATGGCCCTGCCCTCTGTAGTCTCGCTGTTTCAATATCGCTCTACTGTCGGTCAATTATTTATACATCTTACCATCATCAAAATTTCCAACAAGGAAAATGAGAACAATGAAAATAAAACATGCAGCTGCTACCATCAACTTATATTGAGATTTTTTCCCGAATTGGTCCGAAGTTGCCTTTTGCACATTTCAAATTCACCATTTAAAAATGTCTCCCACTTTAAAAGAGTATGTGTTTCATTGGAGAGACAGACATCTCATTTTGGAGTTTTTATAAGCATATGATTCTGAATAGTGGTGATTCTGTTTTTTGAGTCTCCCTCCTCACTCATTCCCACCTTTGGCCTTCTTGCCTCCGAAGCAGCCGGCATCATCCTTCTTCTTCCTCTGTGGGCCCGCTGAGCCGGGGGCCTGTGGTGCTGATGGGTCCTGGAAGTTTTCAGCGCCTGGCACCTCTTTGTGGACGTGGTAGGACAAGTTCCTCATAATACAAACACAGTTCTCCACAGACTAGGAGAAAAAAGACGCAGGGAAGTTAAAAGTAAAACTGCATGTGTGCAACATGAGGTCAGTCATTCCTATGTAAAAGACTCAGAACAGAGGCCATGTACTCTACAGCTGTAAGCAGCATTAATATTAACTGTCATCTGTTTTAGTGGATGAATAGCACATTGTCTTACCTTATTGTCCATGTCTTTCTTCCCTACAGCTGATTGGAGAGCGTGCAGCAGGGCGTCCACCAATCCGTCACATTCCCTCAGTCTGCGCCGAGCCTCTGCTCCGTCTGAGCTGACATTTCTAGAGAAGTCACACACACACACACACAGTGGGTTAGTGAGCACAGGGGTCATCAGCAGGCCTAAAGCGTTGATCAGACGTTCAGGAGCTAATTGGAAGCAACACATTCAAATTTTAGGAAGACTTTTAGTGAAGTTTTGTGGTATTTACCATTCTGACTTGTATCGAATATACAATAGCATTAATAATAACATAAACACAAATGTAATTATAGAGCAGCTTTTATATGAGGGAGTAGTTCAATATGCCTCATTACAGTAAAGTAAAGTAACAAAAGAAAATTGGCCAATAACATCAGGAACAAATATTACATGATAAAACCAAGCAATCAAATTAATAAAAAACAAAAGATGCAGCAACATATATATATATATACCGTAAAATATACTGATGTGTGTTAGTTTATATTGATGTTAACTGCAGTTGTAAAAAGTCAGTATTCGAGACATTATCTTACATTTAAATACTAAAACCTTTTAAATGTGACGAACTGCAGATAATCACTGTAATTCTCCATTTGCCACTCATATTACAATGACTCTGAGTATTATTGTTCCTACAACAACCACTGTTACTATGATCTTATGCATAGTGGCAATTTATTTTAAGTTCAAGGTTATTTAGTCATTACAATAATAAAAGTATTGTTATTAAATGTCAGGAACAAGGTCTAAATTCATTGAATTATGATAATGTGTATGTTACATTAGTTACATCTCAGATTAATGTGGCAGGTGTATAGAACAGATGAAATTGAATGGCAGGTAAAAAAAAAGTCAGATATCAGTTTAAACCCAACATGTGATTTTATGGGTTTGCATGTGACCCATGTCCTGTATCCTCCTGTTTGTCCCTTTTAAGTATAATGTAAGAAATCCTGACTACTTTGGAAATAATCTTATGAGGAACATAAATTTCATCTTCGGTATGAAGGGAAATGCCATGTGCGTTATATCAGCCAGCGCCCTGAGCAGAGCAGAGCTGGTGCAGTCTTAGTGCGGCTGGCTGACTGACTGTGAAAGGCAAGGCTTTAAAGAGGGTTAAGGGAAAGCTGGGGCGCCCCGCTCCTCACCAGGGACTTCATTTATGAGGGCTTCCAACCCACATAATCCCATTAGCCGAACCCCAGTTAGTCCCGTGGAAGAGCGGCAGCCTTTGCAGAGGTAGGCAGAGCACTGTGTAGCTGTTGTGACCGCAACACTTCTCACATCCAACACTGTCACACACGTGGATGACTCGCTTCAACAACAAAGCACAAAACTATACAACCATAGTGCACTAAGCTAAAATAACATTAGAATAATCCTCCTGTGGGCTCTAATTATTATTTAACAAATACAAAGGGATATTCAAGGCCACCTATTGACAAATAGCACTACACACAGAAATACTGTATCTCTCTTACTTAACATCTTGTCATCTTCTTGGTAGAAGTATTTCTGTCTTTTCTCTATGAAGAGACTAGAGCCATATCAATATCTCGGTTGGCTGATATCAGTATCAACAGATATATTTGTAGATATGCACAGACAGGAAAATGTATAACTTACCAAAGCAACGATGCAGTAAAGATGTGTATCTATGTTTTCATTTTACATATAAAATATTGATCTTCTTAAGTCAATTTCAATATATTTTATTGCATTTGTCCTCCTTTCATTTGTAGTTATTTATGAGAAAGTTCACGGTTAAGCTTACATTTCTTTTTTCATGAGGGTTTGATAATGGCGTCTTGAGAATCATTGCCAATCTATATATGAGCTTATCTGTCTGTATCCAAAATGTTATCAGCATCAGCCCCAAAAAATCAGTTTGACTAGTGGAATATAACCCACCTACAACTCCTGCTAATTCAAACTCATATTCGGTGGAGACCTGGCAGACGGCACAGGCCATCTGCACACACTCATAAACCAAACCCATCCGTCTTCAGCTGTTGGAAAAATGGTCACCACCTTCCCTTTAAAGTGATCCAGAGGAGCGCCGCCTTGGATTTATTTGACAGGATGTGTTACGGCGGCAGACTGACAGAAGAATTTTATTGTCAGCTGCTTCATTTCAGGGGAGCAGTTGTCTTGGTGGAGTTATGGACGGTGTGTCTGTCAGCGCAGACACTTAGGGAAGCAGCGGTTGTGTTATCTGATGGTGTAATATTCATTTTCTAGTTTTGGCTGAGGTCTACAGATACTGATGATTACTGATACACCAGCAGTGTACCATCTGTTGTTGTAATACTGCACTTCCTCTCCAGGAGAGTATACTGCTAATGTTATCAAACATGGAGCTGAGCTGTTTGCATTCTTATCGTATTACATCAAGGCAAACGATGTGTCGTAAAGCACGTGAACAAAGAAGTCTGCAGTATGAGGTCATGTGGATGTGCAGGTGAGCAAGGATAATTGTGCAAATTGGATCAATCTGATTATTTCTTTGTCAATTGAAACCAATGTCGCTTTTGTGATGATGCTGCAAAGACACTCGCAGCATATCATGCATTGATTGTGTTACCCACCTAGTGTTGCTCTAAGTATTGTGTTACCAAGTGACTCCTCTGTCATTTATCTAATTCGAACCATTCAGGCTTGTGGACTTCACTGTTTCCAACTGTTCCATATATTGATCGTTTTAACAAACAGCAGATGACTTTGCTACCCATGGAATTATTGACAAAACTAGAAGTCGACTTAGTAGAGCGCACAACTCTGCCAAGGTGGAACAGTCCCTTTATGAGACCAGATGTAAACTAACTAATAGGTAAATATGTATACTACTATTTTGATTGGGGAAATAATACAACAACGAAATGCCCCCAAAAAAGGAACTGCAGTTTAAGAGAAACCAGGGCATTCTCTTTTCTGTGGTAACCAAGTGCAGAAACAGAACAGGGACACCTTTTCCTTGAAAGCACATGTACTTTAATCATTAACACGCAAATAGTGAGATCTTTGTAAAAGAAAAAGTTTTTAGACAATTTTCACTGTGCTGTGCTTGTGTCCTTCTCTCTAATGACAGAAAGAGAAACTAACTAAACCATTTTTTGTTGGGCTTTACAACATTTCTTGCCTCATTATTTTTGGGACTATAGCGACGGCTGAGAGGGGCATTTTATTATTAGAAAGAGAATAAGCGCAGTTGCACATTCAGAGGTCGGTCTGTATCTGCACAAACTCTAACAACCTGTCACTCTGATCTGGATGTGTCTATAGTGTGTCTGCTTTATCAGATGAGGTGTGGGTGTGAAGGTCACTCTCAGTCATGTGGCCATCAGAGGACAATAGAGCAGCTGGCTGGTCTATTGTCTCCATCAGTCCAGCAGGACTGATGGAGACTGATGGAGACGGATGGAGACGTGGCTGACCTCTGCTATCGCACAGCAAGGTCAACGGCAACACTGAGAGACCATATGCTTACCCATGGGGTTGGTATTGATTCTGCCTTCATTTCTTATTCTTGTTCAGATCCTTCTCATACTATCATGTTGACTGAGTGAAAAAAAGAAAATGTTTTTTTTCTCAAACACAAACAGCTGGAGAAAAAAAGTGTCCGGCTGGCTCTAAGAAAAGTCAGGGGACCACACAGTAAACTGGATGTTTGTAACAAATGTCATCGACAGAAAGATCAACATTGCCTTCCCCTGAGTCACAATTATAATCTATTGTGAACCAACATAATACTACATGAACTTTAGAAAATGTCCTCAAATTTGTCCCCATGACCTTTACATTTGACCACCAAAATCAAATCAGTTCATCCTTGAGCCCAAGTGAATATTTGTCTCAATTTCGGAGCGATTTCCACAAAGCGATCTTGAGATATAGCATTCGAAGGAATGGGACGGACGGAGACTGGAAAACATAATGCCCCTGGCCACTGTCCAGACTTCAGTGCATGTCTGAATGCAGCTGCTGTGTTTGCTGTTGGACGTCTTAACATGTGACAATAGGTGGTTCTGTAGCATTGAGACTCTGAAGGAGGACTTTCCTGTCATGTTGCATTAGATTCCTTCTCCTATTGAATTATATCATGTTTGTGCATTGACTTAATGTCACTAAATTATTGGTGATGCACATGGAAACCCAGCAGTTAATAATTGAGTCACAGCACATTTATCAATAGTGTAAGCTCCTGATACCCAACCTGGGTGTTCACCTCCATCCCAAAGCACGCACACACAAATAAACACACACACACACACACACACACACACACACACACACACACACAGACACACACACACACACACACACACACACACACACACAGCCTCCCTTCCACTAAGCCCACAGGGTAAACATTGTAAATAGTGGAGACTTTTATAATGAAACGATCCATGCCTTTATTGAGGTGTAAGCTGTGTCTCTGTTGGCGCAGGTAAACAGATTCTCTCTGGCATCAGCGCTTTCTCCCCAGCGCACAAACCAAACTCTGCGTCTAGGCAACAGCAGGCTTGGTTGCAGTTACAGTTACCATGGAGACGCACTCTCGTCAGCAGCGTCTGCATCGAGGGTCGAGGGGATCAGAGCAGTGGGGAGATTTTGTGATGTGCGACAGCAATGAGATGAGTCTCCAGAGGTGATGAGGTTTGGATTCAGTATTTGTGGGGATATAGGTGAAAGACATCCCGCTGAAGCCCACAACAGGAAAGAGGAGAATATGACCGATAATGAAAGACAACATGAGAGAAACAAGGAGAAGGAGGCAGAGACAGCAGGTTTCCCACTGTGGCCCTGATGTATAATTCCATGACTTCCCTTTGACTTTCCTCAGTTATATCAGAGCGTTATCAAATATTCCCTCGTGGTTCGTTAATGCTGATCTTCAACTCAGCAGAAAATGTTCTAAAATTACTCGCACATTTCCCCTCTTTTGTGGCTGTGGGGACTGTGGGTGTGATTTGAGTGTGCATGGTAGTTTGTCTCTGTATGTTGGGCCTGTGATACGCTGGCGACCTGTCCAGACTGAACCCCGCCTCTAGCCCTAAATGTCTAATAGAATTGGCTCCTAAAATTGACCCTAAAAGGATAAGCGGAACAGATAACGCATGGATGGATGAAATTCTACACATTGCAAGCCTTTGATCACAAAAGGATTTATTTTTGGATAAAAATGAAGTGACCACACAAAGGCTAAATGAAGCCTCATTAACATAGTCTCAGATGCTGTAAGAGCTCAGTGGTTCTCCTAGGTCAACTCACAGCATGAACAGGGGAACATTGAAATGTCCTGATGGTAATGGAAGAAAAGAAACGTTGTCATTTACAGATAAATAGAGGAAAGGACGTTTGATCCTATGCAGCTTCCTTTCACCCAGGCCACACTGCCTGCGAGTGTGGTGCATGATAACTGATCCCCAGATCTGCTGCATGTCGTGGTCGTCTGTTGTTCACACAGGGACCACGTCTGCTGCTGCAGCAGAGCAGCAATGTGAGGAATCTGGTATGATTACTGAATTTCCTTCAATAGAAGTACTGCTATACACGCAGCGTAGTGCCAGGAATCTATGGTATGACAGCATGCATCTTTCGGCCCTGCAATAACCTTGTTTAAACATACAAATGGATTTAGTCGAAAGAAATGCAAAACTGCTTTTACTTTGAAAGGGTACAGGAAGTGTTGCAAATATTTTGTGACATATTTGCCGGATGGGCATTGAAACTGTTGTGATAGATGGTATACTTAGTATATTACAGAATTCTAATTCCAAAAAACACTTGCTGGTATCTGTCCTACTTCGAAACTGGTAACCCAGGCTGACCAGGCTTTTGTATCAGGGCACAAAGGCTTAGGAATCCCTTGCCTAAGCAGAATAGACTTGACACTATGTTTATTAAAACATTGCATCAAAATCTCATAAATGTTCTATCTTTTTGTTTTGTTTTATTCTGTTATTGCCATACATTTCACAAAGCACTTTATAACCTTGTATAGATGAGTGTTTTATTAGTTGTATTATTCAGTTGCCACTCTTCCTTATTTGGAGCTGTTTGAACTGATACGGATGGACTTAATAATATAAGCTGATGTACCTCTATAGGGCCGGACACTGCAGCAGAGCAGGTTCAGGCCAAACAATCATCATGTACGGTTCCTCTCTTATTTCAGCCAAGTGCAGTGTGACTGGTTTGCAAAGAGCATCAGGGCCTGAACAATAACCGTCTTCTTCCACAGTAAGTGTATAAGGGGTTTAGGCGAAGGTCCTTTCCAGCTTTTATCTCAGACTACAGCCCTTCAGCAGACCTTCAGTTTTTAAAATAAATGGACCGGAAAGGGTCACCTGAAGGGCCGCGCGAGTCACGCCACTTTAACAGCGAGGTGTGTCGATGTGGAAATGGAGAGGTTAACACCACGGTGGATGTCTGACCTACGCACAACTGAAAGTTTTAGATACTGTCGTTGAGAACAAAAGAGTGTGACACAGTCATTTGAGGTTCAGTGATGGGATGACTCCAGCTCACACAGAGGTTAATGATTCTCATCCCAGTTAGTGTTTGGATGTTGTCATAGTAACAAGAAGAAGAAAAGTACATTCCTAAAATACCAAACAAATATACTGACTAGTCATGAGGCAATCATTTGCTCTGTGGACTGAAGTTATCTTCACTTGCACTCAACAAAGTGGAGACTGAATTAATTTGCATGACTATTTAATTGTAACTCAATTAGTTTGCAGCTAATGTTGCTGATTGGCCCCACGATGGAGTGGTCACAAAGTAACGCAGGGAGACATTTACGATTTCCCAAACTACAGCAGTAGTTGGTCATAAACAGTTTTACGAGTCTTCCAGAATCTGCCAGAAATCGGACACTGGCTCAGGGTTGACAGATACAGTCTCATATATGTCACACCTGTCCCCAGCTGCAACTGCTATCATAGTGAAAACAATCTTTAAAGACCATGTGTGTGGTTTAGGTCTCAACTTTAAACTCCAGGAGGATCTCTGTAAACTAGAATACCCTTTAACCGAAATAAATCTGCCACCTGTCTCCACAATTTAGCCTGGTATCTGTCTGAGGCCTTCCCGTTTTAAAAGTTGCTTTGTCCAACAGCCTGAGGTCCAGTAGACAGGCTTTCATCTCGGTAATAAACGCAGCCAATAATTCCTCATACCTGACATTTAAAGATATATGTTGAACTTATGTGAAATCTTCAAATAGTTTTATCCAACAATCAATCCAGAGATGTAGACCTAATTGTTAATAATGCCAAAAAGTTATCAAATCCATTTCCTTAATTTAAGACTTGAACCGAAATACAGTTCTAAACGAGACTGGTTGCTTGGAGAGAGTTTACCTCCACCAAGGCTTACGCCATATCTCATCATGTTAAAAAAGTGAAAAAATAATTCCTGAATCTGCATTGTTAACCGAATCCACTCCAAAAGGGAATTGGTTCGACCAGGGCACAACCCTAACCCCCCTTTCCACCAAGTTAAGACTCTATTAACAGATTTATGAAATATCTTTAAACTAAACCAACCTGAGGCAGCCAGAGGTGTTCTTGAAGACGGTGGTCCACTCTGCATCGCGCGGCTTGGAGTCCTCGTTTGGCTCGTGCTCCCACCCGGAGTGGGGAATGATGACCTCGTTGGTCACGGTCTGCAGGCCGTGGTTGATGATCACCATCTTCAAGGGTTCATAGGACGACAGATTCCACAGGGTTCCTGTCGGGAAACAGAGGTGGAACAAAAATTATAGTTCAATTCAGACGATAGTGATGAGAAGAAAGAAACAGGCAGTAAAAACGAGGAATGGGAAGAGGATGAAAGTGATATTGATAAAATATAATGACAGCTGTACAGCATCCAAACATATTGTAGCACAGACTGTAATAAAACCATTTTAGGTTTAGGACTGGCGCTAAACCAAATTTGAAAAAGAAAATGGAGCAAAATTGGTTGTTGATTTGCCAGACACGATATGAACTAGACATACAGAACATCATTGTAATACTTTTATTATCCTCCCAAGAGAGCGGAACTGAGCAGCACTGTGTTGTAATCAATATTGACTTTATTTCAGCCTTATGACTGTGAGCATAATAATGCCAGAGGGACGGTGAGGTTACATTACTCTTATGATGCTTTGTCTTTTATCAACTGATGCAGTAACATAACATTTAAATTCTGTGGATACACTGTGTGCGTGAATAGGATCAATGCAACTGTTACTAAAACAGCTTTTCTGTTAACATAAACAACACAACTCAATTCTCTCCCAAACAATCCAAGGAGAAGAAAGAACATTTTCTTTAACCTGCACCTCTCTACAACAGGCAGCCTATTTTATATTTCTGCAAAAAAAAACAAAACAGGTAATCCAAAGTGAGCTGCGTGTGTGCATCCTGAGGATTCACAAAAAGAATGAAATGCTGCGTTAAAGCATCAGATGATCTGGGACTCAGAGTCTGTGGACTGAGACTTCCAGTCAGAGGAGAAAGTAAACTGTCACAGCAATAAATACAAAAAAAAAATCTGCCTTCATTAACACATCCCTCGGGTGTCTGAGACCCAAATGTGTCCTAAACGCATCCAGAGATCTGCTCCAGAGATCTGCTCACAAAAACCACATCCAGAGGTCGTCTGGAAAGTATGTGGCCACATTCTTTTCGCTGTGTCGACACAAATGCATCCTGGGGGACATATATACGAAGGACTGCCTCTTCAGCTGACGTCTCCGACCTGCTACAGTTTCACAATCAAATCAATCTCCAGGTCTGTGTCCATGTGTTTATTTGTTGGTGGTTAGTGGCACAATATAAACACTGGACACCACAGAATGACTTGCATTCATTCATGCAATACCTCCTGGCTCTGCTCGCTCTCTCTTCCTCTCTTGCTCGACCCCGAAACACACACACACACACACGTTTGTACCGTTTTTTAGTGAGGACATTCATCGGCATAATGCATTCCCTAGCCCCCCTACCGTAACCATCCAAACTAAATGCCAACCCTAACCCTTAACCTGACCTAAATCTAATACTAACCCTAACCCTTAAACCAAGTCCTAACCCCCAAACAGTCCGTTCAAGGGGGGGGTCACAAAGTGAGGACCGTCCAAAATGTCCTCATTTTACCAAAATGTCTCAAACCGGTCCTCACAAAGATAGCTGTACAAGAGCACGCACGCACACGCACACACACACACACACACACACACACACACACAAACATTTGGATATGAATACACCGTGTTCAGGTCATGGTTTGGTTCGGTTTACAAAAAGATCCTGTTTGGGTTAAAACCTACTTCCTAAAGGTTATGGGACCTTCGTTGTCATGGTTACAATAATAAACACATGGTTGAGAAAACAACATGGACTATCAGTTTCACAACCAATAACCCCCAAACCTCCCGCTAACATGGACTATCGGTTTCACACAGGAAATGAACAGCAGTCACTCGTGCCAAAGTCCTGTGTTTTGTCTCAACCGATAATCCCAAACCTCCCGCTGACATGGACTGTTCTACTGTGGGTCACAATCAGCTGGCAGGTTTATAGGGTAAATCTGGATGATACACTCAGAGTTTATGTTGAAAACCTTGGGACTTAAATTTGTCTTAGTTCTATTTAGTTAATAATTACAGGAGAAGATCTGGGGGATGCATACAGGAAGTATAATGTGGCTGTGGATTCTTCTGTGAGGTATAATGAGGGTTACAGCTTATATTTTTGTCAAATGGTACCATTCAAATGAATAGTAAGTCTGGGTGTGAAAAACACATTCGCTGGAATACATTGATGGTGAAGGAAGCTTAAAGACTAGATGATTGGACTGGTTCTGGATTTACAAGAAGCATTCTGTTTGTAATGCCTTTCCAGGCCGTTTCCAGAGGTGTACCCTTCATGAACATCAGAGCTAATTGCATCATGAGAAAGTGTCTCACAGAATTAAAAAAATATGTGCATCATATCTATGTGCTCTGATTTGATTAGATTTTGACTCAAGGAGTATTTGAGCCAAATTGTGGTAATTAGGTGTTTTTATCTTATATTGCTTATTTAAATTACCATCATTTTCTGGGTGAGCTGTGTGTCTGATACACTACTGCTGTCTGTAGCTGTGGACTGTGTTTGAGTCAGTGGGCCAAACTTCTATAACTCTCCAGTGTTTTAGACCACCACGATACTCCCTCACCCCCAACGCATCTTTTCAACTCTCCCATGCTCCCCTTGGTGGAGCGCCTTGTCTAAAGTAAAAACAACCAGGAGCTGGAGCACATTTTCCACGCACACATTCACATCGGCATGACCACACTTGAGTACTGAGAGACACATGCACTGTGCATATTTTAGAAATACGCTTGTTCGCACACATGTACAGACACCCACGGTCTGTGACTCCCACTTGCCAGACAATAACAGACCATTAGCGGAGCAGTGAAACTGTCATTCTTTCTCAGTCTGTTCTTTAAAACGGTTTCTGTAAATTTTCCAGACAGTCAATATTTCCTCTGTAAAATCTTGCTCTCTGCACACACACAAAAAAGTCTCAGCAGACAGGCCCGCTCTAAAAATAACTCCTTCTGGTGTGTTTGTGCCTGGAGAAAACTGGTTGCCTATGCCAAGCAATGACAAAAAGAAAAAAAAAAGTCATTAGACTAATCCGCAAACTGTGTTATATTCTGTCTGGATGCGGTTTATGTCGTCTCTTCATCACATCTCTGCAGTGAGTGAAATATCAAACTAATCACCTCCATTCCCTCTGTGTTGGCGACTCGAGCAGCGTCCTGAGAAAACCAGGCGACCAGCATCTCGCTGGAAGGCTGTTGTGAGCTGCGCTGCGAGGCCACATGCACACACGAATCCCAGGTGTGATGCCGGATATTGAAGCGACTCTGAAGCTTCAGGCCAAACACATCATATTTATGGGACTTTAAAAGCGCTTGTGCAGGGAGTGATGAAATATTTTAGACAGTGTGGATGTTCTGCTGTAAAGTTACTAAATCCTTGTATTTCTCACAGTCTACCGCTCACTGCACCTGATTCACAGAGCTTGTTTTAAGTCCTGAGAGAAAATGCTGCCTCACAAACTACTTTCCCAGCAAAAATGTCCCCAAAGCACAAAGCAACCAATATTCAGGTAATTACATTGTTGAATGAGGGCGGCTTTGATTTTGTGCTTCAGGCGTTTGCTGTAAATTTCTAAATTTAAAATTGATTTCTTTATTTAGAAGCATAAATTGGACAAAAACATGCTCAGTTGTTATTTCAACCTTGATGTTCTTCCATCAGCATAACTGAAGCTCTGACTAAAGACATTACAGCAGGACATGTTTGCTTTCTGCCTATATTGCATATTGTCCTGTACTTATGGTTTAACCCACGTGTTTCTGTGTATAGATTTAATTTCTGTTTGCCATAAAGCTTGTGTTAGCTCTATGTAGACAATTACAATATCCTGTCTACTTTTTTGCACATGCAGGTGCTTTTGGTTGAAAATAATAGGCACCTCACACAAGTGTTCCACTGAATAAGACAAAACAAATAGTCCAATTCTGAAGTTCTGCACTATGTAATAAGAAATAATTACACAAATCATTAAAATTGGATTCAAAAATAAGTTCTAGTAGCAATTAAAGACATAATTAAACATGATGTGTGAAAATGTAGCAGTAGCACATTCAATGTATATTCATTTCAGCAGAAGAGAGACCCAGTGTGACACTTTCTAATTTAATGCTAAAGAATTACTCAGCCCAATTATTGTCAAGTAGAAAGTTAATAATATGTGATGGTTTGTCCAAAGGAGCGAGGGTGGCACAGTGGTACAGTGGTTAGCACTGTGGACTCAATGCAATAAGGCTGTGGGTTCAAACGGCTGGGGTCTTACTACGTGGAGGTGCATGTTCTCCCCACGTCTGTTTGAGTTTTCTCTGAGTTCCCCGATGTCCTCCCACAGTCCAAAGACATGCGGATTTGATTGATTGGAAATTGCTGATTGGTGTAGATGAGAGAGTGAACCATTTGTCTTTGCATGTTACAGTTCTGATGCTATGGGCCTGGATTGTCGGGGGACGCCTGACACATAGATCTTCTTGCATTTATGTTAGACGCTGGTCTTTTCTCGTCAATGTTGTAAATATTGATTTTTTGTTGATGTGCTCTGTTACATGTGACATCTGTTGCAGTTCTGTCCATCCTGGGAGACGGATCACATGTGGCTCTCTCTGAAGTTTATCAAGGTTTTCTGAGGTTTTACTTGTTGAGTATTTTGTTTGCAAATTGTAATTGTGAATACGGGCTTTACAAACAATTGTGGATTAATTGATATGTCTGCCCTGCGATATGCTAGCGACCCTTCCAGGGTGTTCCCCGCCTCTCATCCATTGTCAGCTGGGATTGACTCCTGTGTCCCCAAAGTATAAGTGGTATAGATAATGGATGTGTTCATAAGGGCAAAATATCTATTTCAGGAGGATATACACATCTTTGGTACTTATCGCTCCCCATCTGAATTTAATTTACCACAGTGGTTTTTCTGAAATCGTTTACGATCTTCAGCTCTCACAAGTTGTATCTCTTAGTAAATCATCCGCCTCATCTATGGCGCATATTTCTTCCACCCTCTTTTACTTCACAAGGTCAATTTTGTCATTCATTCCAGCCAAATGCACGAGAGCGAGTGAGAGTAAGTATCATGAATCTCATTAACGACAAATGTGCTCCTGTGGTGTGTGTGTGTGCCCTCTGGTACGATGACAGCCAGCTAACATCCACGCCTGCCCGCCAGGCTGACAGCTTGATTACCCCCACTGACGCCGTCATTGGCATCACTTTCATATGTGACAAGCAACATTCAAACACGCAGTAAACACACACGGAGGAAGTTAGCAGTCTGAGCTTAAGGGAAGATAAGCAATGCATAAAGTAGAAACTGAAATGTTTTTATGCGTACACTGAGTTGGAAATATTCAGCACATGGGAAATAATTTATGAGATTTTGAGTGCAACATATTTTCTGCAGAGGACAGAAAAATAAACAGCGCATTAATAAAACACAAAATAACTCCTCATTCAGTTGGGTGAGATAAAGTTTAAGCATGGCTGGAAATGGATTTCTGAATATAACACATGAAAGCATCCATCTCAGCTTGTCTTGTCAAGGCCAGCGCATAAAAGACAAATCTGTTTACAGTGTAACCCTCAGTACTCCGCTGTAACAGAAGACACCTGAGCACTGACTCACAGCCCCTCCTCTTCAGTCCCTCTGGGCTAGTCACCATTACCTCCACTACTCCGGCTGAAACACTGCTCAGGCTGCGGTAAGCACTCAGCTCTCCACTGATCACTGAGGTGATAAGCTACTTTGCCGTAGCTGCAATCCATCAAGTACAAAAGAAATCTGTCTACAAAATAATAATGTGACATTTATCATAGTAATTATTTAATTAACGAATTATGTAAACATTTCTATCTCTGCATAATTTGTTCCATATCGTTCAGCCCTACTTTAAAAGTCCACTACTACACAGCTCTGTTAGAAATTAAACTCAGTCAACAATTAGATAAATGGCAGCCATTTGCTGTGGAACCACACCTTTAAATATAGACTGATAAAGAGGGATGTGGATATATACAAATCTTACAAGACTAACTGAGATATGTGGTTATTTTTCTCCAAATGTGGGTCTATAATGTATCGTTAGGTTATGTAGGAAATAATAAAATTTAAAAAAAACCATGGTTGGACCAATACAACTGAAATGGATGTAAAGGAAAAAGGTCAGAAACTTAGAAAACTTGAGAACCAGGTTCAGGTTTGTGTTAACAAGCTTTACATATTTATGTGTCTTTGAAAATACCAAAGCGTTAAGTAGCACCAGGGCAAGAGTTGTCCCTGTTAACAGCTGATCACTGGTGAATCTGATTTCTTATTCCAAATCAAAACCATTTCCCTTGTTTACTTATTTCATAATTAAATTAAAGTGGCCCGCCTGTGTCAGAGTGTGCATTCAGGGCGGAAAATGTGTTGCTCTGTGTTATGGGATTGTTTCATATTTGTATTTCCAGGTTTGCCCACTTCCAAGTTTGTTATCTAATAAAGTCGAGATTCTCAGCAGGGCCATAAATACAGAATTCAAAGACCTTCCATAACTAAGCGTAGCTGCCCCCAGTATCTGAAAAAGTTTCTTCCTCTCTGGTTTATTAATGTTGTTTATCGGCTGAGAAAAGTTCTGAAGGGGTAAACAGTCTGCCTGAGATGATCGTAAAGGAAGCAGTGTAAAAGGCTGCGTGTAATGAAATAAATCTGCAAAACAAATGGTGAAATATATTGTGATATAGTCCTGTAAACAGAACCCACTCAGCTATAAAAAAATATATCCCTCTAAGCCCGAATTTACATAAAAAGGAGACTTTGTAGAGAGGAAAACATTTTGATCTGATATGTATGTAGCAGCACACTTTTTACTGTGATTTGCTTTTTGATTCTCTGTGTTAAATCCAAATCAGACACACAGCAGGTTGAACATGTAAATGATTACCCCTCTCTTCAATCATTCACTGCCACAAAGATTTGATTCATAAGATTTTTGTCAGAGCTTCTTTCAGACTTAACCTAACAATGCTCAGATCAAAACGTGTGTGTGTGTTTACTTGTCAAAGTATAGCGAACCACATATTACATTCTGTATTCCTATTTACTCCTTTTCCCTGACATCCTCCCTCTCTCTGATACCTGATGTGAGAGCTGGAGGGACTGGGACAGGGACTAGGAACAGCTCCGGAGCTGTGCCTACGGCTAATTAAATTTTCCAGGCAACACAGGCAAGCATGTTGCTCTTCAAGCAGGGCTATTAACTTAGTTCTGCCCATTACCGTTCTCCTCCTCCCTTCTCTCCTTCTCCACATCCTTATGCCATCCATCACACTCCCAGTGGTAAAGACAAAGGTCGAGATGGTTTGTGAATAAAAACATTTTCATTCTAGAGACACAAAGGGAGGAGGAGAGGGGCGAGGTCTCAGTAAGTGGACTGACACTGGACAGCAAACGTCCACTAGTAAGATTTAATTAACGTGTGTGCGTGTGTGTGTATTGGAGACTACCAGGCACGAGCCTGAGGTCAATCCACAGGAAGCAGATAAAGAAATGAACACACACACACACACACACACACCCCTGACATGACTTCACTCTAGTCTGCTTCAACATAAGGACCATCTTCTTGAGTATGAGTAAGACCTGCAGTAAATGTATACGTATATGTACATTTATATATGTGTAAATGTATATGTATATATGTGTATATGCAGGGAAGGAATAAACACTGTGTGCTGAAATTGAGTTGAGACCTGAACACTGAGCCCAAACGATCCAGTCGCTCTAAATGAAATCAGGTCCTATTGTGTCAGGAACTTGATGGATGTGATGCAGTTTGTATGATCACATACTTAGTGGCAACTCATTGATCACTGCTGTCTTTGTTTTTATTTAAGTCATTTCTAAAGTAAAACTGGCTGCATACGTTAGTATTAATTGGCAAATGTAAGACTATAATAGAGGAGGCTAATTTTAATTAAATTAAAATGTGTTTTGCCTGGATCCAAGGGTTCTGAGATTTAGATGTAAATACAGCAGAGTACAGTAATCACTGTTCTCCCCTGTCCTTGCAGTGCCCTGTAAGAAAACACTGCCAACAGCTAAGTGGTGATTTACAAGTGAAGGCTGGGTCTGCTGCTCCACATCCACAAATTTAGAAACTTCCAACAAGCATCCTGTCAGTGGGCAAGAAAAGCCTTGTCGCTTTTTAGAGCATTTCTGGGTCAAATGAAAAATAGGACCAAATCTGTATCTTTTATTTTGTTTTGTTTTTCAATCCATTTTTCAATGATATTCTGACTTGTCATAGACGTCATTAATAATGTTAACAATAAGACTCAGTCGGTGTTTCAGTGAGACATTCAAGAGAGCCTACAGGGAAAACATCAGAGGTCATTAGTAATCACTGAATACATTTACTAATTAAACCTTTGCTTCTCCTGCTGGGACTGTGTGAAAAAGATCTACTGTCTGCTCCTATAGAGTTGATTGAGAGGGTTTGGTCTGCAATGATAACACCAGTTACACCAGAGTTATAATGACAAACAAGTATATACCTCTTCTGCTGTAAAAAACATACATGCAAAATCTATGCACAACTCTATGTTTCAATATTTATGTAAGAAAGGGATCACTAATGATTATTATAAAGCTCTGCAGTGTTTTAATGCTGCATATATTGTTCTGGTTTTGCACAACTGAGCTGTCGGACATGCTTCTCTCATAAGTCTTGTTTCTAGCCTAGCAGAAAAGGCACCAACAGTCCAACTGAACACTAGCTCACAAACCTCAAACAGATAAAGCTGCAGACTAACTCGTGAACACTGTGGAACATTTACGTATTTTTGTACGAAACGAAAATAGACCTAAGATGAGGTAAAGCAGAGCGAAGACTGGATTTAAGTTCAGTGTGAGACCACAATTAAGTCTGCAGATTCATTCTAACAAAGCATCTGCTCCTTGTGTAAGGACACTGTTTACGAACACCTGGCAATAAAATGATAATGTTGTGTTTCCATCCTGTTGTGCTTTCCCCAAGTGGTGAAAAACATTGAATGATGCAGATTTCAGAGAGGTAATTTTAAAATGATCTGAACTGGGTGCATAATACCATTTGCTTGTTGCTCAGCAACTAAGAAAAAAACATAAAACAGAGAGACAGACATAGACATGTGTCTAGACATCATCACTCTGCCAACTTGCACTATGTGCATTTTTCATCCAAACGATGGAGGTGTGCAGCAGGCACCTGTCTTGACTGGCAGTCCACCAGACTTAGACATCTCCTGCAGGAACAACAGGAGACAAATCCGCTTAATAATCTACATTTCCACAGAGGGAATTGCTTGAGGGCACAAACAGCCCAGAGCCTACCGAGAGAGAAAATAGAATTACTCTGAACGGTACAAAAAAGCTCTAAAAATATGAACCACTGGTCTGTCTGTCTTGTGTGTTGGAAAATAAAAGCATTTGGTTCCTTCCACGTCACCCGGTGGTTTTACAAGGACGGCACATACTCCAACAGCAAACCCTTTAAACACATGGGCTAAGAAAAGGGCCCTCTATTTAAAAACCTCCAATTATATTTAATTGTAGAAAAGCATGGCCAATTCTAGCCACATGGGCCGAGGCTGTAAGCTGAGCTTGCATTGTGACTGGCCTGTTTTCACTGGGGCCAGAGGACCGGCAAATGGAAACCTGAAGCTGGAGACAGAGAGAGACAGAGAGAGGCAGAGAAACTGTGAGAGCGCCGATAGGAGAGAAAATAAATTTGACTGAGCGAAAGAGGGTAGATAATGAGTGAGAGAGGAAAAGAATTAAGAAGCTCCCTCTGTTCTGTCCTCCTTGTGTTGCGGTGCAGGGTTATTTTTAGCTATGATGTGGAGCAACACGATGCTGTAAAGGCAATCATTTCTGCTGTGGCAGAGTCATCGCTCACCATGACATCTCTGTCACAGCAAAGGAAATACACACACACGCACTTGCACTTGCACTTGCATGCACAATACTGATCAACAACAGCAGGAATTAAAGAACCTATATCAATGTCAATATCTTTGAATTGGAGTTGTCAATAGCCAGTATCTTGTACTGATTCCCAGTCTTTGGGGACGCAGCCTCACAACACTACATCCATTGATAAACCATTGACAGCTGCCACAGCACAGCTGGAGAACAGTTACTTCAGCTATTCTGTGAAATGACCTAAACTGTAACCTTGTTTCAGTCTCAGGTAGAGCGTGAACTGTAATTTATACTTCCCGGAAACTTCACAAAGGTCAAGTGTATCACTTTTCAGGTATTCTCATTTGAACACATGTGTTGCTGTGACAACAAAAGCCCCTTCTCAGATGGCAAAGCCTGCTTATCAGCCAAAGTGTATCAGGTCAGTCTGGGAGGGGATTAGCAGAGAGAGATGCCCTGGATAAAAACAAATCATATATAATAATAGATAAGGAAATAGCTTCTGATAATTTTCTTTCATATAGGCAACAAAGTGACAGCTGCAATTTAATCATCTTCGTGCAGTATTGCTTAAAGCCTTGCATTACTTTGTAGAGTATAGGATTATGACAACAAAGCCAGTATATTCTTGGATAGAATATATAAGTGGACTAGGAGCCGGTGATTGGAAATGACTGGCATATCAAGGAGCTATCATATCAGCTTAGGAGCAGCACTTTCATTCTTACTATGCAAGGAAGAGTTTTGAGACTAATTAGGTGGACACATGAAGGAATACTACATTTAGTGGAGAAGACTGCCAACAGGCTTGGCTGCAACACTGAACCCTTTACCTGTGGATGGGGCATTTGTTAAAGATGACTTAAGTAAGAGATAATTATAGAGCTGGGGGAGGAGGTAAGATTGTGAAAAAAAGCTTGACTGTTCAACAATAAAGTCATGATTTTACAAAAAAAGAAAGTAAAAGATTCTGAGATAGAAGACGCTAATTTACAAGAAAAAACCTTTTGTCATGGAACCACCCGCACACTCTGATTCGACCAGAGTCAGTTTAGTTTGAATGGGTGAGCCTAAATGCAGGACACTGCTACTAAGAAAAAAGGTGAAGATTTATTAAGGAGAAGAGGAATCTGGCAGCCGTTCACTGGGGTCAAAGAGGGAATGACGATTTGAGTGATGGAGCCAGAGAATGTTGAGATACGAGCAGGGGAGCTGAGTAAAGCAGAGGACGAAACCTGGGTTGCGACAGGGCAGGAGATTAAGTGAAGCTGGACACCTGGAGATTCTGATATTGTATGTATGCATGTATGTCTGTAAACTATAGATAGCATATGTCCATATATGTCTTTAGTATGCCAGCCTTTCTCCTGAAACATCTAAACAATATACAATCAAAACCTGCCTCACGGTGTGAATGTAAAGGGTTGTCTGTCTCTAGACTTGACCCTTCATCCAAACCTGTGTTTCCTGCTGACTAGGTATTTAATTAGTTGTATTTTCAGTACGTTGTTCTGAATCAGCCTCATCACATGATTTTGTGTGTCTCTTGTCTCATCACGAGGTTTGTCCTTACCGGTGATGAGCTCTCGAACCTCCATGTCATTGGTCTTCCTCAGCAGGCGGACGAGAGCCGGGATGCCATCGCAGTTCTTGATGGCCACCTTGTTATCATTGTCCTTGCCGTAGGAGATGTTGCGCAGGGCACCACACGCTTTGCGGTGGACTTCAGATTTGGGGTGGTCCAGAAGCCCCGAAAGAACAGGAATCCCCTTCAGCTGACGCACGTCTTTCTTAATCTTGTCGTTTTCATAACACAGGTGCTGCAGGTAGGCAGCAGCATTGGATTTGACTGGGTCGATGGGGTGGCCAAGCATGGCAATGACCTCAGTGAGGTCTGGGTCACGCCAGCGTGGGTCCTTGCGGATGCTGTCGATGGAGGGTGAACGCCGGCCAACCATGCGGTCCAGACTGGCCATGCTCCCCCTCTCCGGCTGGGCCAGCGGTGCTGAGTACATGCCATGGATATAAGGGTGGCGCTCATCGATCAGCTCTGTCTCGTTGGGGTCATCTGGGTACCCTCTGGAAGACAAGAGAAGAGAGGACAGTGAGGACAGGGGAAATGGATGAGGCAAATGGAGGGTGACTCAGAAAGATTTGTCTTAGGGAAGAATTAGTTAGCCGCGGGAAAGACTATGAGAGAAGCCAACTGAGGTGAGAGCCACTGACTAATGACGGGAAAAGGGAAAGCAGAGGAGAGGGTGAGTGAGAGGTGATAAGATTTGGGTGATGGAGGGAGAAAAGGAAGGAGTGCAGGTGAAAGAGTGAAGCAGACATGGGATGTGTAGTTTGTTTAGGTACACCCTAAAGGACTGTGGTGCCACAGTAAGCAGCATCCTCCTGATTATTCTTCCCTGTGAGGTGGTAGCAACAAACATGGCAGGCTTACACAAACATAACGTCTTAGAGAGAGTGATTGAGAGACAGAAATATATTGCACAAAGAAATACTAGGTAGTTAACAGAGAGAAACGGAAAAGGGCAAAACCAAAGAAAAAAACACTTAAGGAAAATCCTGTGAAGTTCTTCTTTTAAAAGAAACCAAAATGTACAGTAAAGAAGGGATTTTATGACTTTTCCTTCAGGGGATTTGGTACAGGGCTGTGCTGTCCATGCAGGGAGGACTATGAGCCCCAATGATCCCCTCCAAGTGCCGAACACTAGGATGTAGTTGCTGAAACGTTCAACACGATCCCTCCCAGACATCGCTGCTAACATTAATATCATTGTCGCCCTATCTGTTAGGACAGTTTTGAGCTCGACTCAATTTCAATGATGAAAATAACTGTTGTCCACTGGGTACAGGAAAAAGAAAGGAGCTGTTGAGGGTTCATGGTCCCCCCCCCCCCCCCAACATATCTCTGCTTCCCAAGCCTCTGAGACTCTATGATCTACACTCTCTGGTGTTCTTTACTCCACACTCGCCCTCATCAATTCTCTATTGAAATATGGGCGGAAATATAGGCATTCAATTCCAATGACAGATCATTTGTTGCTGGAGTGCAGGGTAATTATATTACTTAAGGCTCTTTAATCCCAGGAACGATTTTTCACTTGGACGGTTAACTCCTAATATGGAGTCAGGGGACTCACATTTTACAATGTCAGAAAGTGCACAAAACATTTTCTGAAACTTCCTTTTGAAAAAATAACCACTGAGTTGTCTGAAGGGATGGGAGAATGTTTGGTAGGGAAAGTTACGACATGGGGAGAGGAATTTAATTAGGGTTGTGTCCTTATTCGCAGCCATTTCTCACACCCACCCCTCGGCTTGAGACTTGTTTACCCTCGTTACAAATTCCAGCTGGTCTCCTCTCACCATCTTTGATGTATGGTGGTTGGTGGTGCAACAGAATGGTGGCCAAAGATGGTGGTTGGCAGGGATTTCCAAACACTGCTCTAATTTCAATGAGTTTTCTGTTAATTATGTGTTTTAGCAGTTCTTCACATGCATGCTGGGGTAATTGAACTCGGAGATATGCTCCTCCTCAAGCAATGTAACAAGTATCTAAATCTCCATGTCAGATGTATGGAAATAGGATTGATGGAGACCCAGGGAGGCAGCCTTAGCAGTCGAGTACTGTCCTGAAAGCTCCATGTACCAATATAAAAGAACCACTGTGGCATATGGCTGTGGCCAACTTTGCGGGCCAACCACTGGGTGTCATGGGCACAAGTCAAGAACAAAAATCCTCTGACACAACTAAACTAAGCTAAAGAGGATCAGCACCGTATCAGCTTTGTGGAACATGTTGGACGGCCACAAACCTCTACGGGCTGCAAGTTTCCACAGTAAGGAAGAAGGGGCCTATCATGAGCCTGATCACAGCATGTCATTTGGAGAAGGACTGCTTCTCTGAGGTCTGGCAAATACACTTAAGTGCATGACAGACTCTACGGAAAAAATGTGCGACTGTGTGTGCATATGTGCACATGCTGGTGGTTACTCAATGCTTCCTTGTGCAAGAGATCTAAAAACAAACTTTTATTCAGACGTCATCATCCAGTTTTCAAATGCTGTGGTACATTGGACATGAAAGGCAATGGGAGGCGGGAATGAAGAAGTACATAACCTCAGCATCATCACTGTCTGTGTTACATACAATCATACACAATATATAACCCCTTATAATATATAATATATAATCTCTTCCAAACACAATGCCGGTCTCTCTTTAGACTTCCCATTCATTATCTGTCACACTGTGTCTATCGCACACTGTCTCTCACACGCACACACAAACAAACACACTTCAACACACAGATGAGATGTACAGTTGTGCAGATCGTGGCTTATTTAGATCCGGGCCGATGGGACGGGGGCTTTTGGTAAAGCAGGCGTTGCGAGGCTGAGTGAAGGGAATGTCAGGATTTGCATTTAAATTGGCGCCATTGTGTGTACAGGGAGGGGTGTATTCATGGGATTTGAAAGGGCCCTCCACCACCAGACACGATGCTCCGAGCATGATTGCAGCAGATCACTCTCCTCATTTTAATTGAGCTGCTGAATGTCCAGGGCTATCTCTGTGTTTCTGCGTATCGCTCGTCTGCGGATGCGTGGGTGCGCTTGTTTTGTTCTAAGACACAAAAGAACCGAATAAAAGATAAACAGATACAATTGATATGAGATGTATGCATGTCCACCATCTTCAGCATTAATTTGCTCATCTGGGCTCTGTCACACTCTCACTATTCTTCATCTTCCTCTCCTTCTGTCAGTTACTTTCATCATCCTACAATCGCGGCGGTTCCTGACCCTCTTCTTCAGTAGGTCCATAAATGAAGATAAACTGAAAAGGATTAGAGACTAAGAGGAAGATGTTTGCATCTCATATGTACACTTTACATCCCCGCAGAGTTTATGAGCACTTCACTGACAGCCCCTGCCAAGCAGACTGCTCAATTTGAGTCAATTGTTTTATGACAGTAAAGACTCTTTGTGGGAGAGAGAAGAAAGATGAGGAAAAAACTGTGTTTACGTCTTGCCACTTTCTAATTTCTCAGGCTGCTTTGACGGCATTATTCACTGCCACCACTGCTTGTTTTTTCATTCAATTAAAAGGATAGTGACATCGCTTAGAAGTTCCTTCTGTAATTTAGGGGGCACTTCTGAGAAACCTCAAACATGACATAAGGTAAGTATAATATTAAACGGAGTATTTGGCAACAGTGAAAGACTCTTGGCAGGATGGAGGAGGGCTGAGCTGGCTAGAGTCACATCCCTTTCACAGCCTGCTCTCTACAGACACCACTGGATTAGAAAGAGACCCCTCCCTCTCAATTAAGCAGAGGACGAATGTGACTTTGTATTTGTGTATGAACATGACTATAAGTGTGTGTGTGTGTGTGTGTGTTTGTGTGTGTGTGTGTTTGTATGGTGACCCCCGGATAAACGTGGGCAGGTGAAGCGAAGCTGGGTCGCCCAAAGAGAGGTGAGCCATTAGAGCTTTAAAGCTTTAAGACACCCCTGTAGTCCAGCAGAGTTCAAAAGCAGCTATTAATCATAATGGCTCGAGGACACACACACTGACACACTCAGGGGGGTAGCGAGAGAGAGAGTGAGAAAGAGAGAGAGAGACAGAGAGGGATGAGACAGACTTGCATTATCTGCAAAAGCAGGGACGGATGGAAGAACGATGCCTGTTCCTCCCTCTGTTACAAGAGTAACCTCAGAACTTTGGCAAGAAATACATCATCATTCCAATGCATATGTGAACACGCAATGGACTCCACAGCGGCGGCGACAGAAATGATTCCCTGGCGCCGATGCAGAAAGCCGATTTCGCACTGAACATCTTCATTTTCATCGGCTGATAATTGAGGGCTTGCGATACAATGATAAACTGTAATTAAACCGCTTTAATTCCAAAATTCATTACAGCACTTTGGACTCGTCGCTTCCTTCTCGGAGGAATACTAATCAGAGCTCCGAACTCACTTTTTACATCGGTTGCACCGGTGCCCCAGCACATAATTTAGGTGCATTCAAGATTTTTCACTGCACATTTTGGTACATCATACACCTAATATACCGTTTCTTGACAGTTCCATTCTAAATTGGTATTCTTAACTAGTGCTGGGGTATTGCAACTGAATTGTAATTCCCAAATCAATTCAATTATGATTCACAAGCTCAACATTTGATTTCCGATTCAATATCGATTCAGTTATGGTTATGTCATTGTATTTTATACTTGGATATGCAAAAAATTCCCAGAGAACTAAAGGACACCTCTAAATCTGTGAATTATTCAGGGTAGGCCTGTCACGATAACACATTTTGTTGGATGATGGTATAATAATAATAAAAATCATGCAATTACACCCTTTCAAAGAGTAATTAACTTACTTCTAAAGGAAATTCAGTCTGAATTTTGAATTAGAATGGAAAAAAAAATTGTAAATAAATAAAACATAAAACACAAACAACCAAAACAATAACTGATATGGACTCTCTTGCTCTGTGAACAAAGAAACGGTCCTGAATAAATATTAAACATTTGCTCAGAATATATGTTACCAGCTCAGTAAACAGGATGGGACGGTTTAGATGAGCTTTGAGGTCTGTATTGTATTAGTACATTATTCTAGTGTTTCGTTTAGGACCAGTGTGTTTATGTGTGTGTTTGTGTCTACTCGAGTCTGTTGCTCTTCACAAAGACAACCACATTTATTTAGTTATTAGTCGATGATGTCAGAATCATGAATCCAGATCGTTTAACGCTTATGTCCTGGCTGTGTGCTGTTGGGTTGTGTGTAGCAGAGAGTTTGAGTGTAGCAGAGAGTTTGAGCTGGGAGGGCTGACTATCACCTTACACATGCTTATAGTATTATGATGGTTTAGTGTTTTGATTTCAGCTGATACAGGAGAAACATTTGTGATTTATTTTCTGCAGCAATTAGTCAGGCGGCAGTCGTGCGGTATTGTGAATGGGCATTCACGTGAGCAACTGTGAGCCTGTGCATGTGTGTGTGTGTTTCTGAAGGAGTATATGTGGCTGTTAGGGCTGTGTTGTGACACATGTAAGGCAGGCTACAAATTGCCTGTCACAGCAAGTGCCTCTTACTTGGCGGATGGGGGAGTGACTCATTTTCTAAATATGCAGCTTCTTAATGTCTGTGTCTGTGTGTGTGTGTGTGTGTGTGTGTGTGTGTGTGTGTGTGTCTGTGTGTGTGTGTGTGTGTGTTTGTTTGTCAAAGCGAAGTCAAACGTGTGTAAAGACACTGTCTGATTAGGCATCTGATTTTTCGTGCCTCGTACACATCGGTAGAAGGGCCTTTAAATCCAGCTGGTTGCGAATATAACCTTAATTAAGAAGGCTCCGAATTCTGACAAAGAAACAAGGCACACATACACAATCTCCCCAGACTGCCTGCCTCTTGACCTCCTTAGTTCTATTCCTTTAGATCTATCTATGGCCCCAAACATTTTTGCCCCTCAGATTTGAAGAAAAGTGCAGAGAAAATGACCGATGAAACAAAAACATGGTCACTATCTATTTGCAGGAAAACTTTAACTTTAATTTAGATCCTATGTCAAGCAAGAAAGATGATAGGATACATCTGTTTACTTGTGCACACTGTAATATAGTCTGTTATTATGGAAAGAACAAGGCAAGTATTTTGAACAAGCCTGATCTCCTCTTGTGTCAAGGCAAAGTCTGCACTCATGCATATGAACAGGAAACTCTCTGTCCAACATAAAATAAAAAAATGTCTGCTACATGCACTTACACACCTTCAAAATGAATCTCTTACAAGCTCCAGTTGGCCGAAACCATCAGCCTTAACACAATCTGTCGGGTTTATAAGAAATAACCCCCTATACTGATGTAAAAAAAATATATATAAGGCACATATATCTGTGTAATACCTTTGCTTTGAGGTAAATCAGCAGACCATATATTCCTGTGTTTTCTCTCTTAAAGGGATGGTTCACAAAAAAGGGAACATTCACTCATTATCTACTAATCACTATGCCGATGGAGGGATGGGTGAAGTGTTTGAGTCCAAATAACTCTGGAGTTTCATGGGTAAATTTATTATTTTTCCTCACCTAACTCTTGGCCCATCACGGAGAGGTTCCCGGTGGGTGCGACCCCGGTTGGCCCCCTGCAGGGTGCGTCGGTTGGCAGTGGAGTAGTCGGGTTCCAGCTCATATGGCTCCTCCTCCTCAGGGCCCAAGCTGCGACGATCGTCCTCCAGGCCGTACGGCTCGGCCTGGAAGCGCTCGGGCTGCGAGCGGTTCAGATCCACAGTGCTGCTGCCCATAGGAACCTGGGGCTGGGCAACATGGCCATAGTCATCCTTACGAATAGGGAGAGTGTAGCTGTTCTCAGGCCGGTAGCTGTTTGGCATGTAGGGGTAGCGCGGCGGCCGGAAGTTGACGCCACGTGACAGGCTGCCGTAGTTGTCTGTCAGATCGGTGTAGCCATCGTGCAGGCCATAATGGCGAACGTACTGGCTCTCAGGTGCCTCGCCATATGAATCATTGTAGGAGTTGTTGTAGGAGCGCGTCAGGGTGGAGGTTGCTTGAGGCGTGATGAAGCGGTCGCCTCCATTCTTCATGTAGCGCCTGTCGATGGAGTCGGTGTAGCTGCCCAGTGGAGACGAGCCCTCAGGGAGGGGCAAGCCATCTGGGCCAAGGGGCACCTGACGCACTGTACGTGTGGTCACCGTCTTCACCATCTTAGTCACCTGGAGGGGGGAACAGATACACCCGTTAGTTTGGATCCAACTGGCACGTGGACAAGTCATATTCAGGCAGCGTACACAAAGAAAACAATAAACACTACACAAAGATATGTGCTTAATAATCATGACATTGTGTCAGAATTGCACAAACTAAAAGGCTCAATTATATTAACAAATCATTAATAAACCTTAATTTTTCACCACAGAGAGAATTGTGGGGGATTATAATGCAGTTAAATGATGATTTATCAAACCCCAAGCTCTTGATGACTCAAGCATATACAGCGTTTTTAATAATGAAGTTGATAGGGACTAATTACAATCCATTATCAAGGTTTAAATTCCATTCGGTTAGGGAGCAGGGAGTAGCTGAGCCTATCAAAGCATAGATTCACCTGAAGAGCAAGCTGAAGTGAAGAAAATCGCCCAAGTCATTTGACTTTCAACGAGAAAAGAACCTTTATTTTATCATTATTTCTTTAACTGGACCTCTTTACATTTTTTAGAATACCCCTTATCTAAAGTGTGGGAGTTTTTAGTCAGAGACCAGACAGCAAGGTGCTCTGCAAATCAGAAATGGCTTATCGCAGCATCACAACTGCTATGCACGGGCGAATATGGAGGAAGGGAGAGAGAGGAGGAGAGGAGGAGAGAAGGAGAAGATGAGAGATGAATTATTCCTGTTAGAAAAGTTCAGTGTAAACACAGTTCAAAGTTTCAGTGTTACTCAATTTGGCACACATTTTAGCATTAGAGTATTTTTTGATGAACTGCTAAACTTGAACTTACAGTGTTTTGATTGTCCTCCGGTAAGTTACTTGAATCTTACTTTGGATTTTGGAACAAGCTCTTGCACTTATTGTATTTTGAAAAGAATTTGTATGACTGTAAAAGGCTCATTGGCAGTTCAGACTGGGCTATTTGCTAAGAAAATAAATCATTAGATTTATCAATTAACCGAAAGAATCATTGTTCGAATAATCGATAAAAAAATACTCGAATGGTGCAGCTGTGCTCTACTGAACCTGAAAGTGTGAAATATTATAACACATAGTATAATCTGTTTGATTATAAAACACATGGTTGTAGGGCAACTCTAAACTCATGATGTTGCATATACACAGAAACTGTTATGCTGTAACTGAGCCATCTTGAAGCATGGATGCTCCACTGGACCTTGAATCCTTTGTGGGAGCACAGCAGGGAGGCATCACACTCTGGAGCTGGACGACTGTGATGACCAGACCTGCATGTTTTTATCCTTCACGCTCACTTCAACCCGAAAACCTGACTGACTGCTGACTTGGACTTGAGAATTGCAGACAGCAGCTCCCCTCCCTCCCTAAGCTCTCCGCCCACACAGAAACCAATTTGCTGTGCAGTAAAATCTGCTGTGGCCTATGATTGACTTTTTTGTCCGCTGCTATAAATTCATCTTCAAAATTAACGAGGTAGATAAATATTAATCGTCATCAGCAGGGGTGCAGGTCTGAGTGGGTGCGTGGTGCGCCTGACAAGGTGCTGCAGAGAGGTTCATTCCCACTTGACCGACAGTCTGAATGTCTTATAGAACCAAAATAAAAATAAATGATGAAAATCTTAAAAATCCTTTTGCTCATTCCTTGTTTCTGATGGGTTTAACTTTCAACACCAGCCATCTTCCCTGTAAAATGCCTTCTTAATTTACCCATCAAGGCTACAATTGAAGCGAACAAAGGCATGCAACAATATCAAGAAACCACAACGAGGCTTTTACCATTGCGAGAGACAAGGGTGTCGAGAGCAAAAGCACAAACCACAACTGTTTCACAACGGCATCCTCATTAACTCAGAAAAAACAAAGAGAAATCATCACTGTCCTTGTTTCTTGATTACGCCCCGGCTGTGTGCTACATAACAAAGGCTATTTCAGGAACGCCAAGGTTCATTTCCATGTTCAGGGTAATTACTGGGTAATTTACATTTGTTTCTGATGCCATTCTGCCTCGGCTTTGCACAGATAAAAATAAAGAGCTAATTTGCTTGATTCACATTAGCTAAAGCCTACGTATGACCTCAGAGTAACACACTCACTTCCATCCCTTTGAGTCATAGTGAAGAGCTGCAGCAGAACCCGAACTAGGCTGTTCTAATGTTCATCAACATAACTACTGTCAGTTAAGATATTACATTCCTACTTTGTGTTTTTGATGGATTTTTCTGGGCAATTTAGTCTGGTACCTGACATTTAACCTGCGAAAAAGTGGATATGGCCATAGAAATGTAATAAGCCCTTATGGGACTCTGACTCCCCGATTCCAGAGGGAGAGTGATGTGAGAATAGTAAAGTATCATCCTACTTATATTATCACATATCCTATTCAGTTCTGGCTGCAGGAGCTGAGAGCAGCCCGGCGACTGCTACAGCTTCTCAGTCCTGATATACCCAGCTGCCTTGTACGCACACAGCTTTTGCAAGGGCTGCGGAGAGAACCATCACACAGGTTTCAAACACTCTTTGATGTACGCTCAAGTTCACAAGGCATTAAACCATCAAGTAAGGGAAAGCTGGGGGGGGGTCAGCAGACCCCTCTAAAATATGCTGAAGCCGGGTAAACAGGGCTAAAAGAGAATTGGTAAGATGGTGGAGAGAGTGAGCATGTGACTGTCTGGTCACGACTGCACTGGAGAGAGTGCCGGCAGAAAAGGAACAACCACAGGCAGTTATACACAGGATTTAATTGTTTACCAAGCTGGTAAAAATGGAAGCAGCAGGCGTCAGAGCGACCACTTTACAGCACCATAAGAGGTTTCACAGCCTCTGTGGCATTCACTTTATTGAGAGCTTAAATGGGTACGGTGGCCAGAGGTTACTGGCAAAGGATGAGGGGGTAAATCATATTTTTTAGGCAACCTGTGATTGTGAAGCCTGCCATCATTGGAATTAGCGATGATGACGCAAGTCGAATTTTGTCGTTTCTCCATAATGATAGCAAAGTATAAGTGGGGTGGGGGCTGAGATGAAGTTGGGGGTTGGTGGCAGGCCTGTCAGTCACCATCAGTGGTTGCTAGATTCAGCGGGAGATTGGTTTTTGTAACCTGGAGCTGAGGGGATGGGTGGATAGAGCTTTCAGCACTGTTTTAGATGACATATTGCATGGATGTAACATCCGCCCTGTTGCATTTCCTCTAAAATGGCTTGGAAGTAATGACACAGCCTTGCACACATTGACGCTGCATGTAGCTGTTTGCTGTTCGAGGTGAAAGAGCTCTTGCTGTGCTCCAAAAGCTATTATTTTAAATCCCTTTTTTTTTTTTTAAAAGGTCCTTGTGAGAATAAGATTATATTCTTTCTTATCTGGTTAACAGTTAGTCATTTCTCAGGACAGTTGTACCTGATGAAACTACCATTTGGCTTTTTGGAAAAGTTAATAAGGAACTCCTGCCTGAACAAGGTCGGCTCCCCAGTGGGAGTGGAGTAGCTAAAGAGCTTATGTTTGTCTGTGTGGTCTGTGCTTGGACTCTCATTAGCTCATATCCAGACGAAAGCCGAGGAATGCCGCTTTTATTGGCCCAGCTGAGCTCTTCCTCCGACACGACTGACGTTACGTTCAGTGTGTCTGCCAGCAGGAAACGAGAGCTGTATGCTCGCCAAAGGACAGCATGGCATGCTGGGACAGGAAGATGGACGTGAATCTAATTGAGTGCGTACATGTGCTCGGACTCACATACAAACACACAGTCAAGTGGCCTGGGTAATTCCCATTCAGAGAAATTGATTGAAAACTTAAATAGAACCAGCAGTCAATATGGAATTGAAACGCCATTCATAATGAAACTTACCTCGACCCTTTACAAAGACACACACCTCTCTCTTTACCAAAAGTCATATAGTAATATTGCTCATACTAAATCAGTTCGAAACATGTGTACAACTGAAAATACTTTTTTTTTGCCTGGAAATCAGGCAGATTGGAGAAGCTACTGTGTTTCATCTTCTAGCAGTCAGATAGGGGATAACCATCAAGGGAAAGGAGTGCGTTAGCATTAGACAGTGCACCAAGAGTTTGGTTCTGAAGAACAGATAAGCACATAAATAAAACTGTGAGCTGCTGCAAAATGATGAGAGAGATAGAAAAGGAGAAGGACGTGGGGGGTGTGACACGTGAGAATGAGTCAGAGAGAAGAGATGCAGAGAGGAAAAGAAGAGAAAAGGAAACGAAGGAAGACACGTGGAGGGGTTTTCTTTGTATAGATTCTCTGCTGGATCGGGATCTATTTGCCGACACAGAGACGTTGGCTTCCAGAAGTTCACGCTGAACATTAATCTGCTTTTCTCCTCAAAGCGGCTTCAGGAAAACAGCCGATCCCTCCTCCCAGCAGGACAGTGGCTCCTTAAAATGAGCGTCCTTCCTCTTTCCTTCCTTGCCAGCAAAGTCCTTGAATGTGTGTTACTTCTAACAACTTCTAAAATCATATGAATGTGTGTGTGTGTGTGCGTGTGTGTTTTGTGTGTGGCCAATCCTCTTGCAGTAAACAGGCTGGAGGGCAATGGGCCCTTCCTGATGAGGGATTAGGCCAGGCTTTTTAATTACAGACTTTCAGTCTCTAGTGTAGAAACTCCACACAGCGCTCCTCCGTCCTCTGGAAGCCTTCAAACAGCAGCAGCAGCGATTGACAGTAGCTGCATTCGAATCCCAAGCAAAATATTGCAATATCAGATTAGCTTTTAGGATAAGTCTCAGAGTAATGTGGCAAAAGTTTGTGCGAGTTTTTCAAATGTAGATCTGCCATATACTCTGGAGGGATTCTTCTCCATGCACAAAGAGCGAGGCATTCCAAAATAGAAGTGAAATACAGAGTGTTTTCAAAAAGCAATGTTCAAGCACACGCTGCTCCGATGAGGGCGCAGATTAGCGATATCAGATGGGATCATTTCTAAGTATTGGAGTTGTATCACATAGCCAGACTTATCTCTACAGCGCTGTGTCACTGCTGGAGAATCATTCTGCTATAGGGGAAGAAACAGAAGTAGTTTGTATTCCTCAAACCAATCACAATTCTCTTGGGTGGCACTAAGCCCAAGAAGCAGTGAAGGTGCTCCTGCACCAAAGAGTCGGGGGGGGATTTGGTTTTGTGGCACACTTGCACGTTAAGATGTGATCAGAGTCATTAAAATGGGATATTCCCATCCCCCCAAAAAACAAAAGAGAGAATGTCACCACCAATAGGGACCCAACAGCAGGCTTATATTCACAGTTTACATTTAAAGACTGTCTACCCAGTAGTCAAAATGATAGCAAGTCATTCAGGGGAGTAAACGTTGCTGCTTCTATTTATATGTTTTGAAATCAATCGTCAATTTATGGCCATAAAACGGCAACAAAAAAAAAACAGCAATGCAAAAACAAACCTGAACAAAAAAATGTTTGTCCTTGTGCTTTAATTGTAAAGCTATACCATAAATATAAACCCTTTTTTATCTCATATCATAACACTACAGTGAGGATGTATACTGTGTTATTGGTGCTAAGCAGTGCTCTTGTGTGGGTTTTTTTTGTACTTCCGACAATGTCATTGAGGGATGATGAAAGAAAAAATTCAAAGGATGGAAACTAGAGAGACAGAGAGAGAGAAAAGACCATGCAAAAGAAAGAGGACCAGAGAGAATGAGCCTCACCCCAGGAGGTGGAAGCAGCAAGCAGTGACTTGTACTTTAAAGTATAAGACTGTAGCATTATTTGGCTTGTGATGAAGCAGACTGTGTTGTGCACTGCTGCTGCAGCCTGTATGGGCAAACACAAGATGGTGGCGCGGTGGGCGAAGCCATACTGGTATTAAAATCCACTCACCTTCACGTTAGCTGACATATCCTTACAGAAAAACAACAGAACATAGTAGAGGACAAAAATCAACAAAGGAGAATCAAAGAAGCAGAAAACTAAGGAACTGGCTCATAATAACGAAATAATCAAATAAAAAAAGCGATGAGAGGGAGATGAAACCACTTTGGGCTGTCGGAATATGGGATTTAGCGTTCTTTACGATGGAAGTCTGGAAGTAGAGGTAGAGGAACTGTGCGTCTGGAAAACAGGTATCTATAGCCATATTTTGAAGCAGTATTAAAATAGATCAAAGGGGATTTCTGGGTTTTGAAGCTAAGCTCGCTTTTGAAAACTAGTGCCACAACAATGCAACTGCTCTGCAGTGTCCTGCTAATGTGTGATAGTAGGAACCAGGTGGAATTAACATCAAGTGCAATAACGAAGACACCATCAGTTTCACCTGCACATCAGATTTACAATAACTTCCCAAGTATTTCTCAGACCTGCTGGCAAACAGCAAGCATTCTCCTACATCCAAACCATATGCAGATCAACGTTTAATACCTCTTGTCTTGAAGCCAGCAAATGTATGAGCTCTTTTCTAGTATTTAACACATTGATCTGTCTGTCAATGCACTGAAACTAAGTTGAGAGCACCTTTGCGGTTACCTTGGTTTCTGTGCGTCGCGTGGTGCCATCGTCAGAGGTGACCACCGAGACGTGGGAGGTGGGGGTGCCAGGGTCCTCCTCTATGGTGACCGTCTCCTCCACCACCTCCTGCGGCTCCTGCATCATAGCCAGGGATGATGCGTTGCTGGGGCTCTGCTCCTGCACAGATGAAGGAAGAAAACTAGTTATACAACACCGCAAGTCGTACAGTTCTTACACAACACGGAAAAATATCAGCAAAACATCCAGGTAATCCTCCATCAGATACACAGCAAGATGGAACGTTAAATGGGCCACTGCAGCAACAAATGATATTTGAATACAGCAAAGAAAAATAGAGCAGGAATAAGAACAGTGCAAATTAAGGGAATTAAACATGAAGCCATCTATAATTTCCACTGAGACACTTGAGCTTCAGCTAGTGAATTGAAAATGTGAAACTCAGAACACGACTAATTTGTTTAAAATAAAGTATACTGGAACAAGGAGAGGACTCAGAAGTGTTTATAATATAAAAATAGGCATAAAAATATGTCCAAAAATATCTGATCAACAACAAATGCCCTTAAAAAGGATTCACTTCATGAAAGTTATGCAATCCATGAAATATATTACTCAATGTGTACAGCTCAAGGAAAGTTTGGTGAAAGCTGCATAAGAAGCGATCTTGTCAGTGGAGGGGAACATCAGGGTTATGGTTGAAGGAGCCTATTGGCTAACAATTGACGATGAATTAGTTTCTGGGGGCAATGGCCAATATTATGAGACTTCAGGTGTAGACAGTGGATATCTGGGGCAAGACTCCATATTCTGTTTACTGTTTCCAGTCCGAGTAGTTTCTCTTATCACACAAGTTAAACGATTCCCCAGACAAACGCACCTCTGTTGCTCTCCACACAGACTGTTGACCTGCTCAAACGTGATTGGTCAAACTAGAAACAGAAACAAGGAGGTGTCCGACTCCAAAATATTGTACTTTACCAATATTCTCCATTTTCACATACAGAATCTGATCATAAAGTATAAACACAGTCATTTGCATTTGAAGTGGGACACAATACAAACACATCCCCTACCCCATCACCTTGTCTAGGTTCCACAGAGCAAAGCATATAAAAGCCCCTAAAATAAAGCAGTTGGTAGGAAAATATAAAGCTATGGTTTTCTTAGTTTGTTTCTAGTGCTGACAGTCCATGATTTATTTGGCTCTAATATTATATCCAAACACTGCAATGCAGGGTAGCTCCAATTCCTCAGCTCTTGAGACTTCAAATTGAGTTAAAGCTTCTATCAAGGCAAGTGAAAGGCTGGAGGACTGTTTTTGATTCATGTTTCATTGCGAGACCAGGAATTCGAAGAAAAAGTGTCCATGGGCTAAGGATGAAAGTGAGGGTGCAGCCCCAAACCCGCTCCACCTGACCATGTGTGAATTTGTGAGAAAAATGTGCTTCTCTCTGCATTTCCTGCTGATGTAAAATGATATGAAGTCCACGGTTGGAGGTGCAATGCCATGGCGTGGCGCGCTGCTCTGCGTGAGTGTGACAAAATTACAGCTCTCGTAACTAAGGGGAAGGAAAGCACATGAGGCAATCTTTGATAACCAGAACAGCATGGAGCCAGGAGAGGCAGAGGAATTTGAAAGTAATGGAGAGGGCAGAGAGGGAAACAGCTGGAATAGGGTGGTGTAGTGGAAAGAGGGGAAGAAGGACAAACAGGGGGCTGTATATTTATCATCCAGTTTGCTGTGACTGACCGTAGAGATTTTTTTGTTTGGAATTTTCATTGTGTTAACTTCCTGCTACTTCAACTATCTGGAGAAAGTATCAATTAATTCATAAATGTGAAAAAACAACAAGATCTTCATAATGCCTTTTTAAACTTGCTATGATTCTGCAGTGCTCCCTCCCATTAGCGTAACAAACTTCCCTCACGTAAAAAAACAGTAAAAGCAATCATATCTTTCTGTCCGACCAAAAAGACCAGATGTCTGACTCAGTGAGACAGAGTCAAGGCCAATGACGGAGCAAAAGGAAAAGTGTAAGTGTTGTACTCTGCTGTGTTTTCTTAAATACTCCATGAGATGCCTCATGGAGGAAAGCCTGCCTCTTTCCTTCATGTCTTTGAAGACGCTAACAAGTGAACAACTCTCCATTGATTGGCCAGCTCATCTCAAGTTTCAAAGCCCCGCAAAATCCTCATTGATCTTGAGCTCCTTCTTGCTGATCAGTCAAAAGTTTGGATTTCTAATGTTGAGGATCTTTTCCCCCATAATCCGTCAACTCTTCGGCCTCTCACGGAAAAAGACCTGGTCTCTCGTGTTAGACGGTTCATTCCTCTGCTCCTTGAGCAGCACAAAGAGCAGGAAAACTTTCTCTATTTACCTGCTCCACTCTATCTTCTGACTGAGAGTCAATTAGCACTCTGAACTAAGCTGAGTTAGGTCACTACACTTGGAAAGAGGGCTCATTATTGGGGTTAATGACGATAAAGGCTATGTCCTGCATAGAAAGAGGTAGATTTATCGATGCCTAACCACTGGTGAGCTGTGGAAAACACAATTTTTTCGACTGACCTCAAGCTAAACAGCCTGACTCTGCTGGGAAGGGCCTTTCAAATGGTATACAGAAAATGTCAATGGTGATTAGTCACCTTGTTCTACCAAAATGTAAATGTGTACTAACTTTGTGACTCAGTGCTGAAAACAACAATGCATCATACCTCATAAGAAAAGCTCAATATGTGACCATGTATTCAAACAGCAATATGTAATAGTACCGGCCACATCCTATACTAACACTGCTCAATTAATCGGACATTAATATTGATCACATTTCTTGCATTCCCACAGTCAAATGAACACTATCATCTGTTGTATTGATGTTTAAAATGTGACCCTCTGCTCGTAGAACACTCTCGTGCATATCAAATGCAAAGCGTTTCCTGGGCTAACAGCCTGTCACCAAGTAAATTGAGCTGTTTTGGTTTCACATTTCGGAAACTGTCGCCCCACTGCAGCAGCAGCTCGGAGTAACAAGAGAGCAGATTAACATATTTGTTTTTAGTGAGCCTATATTTTGGGCAGAATTTTACTATCATTTTACTGCCAGGAGATGCACTGTGATGAAGGACCAGTCCTATTTTAATGCAAAGATTTGAACATTGGCAGGAATGAAGCACAAAACGGAAGGGAAAGTAGTGCTCTGTTCATTTCAATGAGAAAGTGTGATCAAAACATATTTTGTGGATAATGATGAAAATAATTGTGATTGTAATTTTGGCCATAATTGTGCAGCCCTCTCCTACACTTGTTTAAAATACACAGTACTTGGTAAAGCACTTGACGGAGAGGAAGTGGGGATCCTCAGAGGCTTGCTGACAAACTAGCTTCTTGATCCAAGCTTAATGTGGTGTCGCTCATTCACTTCCTTCCTCTCACTTAGTGCACACAGAGGCACAGGGGGGGAGAGAGCGGAGTTGAACTCGACGTTTCAGCCCCTAAATAAATGATTAAAAGCCGTCTGGACGTAAGCTTTGCGCCCGCCTGCCGGTCCCAGGGGGGATAGGCGGCTGATTCAGTGTCCAGGACAGTCGGTCAAGAATACCCTTTAGTCAAGGGCAGGAGAAGTGATGTGCAGTGAGTTAATGGCTAATTTCAGAGAGATGAATGATACAGTGGGAGAGGGGTTCAAGAGAGAGTGAGATGGAGGTGGGGCAATATCTTTTGGAAAGAGTTTGAATTAGCCAGATGAATAGAGGTAATCTCAAGGTTAGATTGGTGAGTTCATGATCTTATGCCTCAGAATAAAATTGTCTGATCAGCTGGATCAGGGTAACAAGGGAAAGGTCTTTCTCAATCAATGATATGTAAAGCTGATCATTTCAAGAAGGCAGGAAACTATAACTAGCACTCAGAAGAATGCATACCTTCACCAAGGCCCAACAGTCCCCTTAAATTCCACCAAGCCACAAATTGTATATGCTAATAGATAGAAAAACGCTGAAGAAAACCTATCATCTTTGGCGGAGGTAAGCATAAATTATGGACCAATGCAAGAGTATCTCTTGTAAAGATCGAAAAAATATCATACACCTACCATTTCTGAACCCTAAGGACAATTGTCTTCTTGCCAAACCAGAAAGCCGGACAACCCAACTTGTGATGAGGAGAAGACTGCTCTAAAGCTTTTCCTGTCATGTCACTTCTGTTGGTCCAGTCGTATCAGAGAGGCTGAGGTGTCAGACAGGGATTTGGCTCTGACAGTGACCTATGGAATTTGTACAAGCTGCACTTTATTCTGTCCGATGTGGTTGGCACAGACTATAAAGAAGAGAGTTTGGAGGATAATGAAACCTCACCTTGATCTGTGACAAGATAATCATTGTCTCAATGGATCAGACTAGAAATGTGATTGTACGTGTACATGATATAAAAAAAGTTTACCTTTGCTACTGATGCTACATTACATTAAACTACAGTAAAGCATTATCTATATATCCACAAAAGCATGAGAGGAGACATAAGCACTCAAGCTCGTCCATAACTCAACGATGCGATCAATGCCTCTAACAAACAATACCCTTGACAAAAGCCCTTAAACAATCTTCTCTGGATTATATTTCATACGATAGATACGCAGGGACACACAGCTCCTTAATAGCATCTAATCTCAACTGTAATGGATCGTTGTACTGAGAAGAGAAAAGAAGGAGGAGTAAGTTGAATACAAAAGCAGGAGATGAAGTGATAGAGCAGTGTCAATTAGCAGTGGCCTACTATCTCCCATCAGTCCACACCCATTCATCATCAGTGTTCAATAAGATGCTCAGTGCAGTCTGAGGATAGAGAGATAGCGTAAAAAGATGGAAATGTAAACTCTACAGATAAGGGACGTCCCTTTCCTCCGAGGACAGAGAAAACTTCAGTTTGAGTTAGGGAGAATGAGTCATCACTGCAGTAGGTTTACAAGGTGTAGAGAAAAAAAGGTACACATGTTATTGATGTTCTATTGTAGTTATATGAAGCAAATTATTAAGGTACAGACTGGAGGCTGAGTGCTGTTAATATTCATATTTTACCAATATTATCTGATCTACTCTGCATCAACTTTCACACTTAACATATACTTTAAATTTTGGGAAAACATTCTAGTCATGGAGCTACACATTTTAGAAATGTGATGCACCCTGATGGCCTAGTGGTTAAGATGCACATGATATAACTGTAACGTCCTTAGCTCTGTGTCCCTGCCCCTGTCTTACTGCCCTATGTTTTCCTTTTTGTGTCCCTAACCCTAACCCTGTCCTCAATATTTAAGGATGTATCTAATAAGAGTTCAAATTAATCATATATCCTCATACTACTGTATAAAAAACACCATTTGCACTAAAATGCCTGTATTTTACGGCCAACCATTTCAAAAGTATACATATATATTTCAAATTTCCAATATAATGCCTAATTTATATATCAATACAAAGACGGTGTGTATTTGGAAGTTCTGAGCACAAGTTCCCTTTGGGAAGTTAGCATTGTCACTCCCTGCTCTCTGCTGTGCAGACTCTACATATGGACTGATGAAGTCGGAGCCTACACACCTGTGTGACTGATTTCAAATCCAGTCAACAAATGGCAAAATGATTACATATATCTGAAATATTTTTATCAAAAAATATATCAGCAAAAACAAAGCTGAGCTTCAATAATCCAGTGTCATATGCAGGATAGCAATAATTAAGACCAGTCTCTGGGTAGAACATGTCAACTTAGATATGTTTAACTGAGCTTAACTCTTGAGAAGGCACTCACATGTGACAAAAGCAAAAGAGCATATTATCTATAAGAGGTGATTCCTATGAAAATATTTCCTTGTGTCAATTATTGCAGGTGTACATGAGGAAAAATCTCCCACTCACTCCTACACAACCTCAGTGAGTAGAAATGAGATCGGTAAGTCTCAGTCTGAACACAGTGGGTGGGAGACTTTAGTTACTTTCAGGCTGAGACAACGAAAGCTGTCAGATCGCCACCTGGTCATGCATTCCAGCATGATCAGAGTCACCTTCCTTCCTGATACACACAAACACGACATGCTCCGTCTTAGTCTGACCTGTGCAGGGACTAACAGGATTTCACTGCAGAGACATGCCAGCAATCATTACATGGCTCTTGCACAATTAATCCTCCGGCAAAGATCGTCTGGCTAACCTTGGGTCGTCCAATTTCCCGTCAGCCCCTTCTGCCTCTACTAGCTGCTCTATCGGCAGCCCTACACAGTGAAGAATCATATGATGAAATTCAAAAGAGAGTGAGGGAGAGAGGGAGCATGCACTAGTATAGTGCAACAGTGTGACCCATAATTTTTATTTTTTTTAAACAGCAAACTGTGACCATGTGATCGAAATATCCATCCAAAACAAGGCTTGTTTGTGGGATAAAGCAGAGGCAAAGGGAAGTCAAGTAGAGGAAGGGGAACTGGAGAGGCTGACAATGCATGGCAAAGTCCCAACACAGCATGCTCTCCCAGGGTAAACAAGAAGGTGGGGTTATTCAGTCACATCCAAGGCCAAGCAGGCAGGCCTCATCTCAGTTACAGCCGGGGCAGAAGTCCCCACACTGGAATGATTGGAAACCCAACTGACCTGGCGCTGCAGTGCGTGGTGATGATGTTTGTGTATGCGCATGCTTCAATTGTAAATATTCCTCCAGGCAACAGTACGAAGGGAGGAACGCACACACAAACACACACAAATAACTGAAGGGGGAGAGGGCCAAAGCCTTCATGATGCAGATGGGAATGATGGGACCTTAATCTCTCCGTCTCTGGCGACTGATCCTGGGCCAAATCTGGGCTTCTCTCCCTCTCATCTCTTTCACGCTTGGCCTCCTGGTTTCAGATGCCTTCATCATTTCCCACCCTGGTCCTGCCTTTTCTACCCCTTCCAAGAAGCCCCCCTTGCCCAGACACAGACACACACATACGCACACACACACACACACACACACACACACACACACACACACACACACACACACACACACACACACTCTGCCTATGTGCCCTTTTGTTCCTTTGCACCAGCGCCTAGAGACGGGACAACATTCGGGTTAGTCAGCGCACTTGACAGGCTCCAACCGTCAAAGACTGAGGCCAACTCGGGAAACTCTCACAACCAACTGCTTAGCCAAAGAAACCCTGCAGCTTAAGCTTGATTGCTTCCCAACAGGGCATCGGGACCACATCACTGCAAACCCACTATCTAGTGGCAGATGGAAACCCCCAGTCGACCCTCTGCAACACTCAACACCACCTTCATCTCAGGAAAGACTGATATTCCCATTCAAATTGGCCGGGAGATGTTTTGAAATGTTGGGTAATTTTTTACATATGCTGTCAATTATAAACCCAAACACGGTTGCGCACATGGAGTCACATTCCACAAATGTTTTCCTCGCAACTCAAGGCATGGAGTCAGTTAAGGGGCGCAAACATGCAGAAAGTCACTCAACATTAAGTTTCAGTACATAGAGAGGTAGAAGAGGATAATAAATTTTAAAAAAAATGGTGGTGAAACAACGTTGGAGCCGGTAAAGCAAAACTAAATAGCTTTGGAGAGGGGGCAGTTTAATGGCTGGGGTTTGATTATTTAGACAGTGGGTGCGGCCATTAGAGAGAAAAAGAGGAATTCATGAGGAAGATTAGCGGTAGCAGGCCATGGTCGACGGGTGGTGTGTGTGGGGGGGGCAGCAGGGCGGGTGGTTTTACCATGGTGGCGTAACACCCGAAGGGTGGGTTCTTTGCAGTGCCCCTCCCCTCGACCACTGGATCACTGTCAGCATGACTCTGTCAGGGGACTGGTGATTGGAGTGGTGGATTGCAGAGCATGGAGGAGGCTGTGAGACCGACTTTGCCAGAAGCTCAGTTCATGTGAGGTCTACTGGAGATTTAGGGAGGTGGAAAGAGAACATATGTTCCACTTCCTGTCGTGCTACCAGCGCAACACTTATTGTTCCCCCTGACACCTTTTCTCCAAAAACTGTCGGCATATGCAGCCGCAGGGTCTCCCATTTAACAGAAACGTACCCCCTCCTCACTCTCTCCGTCTTGCTTTCCATCTCTCTTGTTTAGGAATTGGTAAAGCCTGGGGCAGTTATAATGGAGGATACTGACGGGCTTGGCAGGGAGCTCTAACTGTTAAAGGAAAGATACGGAATGTCCTCCTTTGGGACTGTGAAGGAGGGGTGTGCAGAGGAGTCTCTACAATAGGAGGGCAGGATGCCATAAAAACAGTGGCATATTTCTTAGCATAGGCTCAGAGTTCTCAGACTGAGTTATGTCAGGAAATACAGACAGAGCCTATGAACTTGTTTGCCATTATCAGTGCTCTCACTGATCTACCTCCATACTCCATAGATGTCTGTGCTGCCCCTCAGGAGTTAATAGAAGTGAAGTAAAAAATATGAGTACACTCTAGAAATGCATTCTATAGCTAAGACATTTGGAATAAATTCAACTACTCCTCATCTTGACATGAAACCCCCATAATCTACTGAAAGAGCCCCAGCATCCCAAGGCACCTTGGCCATGAGCAGAAGTCTGCTTTGAAAATAGTCCTTGCACTCATATATAACACCTCGCAGAGCTAATGCAGTTCATCACAATAACTGCGACTGCTTTTCAAATATGTACTCAGTCAAACATGATTAACCCCCACTTTGGGGACATTTTTACGGCCATGTGCCAACCGCCTGGTAAAGGATTGGGCTCATTTTGTGGGCAATGGCATGGTGTCAGAGCCGGAGGCAGAGGACAGGTCGCAAGTACTGGCCGATGGAAAAATCCCAGCCAATTTACTACTAACCTTCAACGGGATGTGAGATAAGGTGAAGCCGGATGTATATGTGTCCCATAAAGGAGCGATTGTGCAGTTGGATAAATCTATCAAGGGGCTTAAGCCAAGGCCCAGTAACTTTATTTATTATTCTCCGTTCTGTCAGATGAAAATAATTGTGATGTAACATCTAGTACACCCTATTTTGCTCGGAAGACGTTTAGTGGACCATGTGTGTGTAAGTCTGTAACTACTTATGTATAAATGAGAGCACACATAAGGTCAGTGCATTGTCCTCTCATTCTGAATGATTCAATGTGGACAAGACAATTTTTCAAGAACATATTTTCAGAACTGACATAGTGACATGACAGTCACCTGTATGTACCTCTTTAAACAACCTGCTGTTAAATTTCTGTAAAGCACTTAATGAATTGTTGTGAATTCCAATACAAAATACTCAGCTTTCAAACATTATAGAAAAGAATGTACTCTGAAGTACTTTGAAGTACACTGTGCTGACAAGCCAAATAAGACTTTAATTGAAATAAAATCTGAACAAAAGCCCAAATATACCAGTTCTCATGCTAAATAATCCACATTTCAGAAGATGGAACTTGTCAAATTCTGGCATATTTGCTGAATCACTTAAGAGAATCATAAAATGTTTCCAATTTTACAAACTAATTATAAACTAATTGTTTCATCACTGATATCAATCTTAAAGTCCTTACTTGGCTGATATTCTAACGCTAAATATTAGCTGGATGTTAACAGAAAAAACTACCCTGCACAAAGACCAGGGCTCAGTTAGATGGAGCAGTCCTCCAAACAGTCCCTCAGAGTCTGAGGAACTTGGAGCCAGAGCAGAGCTTACTGTAAAACACAACCACAGATCTGAAATGTGTGGGTCAACCAGAGTACGCAGACACCATGCCCTCCACATCACTCCAAAACATCGACAGAGTTCCTTCTCACCCCACAATGTTGACAGAGATAAAAATTTGAGTCTGACTCTACACAAAGAGCCTTTTTATGATACGGCTCATAATAGCAATAAACACGATAAGGGATAGGCAAGGCTACCATTTCTGCACATTATGTATTCCACTGCCTCTACTAGGAGGTAAACAGGGCTGAATTGGATCTGAACAGAATCTGTATTGGTTTGATACAGATGACATTGTGTTGCAGTTAAGATTTTTAATAAGAGATTAATCGCGCCACAAAAAAAACAACAGCTCATTTACAAGTCAATGGAAACAAGTCTACCTGATTTCCTGTGAATATTTAGTTGGGGGATAAAAATGCAGGGAGACAATAGAGGCGGCCCACATTCTGGTGCTGTGGGCCTGTGTGTGCATCCACAAATCTGTGTGTGAGGCTGAGCGAGCAAGAGAGACTCTTTTAAGCTCACTTTCAAAGCTGCAAGCTGATCATGAATATTTAAAACTAGGCAGATATCTGAAATATAGTTTGGGTACCGTGACATTTTTTTTCTCTCCGTTTTATGCATGCTCAATTACCAGAGAGTAAATCTTTTAGTAAGATCCAGGGTATACAAATAAATAGCGTATTTTAAGCTGTGGCTCATTTACTCTGAAGTGTGGTTTTCATTCCATGCATTTGTCAAGTGAATTAAAAAATATCAGAATAACTGCATTTTGAATGATTAGGAGCGTACACCAGAGAGTATAGGTGTATGCAAAGTAAAGCCTTTAGGCTGGATGCAAAATGAAAAGGTGCTGCTGTACTGCATAAGGATGGGCGGGTGGGTGGAGGCAATTTCTTTAGCGTGTGGGGCAACTTTTAGTCTCACTGTTTACTCATTCACTAATAGAGTCATTCCCAAGTTCCCCAAGGTGTTGGTAATGAGAGGGCATCTCTCCTTCTTCTTGTCAAGTTTTGGCGCTTACTTCTCTTTTACTTCTCTGTCATGCACTATTCATGCTCTGGGTCTGTGTTGTGTTGCTCTGCAGGTGGTTAGGAGGGGGATGCAGATGAAATATGGATTATCTCCTCTCAGTGCCTGGCTAAGCCCCACTTTGCTGGCACCGCTGCTTTTCAATGTAGCTCCCCTCCCACTCAGCCAGCCAGCTGCAGGGCCTAGCATCTGTCTGCTAACCCCCCGCCCAGCCTTTAATCAAGCAAACACACGCACACACACACACATACATCTCAATCCATCTCCCCCCACTCCCGTATCAGCTGCGTCTGTTCTGTGCAACAGGAAATGCTGGCTTCTGAAGATTTACTGTTGGTATCTAGTAAACAGGATCTTGACCCGAAAGAGCTGTTGGCTGAAAGAGGAGTAATGACAACCCACAGAAGTGCCCTATTAAGAGATAGGTCAGGGTAGTTTGGATGACAGATATCATCCAAACCCCTGGTGAAGACATGTCTCCTTTCAGGAAGGAAATCTCAGCCCAACCCTTCAGAGTCCTCTGGGACACCGGCCAGAGCTGCTTCTAATCCTACACCCACACAGATCCACAGTCAGTCAGCCTCTAGATTCAACCTTCCCCTACTCACTATGGATTTATATTTAACAACTCAGACATTTTTTTCATTCATGTTGGTAATAATAGCATAACCCTTATCAAGTCGGCTGAGGGTGTTGCGTGGAATGCATCATTATTGATGAACGGATGCTTGACAGGACAGGAGACACAAATAGTCAAGACTAAAACAAGGCTACACACACACACACACACACACTGAGGTTATAAAAACACACAAACATACACGCACCCACACACACACACACACACAGTGAGCTCATGTGGAAAATCTCGATGTGTTCCCAGATATAACCAAAGACTGCAATTATTCTGATGAGAACCATAAAAAAAAACTCAATCGCCAAAAAACGATGAAAAAACATTGAAGTAGTAATAAACTAGAATATACTGAAAAGGATGAAAACATTTTCTCCTCTCAAATAACATTCAGTTGTCAAAACGAAAACATCTTTGGGTTTATTTATATGCTAATTACTTTTTGCATAACTGCCTTGATTAACTGATTCATTGTCTAGAATGAATGGATTATGGTCATTAAACATAATAAAACACTGAAACAATCCATAGTCCAAACAAATTCCATTTACTAAGACAAGCTGCTAACTTGAAAAGCTGAAACCATCCAATGACTTGGCCTTTTTAGCTTTAATAACTGAAATGAATAATCAATCAATAGCTGCCATTTAATTTGCTTTTGATTGACTAATTAATCAATTAATGATTAAAGCTCTGATCGAGATGTGTGACGTATTGTAGATTGAACTAAAGGTGGTTGAAGGTCATAATAGAACCACAGCTCTGTATTCTGCTAAGAGCTCAACATACATAATAAATAAGGAGCACATTGGTTGTTCGGAGATGTTGTAAAAAGTGAAACACGTGATTATAACAGTCTCACTGACACACACTCTACGGTGGATTGTTTGTAGTGAAGAAATAAAACAAACTACTGTTCATCTTCCTAAAGGACCTTAGGGGATCCTCACACTCCACTTTGTGATACACTCACACCACTTTAACCCCGGGGACCATGTACAATATAATACTAATTATGCAAAGAACAACAATCATTATGGCACACTTCACTGAGTGGTGCTTCGGGCAAGTCCATGACCTGAAGAAGCAACGGCAACAGGCAGCAGATAGAGGCCCTGCGCCTCCCTGTCTACAACTGCCATTATCAGGAACACTAAGGAGCGTGTGTGTTTTTGTCTCAGTCAGACAGAGGATGTCCGCTGCGAGCCAGCTATCTGATTACCCTCAATTCCAAAACCATGCTACCACCCTAAATCAGTTAAGCCTCATTTCCCTCAAATAATTGACAAAAATACGGGTATTTTCCAGAGATGATGAACACGTATGTTTAGCAATTCTAATAAAGCCTGAAACCAGGAAATAGCCTGTTATTCTCCGGTGTATTTCAGGTTATTTATTAAGTTATTGTTTGGGTACTTTAAAATTCATATCATATACCAAAATTCCCCTAATGTACTTTTGTTCTGACGCGCTTAACCTAACATTTATATCAGATAAACATCATCCAAAAGGCACAGTTAACCAGTATGGAACACCGCTGTGAATGTGAGACTCTTTATTATACCAAGTCAGAAAGATATGACTAATGTCCACAGTGTAGGGATAGACAAAGTCCTTAACCTCAGGTATGTGTGTATCTTATTCCAATGGTGGTGTATTGCTGGCACAACATTATAAATAGTGGAGGAGCTGGGCCAACTAAACACAGACGGGAAGGAAGCCTGGGTGGTTGTCACTTTCCTGCTGTCTGACCACTCTGGAATCTAACCCCACCCTGGCAGCCTGAATCCATAAAGAAAGCTAACTACTGCAGTTCAGCAAATCTTATACAAGATTTGCATTCTCATCATTATTACATTCATTGTTTTTATTTCTAGAAAAGACATTTAAATCTTAATAAATAGGAGAAGATGGTGAATATCCCTTTATATCCTGTTTAATCGCATACACTTGGTTTTAAACATGGCTTTGTGCGTTTCCATTTGGAGTATATTCAGTTTTTTTATGTACATTTTGGTAGAAGTTTGGCTATCCTGGCTTGAGGACACATCAGTATTTCAAACTTGGTATTTTGGTATTAAATAAGGTTCTCCTGTAAGGGATTTAAAATAGCTTAGTCTTAGAAAACGAGGGTTGGGCTGAAAACACATCAATCTGCTACTGTTCCAATTTAGCCAATGCTTCATTACGACTGTGAGAAGTCAGTAAACTCCTGAGAGTAAAGCAGTGTTGTGTGCTGACCCAGTTGGACAAACCTGACAAACACATCAGCTCTCCTGTAAGAAAGCAAACTTTAATGAGCACCCTCCTCTGACTTTTTGTGAGGAGCCGGGCAGAGGTTTAGCAAAGGCTGCAACATCCTGGAGGTTACCTCTGCTATTACCTCTGCACCAGCTGGCAGGGGCGGCTGTGTGTGTGTGTGTGTGTGTGTGTGTGTGTAAAAGTCTTTGGTTAGCAGAGGCCCATGCTCTGGCCCACACAGAGAGAGTGGGGTCCACTTAAGGGGGAGCGGGCCTCTGTCTGAAGGCTTAAAATAGAGTGGAGGGTGTGAGATGACTGCAGCCAGACTGAGTTTGTGGAAAGCTTTTGTCAGGAGGTGGGTTTGGGAGGAGGAGGGTGTTGAACTCAACAACTCTCAGCATGTTAGCGGGGCTTGAAAATAACTCAATATAATGTTGTATCCAGATACATGTACTGTGTCGATGCAAATACACACAAGTTCTTCATAGTTAGAGGAGTGGCATGACAAACTTTCCAAAACAGCATTTATATCCAGTTACTAACACAGCAGGAATCATGAAACCGTTTCAGGTGTTAGCAGCTCCTTAAAGCAGAATGAGGCGGCTATCACTGCAGGTTTTACAGACTCCTCAAGCTGCTGTGTAAAATCGCACCATACTGGAATAATTTGCCCAGTAAGACAACTCTGTTCATGATTAGGATTATAATCAAGAACATTCACTAGCTGTGGATACAGGGGAAGGTCCCTCTCATCAGAGTTCTACAAGGCTGAATGGCCAATACCTAACTTTAAATAAAAGTCTTCAAATATTGGCTAACACACCAATGTTCCCGGCCACAGCGGGTATTTCACGTTTCTCTCGAACACATCACATCGCAAGTTGAGTCGCAACAAGTAAATACTGGATGGTGACAGCCTTTACCGATAATCCTAAAGGAGAAAGAGCTGTATGAAGCCATCTTTGGCAACGGAAAAGCAGGCACACAATCGAAAGCAAATCTTTCTCTTGGAAAACAGAGTGTCACCACAGGGCTTTTTGTCAGCCTTACACTGCCAGAATGGAGCCAGATATGCAAGTTTCTACAAAAGGTCCTTGTCAGCTTTTCATACAGGACTGCAAAGGTTACAAAAGCACTGCGTAGGAGCTGACTTGCAGGGCTGGACCGACACCAACATCATGAACTACATCATGCACTAACACCCTGTGCTTTTGTGTCTTTAGCATTTTGTTCTTTTCCTTGATGCGTCAGATGGAATGTGAACTTCATTCACAAAGATGGTCTCTGTTAAACATTGTATTAAAACAGCTTACATACAGACAATGTCAGTATTTCGAACTTAAGCTAATAGCTACAAACCAATAAAATGACTGCTCAGAGTTTTCTTAAAAACCATATGATGATAGGGGCTCAGAGGGTTTCTATACAGAGACACGAAACTAAACATTGAATTCTTGTCTTGGATTTTGGACTGTTTACATCTTAAAATATTTATCTGGACATACCGTTGTGCTGATTTCTTTGAAAGTCAATTCACGTCCAAACCCTTCACAGCCACATGAGCAACAGGGTTTGCCAACAAAGGCGGCAGTCAAGCTATTGGCTCAACACCTGACGTCTCTTTCTCGTATCAGCTTGGCCGAGCAGGCGCTTCGATAATCAGAACATGTTCATGTTTGACAGCTGAGTTTGGAAAATAGAGAGAGAACGAGAGAGACAAGCCTGATACCACAGGGACACACACCATCTCCCTGATCGGAGACATCATTAGATTGTACTGCAATTACTATAAGTGTCTGTGCACTATCCGGGCTGGGAACACCTGAGCACTGTGGAGCATGGTCCTTTCAGTACGACTGGCAGAGCTGTGAGCCCATGTCCCACTGCGAGAGCAATTTCAGTAAATAAATAAGATGTGTAACAATTGTTTCACTCCTAAAGCAATGCGAATGCTCACTCATTTCATTAGGCTGAAATTCTGACATTGACAAAGAGAGACAAGACAGGGCCTTGAGCACTGCGTGCCAGTGAATGGTTATGTAGACAGCAGACAGGCACCATCCAATAACAAAATGAACACTCTATTTTATTTTGGATCCCTGGAAGCAATGGGGTTGTGTTTGTCTCTTCAATCGGAGCTGATTTTTATCTAATCGCCAAACTGCTGCGTGCGGATCAACTGCTCGCTGGAATGCCCCGGTCATGGTGAATATTTCATATGAAGCCTATTGTTGCCTACCCCACTGGGGCCTCAGCAAATGGCCCAATGAGGGAGAAAACAGTGGAGTGGATTCCACAGACCAAAGCCCATTAGTCCACTTGCCTCAGGAAGGCACTAGGCAATATTTAAAAAAGGATGAACAAAAAATGTTCAGGCCAGTGATGTAGTGAACGAAGACTGAAGAAGGATGATATCTGAAGACCTCTGCTAAATCTGTGGAATGTTTCAAACAGGGAACAGTCTGTTCAACATTATGATCCAAGGATGCAATGAGGAAGTCTACCCAACACCCCCACAAATGGTTCTCAACACACTGGGAAAGAAAAAACGACAACTAGAGTGACAATGTATCAAACTGTTGTCATCTGTGCTAACGCAAACAGAGGCCATACTGTTCCATATGAAAGCAACACTGTCATGTAAACAGCTTTAGCACATTGTTACATATTTGCATCCAAACACAATTATCTTAACATATGTTCACTCTAATAACTCCAGTTTTTATGTACATGCAAATTAGAAATTAACAATGTGATCCATAAAAATGTGAAATAACTAGAGCTGTGAAAAATAACGTGTTAACGCGTTATGATTAAATTACAGGATTAATTCGTTTTTTTTTTTAAACGCATTTAACGCATGCGCAGAAGGACCTTCCAATTCCGCCGCCTCTGCACTAGTTGCCGCTCGCCGGGTGACGCGTAAGCGACGCCGAAGCGAGGCGTAAGCGCAGCGCCAATCCTCTGGCTCCCATCCACTCCCATGTTAAACCGCAGCGCTGAACACACCGGAGGCTGAAGCGTAGCGTTGTGCCGCGGCTGTCTAGCGCCGTGAAGCGATCGTTTCGGCGTCGAGTCTATTTTTTCCGCTTGACGCGAGCGTATCGCGACAGGAAACACACTGAAAAATGATTTTAAACGATATAGATGACATATTTTATATGATATAAATGATCAAATATGCATCCCATACTTTGTATTCACATTCTGTTGTCTTGGAGTTTTAATTTTACCACTTTTACCAAGCACATTATTTAATGTCCCCCTCTGCCCATCCACTACAGCCACACAAGCAGTCATAAAGATAAAAAAGAGAGGGGGGGGGGGCTACGTATTCTCCACATAGGCTTGAGTGGAGAATACGTAATTTACCCTCGACACCCGACATTTACCGGAGCAAACAGCGGAGAAGTTCTTCAACATGGATGACATTAAATTAATCATTGAAGTGGAGAAGTAACTTGAGTTGTTGATTCTCAGCATATGTTGTATAAAGACAACACCAAAAAAGACACATGTTGGGATGCTGTTGCTTAATGTTGGAGCAACAAGTAAGTATATGCTTGAAAAAAATGATTAAATGCCGTTTTTACTGCAGGCTGATAACAGCAGAAGTACGTGATATTATAAGTAATGCGCGGCGCTTCGGCGTCGCTACCGCGTCCGGTGTGACCAGCCAAGCGCCGGCGCGCCAGGGATTAGCGCTTACGCCACGCTTCCGCGTCGCTTCCGCGTCCGGTGTGAACCCGGCGTAACCACCGCAACGGGAAGCATGTGTTGGTCGGCGAGGGGCGTTCAAGTGGAATGCGCCAAACCAGACTCACTCGCAGGACACATTGTGCAAAAGAAGCGGTCAGCTTTACTGTCAGAGAATTTGAACAAGTTAGTTTGCCTCACCAACTGGCTAAAGAACGAGTAGCTAAGAGGGCCTTTAGAGGCATTAGATTGTATCATGGTGTGGTTAATGGTTGTGTGACAAAAAATAAAAAAAAATTTCAACCATCCTATGGCTAAGAAGCTCAAATAATTTCTGTTTGATTTTTAAAAAAAAAAGTTTTATTCAACCACACAATGGCTAAGGAGCCCGAATATTGTTTAGGATGAAGATTATATGAATGTTCCATATGGAAAAGCAATGATAACTGCTGAAGAACTGCTGAGTTGCAGCACAAAAGAAAAGTTAAATGTCATAAATCTTGTTTTCACAAAAATATTCCGAGAAAATCGGTAATGTGATTAATCATGATTAATCCATAGAAACCTGTGATTAATTTGATTAAAAATTTTAATCATTTCACAGCCCTAGAAATAACACATATAAACTTAGACAGTGTAAAGGGAACACATTTTACAGGAAAACTAAAACCTGAATTATTCATTTCAACTTGAAAAGGATGAGTAACCCAATGTTTTTTTCGGACCCATTCCACACCACTTAAAATTTCAGTCACAGTCCCCAGCTGACAAAAGAGAAGCCAAACTAGCAGCGAGGGCCTCAGTTCGTCTGGGAGACACTCCTGAATCATCAGCAGCTATTTAGCGAGTCAGTGAAGGGCTGCTCAGAACAACAGGAAAGCTGCTTAAACTGCTTTGCTGCCTGGCAATCCATCACAGCACAGGAACGGAGCAATGATATCTGGCACATGACTCCTTTACTTCATCACTGCCGACACCTTGGGTGTAGTCCAGGAGTCAGGTGAGAACTCATGAGTTTGTTAATCCTGAGACGAGAGAAACTCTTGAGTGACCTGTTCCAAATGTTATAACTCACATTACCTGAACTGAACCTGCTGACTGGAGCATCTTTCTCTTTGTCTGCACCTGGAGATGCTTTAAATCCAGGGAACACCATCCCAAGACCTATCTTTACTAATGTTACCATTGTTTTAATTCATCAGTAATTAGTGTGAGGACAGACGGGACATGGATCCATCAGATCATTTACATCATTTATGTTACTATGTTTAGATCATCCATAGAGTCAATCAAAAAACTGTAACTGTATAATTTATAGACATAAATAATATCTGATCCACATTTAACCATAACACTTTTCCATTTGCAAATGTTACTGGGTCAGACTCAAGGCTACACCCATGCGTCTATAATTGAACTTGTGTCTTCTAATCTTCTGCTGCAGTCAACACTTTGTACACATCAGGCTAAACAAAATAAACATGTTTAAATGTAGTTAAATATTTAATCTAACAAACAAGATTCAAGTTGTATCATCCATTAAAGTCTGCGCAACAATGAATGAGTGGAAAACACTGAACAAAATGTCAGAGTATTTAGTTATTGATTCTCTTCTGCTTGTCTGGCTCTTTCACAGCTGCTGCTGTTTAAAAAAAAATGAATGTCCATTGTTACATGTTACATATTTCTCCACTGGATTAAAATAGAGGCTTTGGATTTACCCGTTGCTGTGGTGAATCGTCGTATCACAGTTTCATCGAGGGTGAGTTTTATTAATTCACAATAAACACAATTAATTCAAACTGAACAAAATTGATTGGACATAACTCTTATAAGATGCTCTGGAACTGAAATCTCTCTCAGTGTTGGTCATCTTGGAGATAAGGGTTAGGGTTCTGTCCGTACTGTGCGTTCACTTTATCCGTATTTGTGAACGTCTCCTGAATGTTTATGGTTATAAACCAAAGAGACGAAACCGAGGGGTAACCCTGGAAATTGTGGGGTGGCAGGTAATAGCTCAAGGGCGAGAATCATCGAACACAATTTTAACAGTGGTGGAACTTTTTGAAGGGAGAATTTGTAAGGTGGTAAGTTGTACTTTACTACAACCTCTACCGACGTCAACATGTTTGTTGTCAGACAATCGATTTAGAGCGGCCCTTTAGTGGATGTATCATCCAACAATTTTTTTTGAAACAGGCGACATTAATGAGCCTTAACTCCACCCTGTCCACATTTACCATTCCACGCATCTTAAGAGGAGTGTCCGTTGACCAACAAGACATGACGGTTTCCTATACGTGTTTAACGGTGTGTTTCAAAGGTCAAACAGCTACAGGGGTGCTTTCACACTGCATGCCAAACAAGAGAAGCCACGTGGGGAGCGGACTGCTATTTTCAGCTGAAAAACAAGGGCTTCAAATTCCTAACATGTTGCGGAGATTAGAGAGCAATTTGGTGGAACTCTAAGCTCCATATGGTGACAAGGTGCTCACATCTCCCTCTATTGGAGGTTTGTTTTTCTTGCCAGGAGTTTCGGCCCTTGTTTGAAAGCCAAATAAAGATTAAGCATCAGAGGGGAGTGAAGAGATGGCCAAGTAGTGTGCAGTGAAGTGATGCTCATTTTGGCCTGAGTGGTTAAACCTCCTCTCATCAGCTGCTGCAGGGGTAGGCCTCAGGGTGTGTGAGGAAGTAATGGAGGATGGAGAGGGGGGTGTGTGGGGGAGTTTAAGGGGGGTATCACATGGATCATGAGTCATTTGAGGTATTAGACCACATGGATCATGAGTCATTTGAGGTATTAGACCACATGGATCATGAGTCATTTGAGGTATTCGACCACTGTTGTTCAAGTCCCACCAATAACTCCTATAGACTTCAGGTACAACACACAGTGAGTCAAGCTTTGGCCACTTTCAATGAATGGTGGAACTATTGTCTCAATCCGCAACAAATCCAGAGAAAAAGCTGTATACTCCAATATTATGCAAATCTCTGGAGTTTTATAAGACAAGCCCCAATCGCAGTGGAATCTTAACAGGACCTCTTACCTGCATAAGGGTTCACCAAAATTGTCAAAGAAAATTAGATGCTTTAGTTTTTACTGAGCTTGAATACGAGAGAGTAGAAGCATCAGTAATGGCGTTAACAAAGCAAATGCCATTGAGGTTTTCTTGAACAACATCATACCAGATTCTCTGCATATCCATCCTTGAAAAAAGGGTGTCACAGTCGGAGAAATATCACTGACGGACTGCATGACTGTTCAATTTCATCACACCCGTTGTTCACACACACACACACACACACAAACAAACACACACACACACACACACACACACACACACACACACACACACACACACACACACACACACACACACACACACACACACACACACACACACACACACACACACACACACCCAGCAGACATTAACATGAAACATCATCTCTGCCGGATCCCTGTTTGACATCAGACGGCCTGAGAGAGGCAAGAAAGATATCAGTCCTTCGGGACACAGCCTTCTGAGTGCTGTCACCAAACCAAAGCAGTTTGTTGCATCATCAAGGCTAACCCTGGTCGTTCAAACAGCGATATAGACAGAAAAACATAGTGACAGATTGGGGCTTCAACAGCCCCATTAGTGAGACACGTTCCAGAGGCATGCAGCAATTAAGGGAGACTCTGCCTGCCAGGGAAGACTGAAAGAACCATGGGCAGGACATGTACTCATCATTCAAAGCAGCCAAGCTAAGACCTCAAGCAGAAATATATAACTTCGGGAGGAGAAATTATCCATATCAAAATACATTTTCACTTCATCCTTGTATACCAGTGAGGTGGGGGGGGGGGACTAGGATAGAACACATCCAGCTTTTGAATGTGCATGGCAAAGTCACATGGATAAGTTCCAAAAAAATCACAGCCGATTGAAAGTATCCTAAATCTATTTTTTTACTTTTCCATATCGACAGGGGACATAAATGTGTCCAGTCAGAGAAATTCCGCCTTTGGCAGATTTCTCCTGAAGTCATGAGCTCCTCTGAGAGCGAACAGGAGCTTTAGCACTACAGAGACACTAACACACTTCAAATCCTTACTTCACAATACTGCAGAAACTGCCGCCAGCAAAGTTCACAATCTCTTCCAAATACACATAGAATACACACACAAAGGCATCTGTGACATTTACTCGGCATCCACGCTGTGCATGAACACAGGAACACACAGACTCTGAATTGTGAACATATCAAAGAAATGAGGCTTTAAACTCCATCCTGCTGACTTCCTCTCCTCTCTGGAGAGGATATCTGCAGTGAAAAGGTAGAGGAAGTTGACCTCTGCAGCACCTGCTCTCGACACTGCAGACCTCTACACTGCTTGAATCCCAAAACATGAAAGCTAAGCCTCAGCTATATGCCTAATTTTCACTTTAAAACAAATCTCTTTCTTACCAAGGTTTGGGAATCCATGCACTCAGGAAGAAAGCGTATTCAAAGAAGTGAGGACTTTTCAGAGTGCACAGCTGTGGCAGAGCAGAGGCAAGAGCGCTCGGCCGAGAGGGAAAGTTAATTAGATTTGTTGGTGTGTGTTGGAGAGACAAGACAGGAGACTTGTTTCCCACAGAGACTGGAGTACCGCACAACAGCAGCAGCCGTGTGTGGCTCCAGGGATCCAGGTTCGGAGGACGTTGTGCCAGTCCTGGTGCCTGCAAGCCTCAGATTGCAATGGCAGAGTGTGGACGGAGGCCTGTAATTTCAGATCGGCCTCTGTGCACGTGCCCACTGTGATTTCCACACCACAATGTGGCAGGGGACACAATAGCTTTCTATTTGAAGACTGTCCCAAATATTTTGTATCCAACTCTAAGCCCATGCTGGGCTGACCATATTTCAGAGAGATTGGTTAGAATAATTTTTGACTCTTCGGAGAATAGAGGCAATTTGTCATCGCTAATATAGCAAAACATGAACATATTTACATATTCATCATTTGTGGCACAACAGAAAATACAGCAGTTATGAATTACTTATAGGGCAGAGCTCCACTGAGTTATAATCAGAATTAAAACATTGGTGAAACTCTGATTGATTTATTTGTTTTGGAGAATCACACATTGCTGATACCATCCAACTTTTGTAAAAAATAATGCATTTACAATCCCAGAGGTGGAATGGCTTTTTTTTTTTTTTTTTTTAAATAAGAGTTAGTTATCTCTTTAGAGTTTGTGTTAAGACATTGAAATCTATGTGACAACCAGTGGTAATATTACAGGATTCTGAGTCGAAGTTTCATTGTTTTCTCAGGTATTGGTTCAAGCCAATTCATCAACTTCTGTTTATGTTATCTATTACCAATTTCCTGAGAATCACTGTATCAAATCCATTTCTGAAAGGTAACCAACCAACTAAGTACCTAGTGAACAGAAACCCATGAGGACTGGTTTGCATCTGGGCTAAAAGGGTAACATGGGGCTACTAATGAGACTAGTTCTCAGGGTTTGATGGGTTGTCAGCCATCAAATGCAGGTACCTTTGTATGTACAGGGCCTTTGCCCATAAGGGTGTACACTTACATGTTTGTGTGTCAGGATATCTAAAAGATCCAGAACCATCTAAATGCATTTCTGCAGGGAATTGCAGAAGGAAGTAAAGCACTTAGCACACTTCACTTTTATCACTATTAGCAGTACAGGCCCATCACGAGGCCTTGCTAAAGTAACAACATGAGCGGCATGAGAACATGGCAGATCAAGGAAAGGGTGCACTCAATCTGTTCGCCCATGACTTCCAGTTTAACGGTAAGTGATGCTTCTGCATTGCACAGGGACGGCATTGATACATGTCCTGCTGGCCAGTAACAGACACTAGCAGCCTAAAACGCGCCATTGTTTCAGGGACATTGTGCTTACAGGACCATGGATAAGTGACAGGGGGAAAACAGAGGACGTGGGTTATGGCTTTGGAGCAGAGTGAGGAATGAGCGCTCCCATCTGAGAATTCGACTTTGGAATGTAGCTGCTCTGTGACCCCAAAAACACTCCCTGTGCTCCCTTGTGGCCTGAACAACAGAGGCTGCAGCTGGCCACTCCTTCGGAGGACCTTACCCCCCCCCCCACCCTCAAAACACACACAGAGGCAGATTCAAGAGGGACAGAGCACAAAACAGACGCAGAGTGGGTTTTATTGGATTAAGCCTCTCTTAACTGTACTAGAATATGATGGAAAGAATTCGGGAATTCAAGGAGGTCTGTGTCAACAGGCCTTGTTTGCTTAACTCTGAAAACTTTGCAGGGTTTAGTGCCCTCTTTTCCACACATTCTAAATCCAACGAGGTAAGAAAGAAAGGAACACATGCCTTAGTATAGTTCCTGATCAACCAGGGGATTCAATTTAGGCCCCCGCTGAATCTCTACGGATACAGGAAAATAGTTTGGTAACCAATGGCAATTCAGAAGAACAGCCACGGGGAAATAACAATGCAGACAGTGTCATGGTTATGGTGGCCAAATAACCAGTATGGAAAACATAGGCTGTGATTCTTTAGAGTTGAGTATTATAGAAGCATCATACTTGCTGTATAAACTCCAGAACGTACGTTTTCTTTCCTGATGTGTACAAGCACGGATGAAACCACTGCAGCAGCAAATTGGAGCTATTTATTTCACCAGCTGCCTTTTCTAAAACACGTAAAAGCTCAAATAATGTTAGAAAATGTCTAGTGACTCAGTGGCTAATGCACCTGCAACTTCAGGTCATGAACTGTCCTTGCTCTCTCAGACAGACACACTCTCCCATTGCATTATTACCAAATAAAGCAAAATTGTAATTTAGGCTGCTAGGTGTTAAATATTTCATCAAAACATAATGTACAAATTAATACTGAAAGCAGAATATAATATCTGTGACAAATTGCACCAATATTGAGAAAATGTGTTTATTTTGTATTGCTTCCTATGAGCTCAGTCTGTGGATCCTATTATGCTATACGTCTGATCCTGCAGGATTGAGTCACACCACGAAGACAGTAATTTGTACCCTGTTTCATGTAGCGGCAACTCTATGACACAACCTTTTCTCTCCAACTTTCTGCTGCCCACACTCCAGAAAAAGAACACACGGCTATGATGTCCTATTACCAAGCTAAAAGCTTGCTTGGCCTGAGCAACAGGATACTGGCAGCTCTAAAAGCCCTCACAAGAGTGCCAGGATTGTACGCTCTCCAATTCAGCACACAGTGTTAAGTACAGCACCTTCCACTGATGGCTGGCACCTGTCCCTCTGTATCCGCAGACCTGGCTGGCACAGATCAACACTGCACCACGCTCCACTTCACAGCCTATTACACATTCCAAACAAATTAAATATGAGGGGGTGTGATGGGCCGAGATAGTATTTCGTGGAGCCCCAGCAGCCAGCGCAGGCCACGCATGCAGTAGAGGTTCATTAGACAACTCAATAGAGCCATGTGGAATGTGCGAGGAGGCGCATCACTCCATTGTTCCCCAGTGGCTCCACTGGGAATGGGCTAAGCACAAATTAAAAGAAGTTGAGGAAATGAGTAACCATACTGTGTTATCAAATGTAACGGCACATGACAACCAGCCCAGTGTCTGGATGCCTCTGTTATCGAAACCACTGAACTGTAGACACTGTTGTCCATGAGGAGAATTGGCAGCAGTCCTCAGAATGCTAGGAACTTGTTTAACTTTCCTATTTGAAGAGGTCCTGTTCCTGGTTTGGCCGAACTCTTGCCACTGGTTACGATAATGTTTGTGTGCAAGCCCGGCGGGGGCCAGAACATGGCCAACCGTGGCTTCACGTAACAAAGACCGTTGTGGCCCAAAAGTCGGTCAGCTTACAGTGGTTTGGACTTTCCCTCTCAGTCTTTCATCCTCTCTTTTATCTTTCTCCCTGGACCACAGCCATCAGCAGTTATACAGCAACTATTATGTGTTTCCAGGTTCAGACCGACATTCCAATAAATGGTTGGACCTCATCAGCGTACTTCAACCGTCAGTGGGTCAGTAACGGCCAGTCCTCACTTAAAATTTCCACAAGCTTTGTTACTGAGCAAAACATGGATTGACACGCTGTTCTTTCAGATATAATGTTCCATTACGATCCTTTTACAAAAAGAAGAGAGAGAAGCCTGAGAAAATAATCAAAGCTTATGTTTGTGAAAATGACAGTACTGAACAAACTGAACGTTTTATCAAACGTTCAGTTAGTGAATAGGCAGCTGGTCATCTCTTGAGAGCTTCATCCAACTGCTAACAGATTCTGAGCCACACATATTATAGAATTTACAATGTAGTTTGAGAAAACATGAAGATTTAGATTTCAAGTTGGTAGCTTCAATCAAAAAAACGTTTTGTTTGGCCTCGGCTGACTTTCCAAAGCCCCAATGACTGTGATGACTCCTCACAGCAGAAATAAATAAACTGAGGATGTGTCAAGCAAACTCCTCGGCTGGCCACATGTCAGTGTAATCTGAATGTTCAGTGGACACTGATGGAGCCGTAGTAAAGAGCTGGCTGAGGGAATCATTAATCCCAAAAGCCAGCATGAGACAGATGGTACGATGATGGAGGATCGATGCTCTCTGCCATCCCAACTGCTTCCAGCGGCCGGCCCAGAGGCAGGAAGTGGGCTAATCCCTCAAAAGAAAGTTCCAGACTAAACACCCAAGAGAAGCTGCACCCCCAGCCCCCACGGCTGCACTGCTGCCCAGTACAATGTGGATGGTACTGGCGGGGGTTAAACAGAGAAAGGGAGAAGTAGGGAGGCATTTGTTCCTGGGTTTCTGGTTGAGGGAAGCTTTATGAGGACTTTGACCTTCCCCCCGCGGGCCCCTCTAAGAGGTCCTCAGCTGCAGGACAGAGCAGGAGGAGCCTATATGAACTATACATAACTGTCAAAGAAGTACCGATGCTTTGATAAAGGCCCCAGAATTAGATCCCTCTTTGATTGAGGGTCTTTCTGGATGACAGCAATGTCCCAAGCATGGAGCTCTTGAAGAGTGGGAAAAAACAGCATCTACAACAGAGACTTCACTGACAGTTCTATGTAATGTTCAAGAGAAATGTGAAGGATATCCCTCTGCTTTCTCTGAGGCAAATGGCTTTTGTTATCATAAACATGGCTTGTGTTGCTGGCTTCCAGCCGCACAGATATAAAGGTGTTTATTGGACACAGGGAAACGAATCCCACTCCCTTATGAACAGAGATGGCCTGTCTGTGCCCTGCAGACAGAGAGCGAGTAAATAAATCCGGGATCCAACTGATGTTCCTCTGGAGCCCTGTGTGTGTATTTGTGTGCTGAGAGGGGAATGGTCTGACACTGTGTCTACACCTCACCTCAGGAGGATTTACTGTATTTAGTGGCAGGAAAAACACAAAACAGTTACCCTTAGCCAAGACATCATTCACAAGTTATTGGAAGTTAACAGACCAGAATGTAAAATCCAATGCTTTGGAAAGATGTGTATTCAATCTGTGAATGTATAGAGGTGTTATACTGTATGCAGCCTGCACACATTTTTGACAGCAGGTACGTTGTAAAGCTGAATATGTAAGAAAAAAAGAACTGCTCCAGCAAGCTGATAAGCTGCCATCTCATTAATGCACAGCTTCATCTTCCCCGGCGCTGTTTCCAAACATAGCAGTATGAGAGCATCCATCTCCAGCACCCCCCTCCAGCCTTCCAATTTGCTGCCACTCACCTTTCTTTTTAATTCTATCAGCGTGATGATGAAAGCTGAGAGAGCATTATGGTCCTCGCCAGTGGTCAGACAGTGAGTGAACGATCGCACTGTCATTTATCCAAGTGTGTTAGGACCGAAGAAATGGGGAAGTCTGTTGTGCCAAGGGATGAGTGGCACACAACTACAGAGTAAACACCAAAAAACTTGAGGGTATGTGCATATGATCCACGGCAGAAAAAACATGCTGCACTATGTATAGTGCAGTGTCATATTGCTGGGGTCAAATAGCATTTGCACATATTTCTCAGTGTTTGTTTAAACCCACTTGGCAGACCAGATGTCTAGTTTTGTGTTGCACTGGGAGATTTCAGAAAAAAAGTTACTATCTTTGATAAAATCACCACAGCGAATGAACAACAAGATATCTTAGAGGGATGATATATTTAAAAAACTATATAAAAATCTGCACATTTATAATAACTTTATAATAAAATCACTTTACGCAACAAAAATTAGAGGTACCATTTTTTTATGGATTATTTCTTATTCGGCTTTCATCTTTTATTTAGATGTATGCAATAGTTGACAAATCAATGAGTCAATTGTGTAGCTAATGGGCTGAACCAAACAAGACGTCTAAACAACTGAAGGTAGCGAACAACTAACAGAGAATGAAAGCACAAAAAAATATCATGAATAATTAAATAATCTCAGTTGAGGACTGTTGACTAAACTGTAGCCCCAAACACTTTAAATGGTCTAAAAGATGTTCAAAATAGAAAAGTTTCCAGAGCCCAACTTGAAATTTCTTGTTTTGTTGGATGATTAGTCCAAATATATTTCATTCATAATTATAAAACAAGAGGAGAACAGAAAATCTGCATTTGAAAAGCGGAAACAAAGAAATGTTTGGTATGTTTGTTTGACTACCTGAGGATAGGGGTTATTGGTTTCAAATGAAAACCATGATAAGCCTGCAGAGGTGATAAAACATAAATTATGATTATTTATAGATGTTTTGTGCCAGCATTTATCTTTTTGGTACTCGTTGCCATGTTGTGTCATGCCCTGGGTCATGAGCAGCCATGAGAGCGTTATGGGAGACATGGGGAGAATGGCCAGTATGGACAGGCTGTGTGACTGGAAGACCATCTGGTATCACCAGTCATCAGGCACGTATCACCATATGATCCCACCTCTTCCAAGACCATCTCTCCCTGAAATCACAGCAGCACTCATAACCGCCCTACACCCATCCTGCGCCCAACCCCCCATAGTAAATGGCCCTTACACTGATGCACTCTCCACAGCTATTGACCGGCTCATATGTTTCCGGTCATTGGCATTATTCTTGTACGACCTCCACTCCCCAAAACAATGCTCCTCCTCATGCTCTACATGTCTCCAAATATTGATCTGCACACTTTCTTCTGCTGTCACACAAGGGCAGAGCCTGAGGAAAGCAATGGGAAAGAACACACAAGGAGACTTCAGTTTTCATATACTAAAACACTCCCGCAGAAGAAAAATCTTTAGTTTGACAGCTTTTTAATTTCGGTAAGACATCAGACAGCATCGGAGAGGAGGGGAATGCTGGGTCGCAGTGGCTGAGAGCCTTTCTAGCTGTCAGGCAGCTGGCAGTAACCCGCAGTCTGAAGATGAGACCTTCTTTAGTCTTTGGCTGAATCACTGAATTATTCTGTTATTCAGACAGGTCCTTCTAGCTTGCGGAGCAAAAGCAAAGTCGGGGTTTCTGATAGACCTTGGCAAGATGATGACTACTGGATTATTCATAATGTTTTCCTTTCTCCTTCACGACAAATCTGTTCTTCTATTTTTCATAAGCCCAAGCTTCTGCAACTAAACTCATAAGATAAGGGCACAACCCTGCCGGAGCAAAGTACTAAAATAAAGGCAGATTTATATTTAACTCAGACGTGGTCTGGTTCGGGCTCCCCCACTAATTGAGGGATGCAGTAATCTGCATTTACTTACTGTAAGCTGTGCTGCAGCATTAAGATGGGGTCAAGGCAGAGCAGCCTCTCTCTCTCATTTCCCCTTGCTTTCTACGTTCTTAGCATTTAAAAAGAGTATTAGAAAAAAGCAGGACAAACAGACGGCAGTATAAAGCATCACTGCTCAAAGAGGCAGCTGTAAAGGGTTAATATGACAACTCAACTCCTAATGTTGTAGAATGCCTGAAAGCCATATCCGAGACTGAAAACCAATACAAGAATATGGACGCTGAAATTGATCCGTCTATGGCTCAAGTGTGACTTGGACACATGTTGACCTCTCGTCTCCTTCAACGCTGCCCAAGCAGGTGCTTCCTTGCTGTGGAATGTTGAATGCAGGGTTGAAAAGGTCACGCCATGATGCCGGCCTGCTCTGAAGTATGCCAACTATCTCAGTCATACGGGGGGGTCATGGTCTTTGACCCACTTCGGGATGCATTTGGAGATGAGATGCTCTCAAGTTGTGGACATGCATTTCTTCGCATTCCCATAATCCAGGCCAACGGATTCCAGCAGGCAACATTGGTCCTGCTTTTGATCCGTCAACACGCACTTGGAGTACAGCTCTCAAACTTATCAAAACCAAGAGATGGAAAGAGTGAGTGTGCGAGGGAGAAATACAGGTATCTCTTGCTGGCTCCTCGAGTTATCGAGTGGCACCATCCCAGGGGGGTAGTTGTGAGCGTATTGTTATAAGAGCAAGGTGGAGAGCTGACAGAATGTTTTTGTCTGCCAGACAGGGGTTGGATAACTCCACCCCTCTCAGCCCAGCGGAGGAGAACAACGCTGATGAGAAGTTGACCTTATTCAATCTGATTTCCCCCCTCTTTTTTTCAGATATCTCTCTTCCTTTTTTGTGCATGTGAGGGCTGCCAAGCTCGGCGGGGAAAAGAGTGTGGAGATGATGTGGGCTGCCTGCGGATGCACTTCAAACACAGGGAATACTTCCAATAACGTATGCATATCATGCAATGGTACATACGCACCCACACAGACAGAGTAACACACTCGCAGTAGCTAACAAAAGCACATTCCTGCGGTATCTGTGCAAGTTCAAGACAAAAGGGTTTAGAGCCATATCTCTCGCACACAACTGGCAACGCAGCTCGGGCTATAAATCCTGTCACAGGCTCATTCAGAGCGATGATCAGGGACAAACTTTCAATACTTCACTGCTTGTCCCGTGATCACACCTCATCATTCCGTAGGATGGGACGGACAGGTCGGAGCCCATGAATGTGTCAGGGAGGTCATAAGTCACAGCACTGCGCACACACACACGCACACACACACACATACATACACACGTACATACATATACACACACACACATGACCGCCACTATGCATAACTCATGGTCATGACTATTTACAGCATGAAATGGTCACTAAGAGGTGTAAGTACATAGTCCTCAGTGTATCTGATGTCATGCAGCATTCTGAATACCACACATATGCACCCAGACTACACATCATGTGTGCACACACACACATACACACACACACACACAAACACACACACACACACACACACACACACACACACACACACACACACACACACACACACACACACACACACACGCACGCACGCACGCACACACACACACACACACACACACACACACACACACACACATTCCTGCTGAAGGATGGATGAAAGCAAAGCTCAACACAGGATACAGAGAGTGTTGGTGTGGAGTAAAACAGAAAACATTCAACACAATCCAACAATGAGGAACCAGGTCGGAGGAGGAGACGGACGAGAAGAGAGAGACAGGCTGGAGAAGATATGGTGAGAGGAGAGGGGGAGAGAGACACCGGGAGCCACAGCAGCACTAACCTGCTTCACTTCAGCAGGCATGATGGTCCAGATCTCCCCACCTTTCGTTCCCGCAAAAATAAAACCGCTCCCGGGGAAAACGTGTGACAACTACCTCCTCCTCTGGGGAAAAGTTCTCCTGCGCCTCCTCTCCTCCCCTGGCGGGCTCCTCTCGTGTGTACGCGGAGTGTTGCCTGTGTGCGCGCAGAGCTGCGGCTCAGACGCAGGCAGCCATCCTCTGCTCAGCTGCGTCCACACACACGCACTGAGACGGAGCAGCACAGGAAGCCAGCAGGCGGCCCTTTCACAATAAAGCACTCGCAAAACATGCTGCAGCTTTATTCGTGCCTCGATTCAAAACTACAAAAGAATGAGTACGTTTGATGTAGGTCTACACCATCGGGTCACAAGAGAATTAAGATATTGAGAAAAATGTTGATTCCATGTGTTTGTAACAGGATGCAAGTAAACATGTCGAAGAAGTCTATATGAACACATAAAATATCAACTCAACACTTTTGTTCTCGACCCCATTACTCATGAATTCAAGTAAAATATGTAAGATTTCCTCTGTGCAAAGTGAGCTCCTCACCTTCGTAAAGATAATCCATCCACCTGACACGTGTCACATACCGAAAGATGCTGATTATAAAGCATTACTGGACTGGTCACTATAAAAGGCAGACTCTCAAATATGCAGATCAGCTTGGAGAATGATATTTACCACTCACTGAACTACAGTTTCCCATCATGAGGTATTGAGTATCTGGTAGGCCTAGTAATGCAGTCCCCTGAGAGAACATCTTTGGTAATACCTTATATTGTATGTTTGCTGTATTTGACGACAGGAAAATAATTTGGATTCATGAGAACACAGTGGCACATGGGCCCAATAATTATTTCCAGCAGAGAGCCTTATTGTTTTCACAGGACATGAAATCAGAAGGATTGATAATTATGAGTTGCAATGGTCATCTTTGGTGCTTTTATTTTGAAAGCAAAAATCGCTTCACATCCAGTGAAATGCTGGCTATGTCAAGCATGTTTGACACATGTGAATAAAGGACTCTGCTTTCTTCTTTGCAGAGATGCTGTATGGATGTATGGGATGGAGAGAGATGGGGGGATGGCGTTGCTTTTTACAACCCCCCTCTCTGTATGGAAAGCAGGAATTCAAGAAAAGGACTGGAGCTGAACTTACATGCACACACACACACACACACACACACACACACACACACACACACACACACACACACACACACACACACACACACACACACACGAGTTAGCCGTAGAGAACAAAAACCTCTTAGGCTGAGAAAAAATTGGGGAAAGAGGAGGTGTGTTAATAGAAAGGAGGATTCCCAGACAGGCAGCCGGAGCTGTGCAGGAGCTTGCTCTCCTCCTCCTCCTCCTCCTCCTCTCTCTCTCATCCTCTCTCTCTCTCTCTCGTCCATTTCCTCTCATTAGGTCAGTGTCTCTCGCTCTATCTCTGGCATCTTAGTGGGGTGGGACCAGCTCCCTCCATACGCTCCAGCTGCATCTGTCTGTCAGCCTGTCTACCCCTCCTCCTCATTGGCATAGACAGAGAGGCGAGGAGTAGGAGCAGGACGGGGGGAACAGGGGCTCACACGCAAAACAAAAGTTGCCCCTACTGAAGCAAAGGCTCCCCAAATACTGTGCACATTTTTACACCCCATACACAGACACACACACACACACACAGCTTATTTTCTCGAACTCTTTGTCCCATTCCCCTCACTGCACTTGATATAAGGGAGGGGTGGGACGTACGTGAAAGAATTCACATTCAAACGTCCATGACTGTGACCAAGACTGAATAGGAATGTTAATCTAATAACGCAGAGAGAAGCTTAACTAAGGACGACTTTGAGTGAAGTTTGAACAGGAGAAGAGAAAAAAGGATGACTGGACTAAAAAACTGAAAACAGAAAAAAAGAAGAAATCCCAAACGGAGCGGAAATGGCTGAGGTTTTGCATTCCACAAGCTTGGCAGTGTTATTTCATCTCCCTGAATGATACTGCTCCATTTGTTCTTAATAAAAGACCTGGCCCACCATGCGCCATTACAGCAAGACCTTAATATGCTCAACAATATGATTAAGAATTCATCCAAGCAACATTACATTAAAAAAGCAGCCATACAAAATATCTCTACTTTCAACATTTGCTGCTCTTATGTGATTTGCAACATCACATTCCATTAAAGCCATTTAAATGTTGAGTGATTTCATAACCTTGTATAAATCCATTTAGTGCTGTGGAAGGCTCATGGCGGCAGATGAGTAAAGAAGCATTGTATGTGTGAGTCAAAGTTAATATTATAAGGATAAGAAATTTGCATTTTGAGGCAGGGATTGGTTGTATATCTCAAATCAGAATCAATCCCTCAGAGCAGAGCAGCCCTATACCTGTATTATCATTAGGGCCCTGTGAATTGCAAAAGGGCACTGCCTCCCCCTTGAGTCAAAGGTGGTGTCAACGTTCACAACTTTGATGAGAGGATGAAGCGACACTATCTTTCTGGTCACGAAAAAGGAAAATAATGAACACAAGCAGGGACGTGACTTGAGGAAACAGCAATCAGCTTAACCAGTTTGATGTCTCCGCACAATGACACATTCATTCACAATGATCTCTCTGTGCCTTTTCTAATCAGCTGGCTGTAGGTGTTTTTTGTAATCCAATCACATTTTGTGACAATCCCAAGAATCAGCCAATCATGTCTTTGCTGTCACACTCTCGCTGTCAGCTGTAATTACAAGGATTCGCTGGAGCCCTCCTCCTCTCCGATCTCCTGCAGTCTCCTGTGCCCTGGTCGAGCCCAACTGAGTCCACTCATCATCTCGTTCAGATCATCACAATCTCTCCATCCCATCAGGATATTTACAAATAACCTCACCAGCTGTCAATAATGATGACATCACATGGAGACTTTCCCCTTTTGGTAAACTACATTTGTTCACTTGTCAATTGAAAGCTTGCCTTATTTAAATACCAAAAATGTCGATCTTATGTTTGTTAAAATTTTAAGGTAAAGGGGTCATTAATGACAAATGGGGACAATGCTAGAGAACCATGTTGCTAGCATGGCTGGACAATGCTGATACTCTTCAGGCAAATCGAAAGGTACAACGCATTGCTGGACTGGGGTATCCATAAGCAGTCTGTTCCAGGATATAAAGAAACAATTGACAAGACAGGACGAGATAAACTACAAAAAAGTGAATTCAATGCTTCACTTCAAATTGATTCCTTTAATGTTTTCAGGTAGGTGATACAGCAGAAACTATACCAAGATGCCTGCTACTGTCTCTTGACTGTAGTAAACCTGTGCCTGGGCCTTGTAAAATACGTGTACAAGGTGTATGAATAATCCAGGAACTGTAATCAAACCTCTTGAAGTCATAGATACTCTGTCAAGTCGTACTTGTGAAACAGATGGTAGACAGGTTCATGTGCAGCAAAGCTTTGACAGGCAGACACCACAAGTGAGGATCTGTTAAAATCAGGGATTTTGTTTCAATTCAAGAAGACACAGAAGTGAAAGCAGATGCGGAACGTAGACGGAACAACAAGTAACTTGACATATATGGTATTTTATTGCAAAGAATTGTGTTGTATCATTTCAGATGAGACTTTCCTGATATCCAATTGTGACAAGGACTTTAAAAGTTTTTTTAAGTTTACCTTCCAACCTAACCAAAAAGGCAAGTTCAGCCTAATATCTCCTTTCACTAAGCATGTCTGAACAAACAAATGCATTCAAAATGAGAGTCAAGATAATACTGACTTTGCTGCTCTAAGTACTTTATAACAATCACTGGACAATGCGGGAACCTGATAAGAAAATAATATATGACTCTGTGAGTGTACAGGGCCAAGAAGATCTCCGGCTTGCTGTTTATTCCAACAATGGCACAGCTTGCAAAAACCTTATCTAATAACTTGTACTATCATGTTTTATTCTCCCCTTGAAAAATGGCTACTCAGCAATGCAGAGGATTAGAGTCCAATCTATTTGGGACTTTTGTCTCGCAAAAAGGCAATTTTCCTTTCACTTAGGGAAATAAAGTTCTGTCTAAATGACATCACTTCAGATGAAAAGGTTCTACTTTCTGCAACAGTACAGCGAGACTGAAATACAACTATAACAGGATTAGGCTTTTCCTAGTTTCCCATCCTGCAATGTGTAATTGGGACACAGAATGCAGCACAAACAACAGAATATGAAGCAGTTTGAGGCTGACATGCAACAAAATCAGCAACTCATACCCACAAAAGTGTTTTCCCATCACCTTCATTTTAGATTAGAGAGTCTCAACCTGCGGCGGGCACCAAATGGTTGAGTGGGGGGAAGAAGAATATATATATATATTTCTTTTTTTTTTCAAAATAAAAATTAATATTTTAGACGTGAAATCAAATCTGTTTCAGTGATAATATATGGTGTAGATGTGTAGGTTTTTCAGTGTGTTTGTGAGAGTCAAAGTCTGTCGGCATATGAGATACTGCTTGGCCAAAACTAAAGCTTTTTCCCTCTTCCCACCTCTTCATATGCTGTGAGCGCATATTTGCTCTAAAAGTGAGAAAACGCTCATAAATCGGTCAAAGTTGAGCACAATCTAATAAAAAGGTTTAGAATTATGGTGTGGCAGTCTGCAGTGCAGAAAAACACATCTTAGCCTCCCCATCTGATCAGACTTGTTCACCAGCCCGATTATACTAGTGGGACGCAACTCGAAAAAGGTCAAGAACTATTGTTTTAGATGAAAATGCCATAGTAATAATTCAATTTCTCATATGCCTTGTTATAAGTTAAAATGTAAGATAATAAGCAGCAGCTTCTTGGCAGGTTTCAACGGGCTCCTTTCAGTGATCAAAGTCAGCTACATTTAGAACTGAAGCTGTTCTCAGACCAACACTGAACTGCAGACATTTCCCTGACATTTTCTGCAGGGGCAGTATGTAAGTATGCAAATGTGGAGATTTTTCGCAACTTTTCCTGCCAGCCCCCTAGTAAAATATTTGTAAAAGTCAGAGTGAGCTCATGTGAGAAAATAGCGGAAACATTACTGGATCTAACATATCTGATGATGAAAAAGAAGAGCCATACACGTAGTAGACACAGACAAAGATGTCAACTTGGAAAGACAAAGAGATTTGAGACCTTTTGGCGATAAGGGCAGTTTTCAGCAGCTGACTTTATGTGTCATTTTCTACCTCCTGCATGCTCTAACCAGGCGTCACTCCTAGCCTCAATGTTCCAGACACTTTCCTGTTGTTGTGAATGCATCTGATCTCCTGCTACGTTCTTCATGTGTGAAAGCCAAACTCCAGAAAATGAGGAATCTTGTGAGTCAAATGCCAATTTTCCAGACATATTCCTGAGCTCATGTCTGGAAGCAGCTTGTGAGAAAAGGAAAATTAAAGCATAATGGTGACTTTCCTCTATATGGAATTTGTGCTTGCTATATGCACTGATTCATCAACGTATGATCGGTTTGAATGAGGCTAGTGCAGAAGAGTGGTGCCTCTCTTTTCACACATTCCTGCCTCACTAGCATCGCTCTGCGACACTGAGACAGTTCACATACCAAGCCCACCCTCCTTCAACTTAACCCTTTTCAAATACACCATCATATAAAGAGGGCCCCACAGCCTGGCTTCAACTTGAGACAAATACCATGATTTTTAAACCAAGTGTGTGTCTGAGTGTGGGCAGCTCTGTGACACAAAACAGCAGCAGTCTAAGAATGTCCAGACTCTGTGATGTCCAGTCTTTTTATAGTCTGCCCAGTTAGGTAGAGTGTCTACCCCTGAGGCAACGCCAGAACTCATATTGTCAGTTTGCACTGGCAAAGTCAATAGATGTATGTGTGGCTCTGACTTTATCGCTGTAATCTGATAAAATACTAACTATAGATTACGGATACTGCACATACACCCCCCTGCCGTTGCTATGGATTCACAGGCTGATAACCGCCTGGCAGGTGGGAGAAGGATGATTTACTGGCAAACACCAAGAGGTTTGCTTTTGTTAACATTAAACAGAATTGAGATTCTGGACTAACTCCAGGTAAAGCACCACCTGAGAGTTTCACTCTCCTTTCGGAGTTCATTCATCTGCTCTGAAAATTTTTCCGGTTTTCATTTGTCAGTTCAGCCAATTAATTTTTGTGCCTCTTTCCAGGAACCGTGAAAGGTTTTACAGGGAACACTTTTAATAAAAGTTCATTTGAGTCTTCAACTTCACATTACTTCCCAAGGACAGTTTACACAAATGTATTTGCCGAGACGCAATAAAGCACAATTAGCCTTTATTAAAGAACACACTTGGGTGAAATTGAAAAGAAAAGTTAGCTCAAGTCCCTTTTCACTATTAAAGCATCTGTAGTCTTAAGGAATGCTCTGTGCAATAAAGTGCAAATTCACAAGCCTTCCAAACCAGGCTGAGTGCAGCTTCTGGTCCTCATTTGGTGGCTATTTACATGCTTGTAAGTCATGTTGTAAAAATGTCGCACCAGTACGTTAAACTCATGATGATAATTAAATCAAGACTTTGGGGAACACCGACAAAACCTAGGTACCAAGTTCTCAAAACTGTTTTCAATTTAGGGGTTAGCATCCGGCCTTGTTTGGATACCCAGCTGGACACTGAGGTAACATTCCTCAGGTGGCATTGGTGTACCGTGAAAGAGAGGGGATTTATTTCAAACACATGGGCAGTTAAGTCTCTGAACTCAACGGTCAAGCCCTTGGTCAACTTCAGTTACACAAGAAGACCTCCACGCTCTCCAGAAACTCTCAGGCCGAGGCATCGCCCTTAAAATATATTTAACTTGCCTGTTCACCTTTGCAAGCAAGTGGGGATGTGTGGTGGAGGAAGTGGGGGTAGTTTTCAGATACCACTCTAAGAGCTTTTAGTGAGCATAATGGCTTAATGGATTGTGATCAAATGACAGGGAGGTGCACCAGGACAGGCATTAAGTCCACCGATGTTGGGGCCGGTTTGAAGGATGGAGGTCTGAGCCGCCCCGGGGGAACATAAATAGCCCACGGTACAAAAGGTTTTTCCACTGCTCTACCTTTGAAACCTCTCTCTCGCCTTGTTCATCTGAACAAGAAGAATATGCACAACCCCAGTCTCTCTAAAAGTTCTTGTCTTTGCATGTCAGCCCCGGTGCCGAGCTGAGACACAAAAAGGACTTGCCCTCCCCCACGAGTGGTTAGCAGCGTGATTCACGGGTCATCACCTCGACGTGACAAATAATTTTGAAGAGGGAATGAATAAAAGATGATCTTGAATGTAAAAGAACAAACGCACTGCATATTTACTGAAGGCTGAGCTGTTTAGTGGGAAAGTCTTTGTGACCCAAATATAAAATACATTTATTAGATGTGCAAATGGATCACATTGCCTATAGAACCCCTTAGATTTTGTGCGTACTATATTTATTATATACATTATATAATGCCAAGCCACACTGCTGTACTGTTGAATATGTAATAAAAGATTATAATTAATATTATTTTACACTTCATATCTGATTTATTGCTACTACATTGATGTTAATTCAGGCAAATCACCAGTGGGTGGATCTTGTGTCTAATTGTATTTCTATAGTTCTATTTAATTCATTATTGTTTTTATAACAATACCTTTTTTACTTGCATCGCTGTAATACCCACATTTATTCCATAGCGAGGAATAAAGTATTATCTATCCATCCTTCCATCCATCCATCTATCCATCTATCCATCCATCTATCCATCTATCCATCTATTCATCTATCCATCTATCCATCTATCCATCTATTCATCTATCCATCTATCCATCTATTCATCTATCCATCTATCCATCTATTCATCTATCCATCTATCCATCCTTCCATTTATCCATCAATCTTACCCCTGGTTCATAAACTCAGCGATTCATAGCGATTAACAGGTCAAGGTAGTTGAGGATTGAGAACCATCAGGAACCTTTGGGAACCACATTTTTAGATGTCACCATGCTATAATTAGGAATTGTATCCTGCGTTGATATTACTGAACAATCCTTCCACGTTGTGTACTACCGTTGCTCTATTTGTCTCTATTTGGATTTTTCTCTGAAGATTATTTAGAAATATTAGTGAAAAGGTCACAGCCAGTCGACCGGGTAACCTTTACACTGTATGAGATATGATGTTTCATATGGAAACATGGAAAACACACAGAAAAAGCTTATTAAAGGTTTTACATGTGACTTTTTTGCAGGCTGCAACATGAACCTATAAATTGAAAGGGAATAAGTGTAGGAGGGCCACGGGAAAAGTGTGGTATACAAAACAAAAACAAAGGAGGCACTTTCACACCGAGGTAATTAGGGTGTTTATGGGAGGCGAGAAAGTTCTTGATGGCAGAGCGAGGAATGAAGACAAGGGAAGACAGCGGAAGGGAGGGGACACACTAAGGCTCATTGTTAGGCAGGTGATTTATGAGGGTACAGGAGCTCCCGAGCCCTGCCAGTGGAAGGATAGATCTTCTGTCGCTATAGCACCCTTAGCCCTTTGTATCCATTGTGCCTAGACAGGGCTTGAGGAGGGGGGGGGGGGGGGGGGGGGGCTGTGGGGATGAAAGTGGGTGGAGGGCAGCTGAAGCGATTGTTGGTTGAGTACTGTGGTGCCATCGCAGGGCCAGAGCCTGTACATCTTCACCACAGATCAAAGGCTGCACTGTTCCCTCTCTTTAAAGCTCACAGGCCTTTGAAAACTTCCCACAACATTTGCACAAGGGATGGTATGCCTCTGCAATGCTAGACGCCTGCAGAATGTAGTATCGGAATACCAAATGGCAGAATTTTATAATTTATCCGCAGTGAGTAAAAATTATGTAGTTCTCTTTCAGGGCTCGACAATTATTCAAATTGACCATTCACTCGTCCAGGAACCAAATTTACTTGCACGGGCGAAATTAAAATAATTGGGGCGACCACATAGCCGAATGGTCAGGATGCATATACCACATGGACATACATGCTCTGAGCAGCAGGTCCTCAGTTCACCTCCCAGCCCGCCAGTCCACTAACTGCATGATATACACCCTCTCTCCCCCACATTCCCTCTCTCTCCACTTTCACTATCTAATAAAGACACAAAGACAAAAGTAATAATCACAGTAATTAACTTGTATCAATAGTTTCAAAATGCAGAGTTCAGATGAACAAACAGTTGAAAGCATCCAAACTCCGTCAACATTAAATTATTTAATTCATGAATTTATTAATGTGGCTACAATAAAACGCTGTTTGTCATTTAATATTTGTATTAGTATGCGCCATTCTAACTGGCCTTATATAAAATGTCACTGAGGCATATTTATAAACTGTTAAATTATTTAGTAGTCATTGTTTTACATTCAAACAATACATCCATGCTAATGACCTTTATATGTCATGCTGAATTGCAAAGCAAGTCTTTCTCAATATGAGCTTCAAATGATTATCAATATTTATCCCTCTTACATCTAATAATGATTGAGATACTATCATGATGATAGTTTACAGGTATGGGTGATGAATTAGTGGTAAATAATTAGCCACAGTTGTGCGTAATGGTCACATGTGACAGCGATTTCACATTCAATTGTTGAAGTGAAACTGAAGCTCAACTTTATAAAGCTGAAGAGAAGATGTTTCTGTCTGTGTGTGCAAACACATTAACCCTTCACAAATCTTCGTTCTCTCGTTGACTTGTATGGTTCAGTTGTAACGTTTCTTCTTCTTGGTGTTTTTTTCCTGACCCTTTGCCAGGCTGTGGAGCCTGAAGGAACATCGCAGCCACTGTTCCACTGAATGTTTGAACTGTAAGTGATTCCTAAGCTGCCGTTTTTTTTGGCGTGGCTGCTGATTGGTCAATTATGGGTTTCTGAAATGCATATATAACAGGGAAAAATTGCCTTCTACTCAGAACAGTTATTTATTTATTTTTAAAATGTAGTGAGTCAGTGGCACATAATACGATCAAACTGTATTTGTTGTTTATGAAATTTCTCTTCCACTTTCCCTAAAAACACTCCACTTGTCCCAGACATGCTGACAAGCTTTCATGTGGAGCCCTGCCTTTTCAAAGCTGGGTGATTGTATGCAGTTCGAGTTGGGAACTATGCATGCGTCAGGCAGCGGCCGTGGGTAGATTAGGCGTCTGGTGTATATGAAATGAGGTCACCTTCTCCCTTAGTTCCAGACACACAGGGTTGTCTGAGTGCTGTCTGCCTTTCTCCACACATTGAACAGTCGCCATGCACCACTTGACCTTTCAGAGCCTTGGTGATAACGCTCCTTCAGGCAAAAATCAATTACCAAAGGAAAAAGTGATTTCAAATGAAGACAGCGTATGATCTTAGCATGTAAGTGCTCTATTGCTGGGGCTGTTGATGAATGTGGATTGTAAGGCCTCTCACTCCGCATCAGTGAATCTTCTGATAATTTCATCAGGACAGCTAATGGAGTGGCCATGATCATTGTTATGATTTTCCTCATAGGACCGTGCAGCATTAACACTAATTCTCCTCCTTGGCAGCCATTCTTAAAGTGTTATATTGAAGTGAGTGAGGATCCAAATTCTTCAGAAAGGTCTGAGAAAGTAGGCCAGTGCTGTTCAGAAGAACCTTTACCCACAGTCATTGTTCCAATCAAAGCATCTTGTGGTGATCTACCTTCCCTCACCCAGTGTTGAGATAAAGTAGGGCCAGAAAAATAACATTATAATAGTATTTAAACATGTTGAATCCCAAGATCCTTCAATCCTATTCAGTCTTACACCCAGGATGTTAATATCAGAGAGGGACTCTCTACAGGACAGACTAAGATCTTAGAAGAAAAGCAATGTGTGGTATTTAGCGTTTTTAGCCAACAAAAACAACATGAAATGCTTGAAAGTTTTGACTTCACTCACAATTTTTCTTTTTGGTTAAACAAGGCCAAGACTCAATCTTAGATGTGAGTGTTGTACCCAGTCATGCTTTTAGCTAAACGCTAATATCAGCATGCTTAAATCACTACTTATTTTGACAATGCTTCCATGCTGACATTTAGCAGATAAAATAGATCTGAAACATTCTCTGTAGATTCTCTGGTAACAATTGTTTCAAGGAAGATTAAAACATTTTTTTAAATGTTGAGGGTGAGGCTTGGTAAATCTTTTTTTTTTTCTTAAATCATTATTCACCAATATAGGCTGCTGGAGCATTTGTCAGATTTTTAAAAAACGTTCATGTAAGTATTGGCAACATCTTGTATCCTTTGGACTATAGACAGCATGGGGCTGCTAGAGAAATAGCCATTGGATCATTAAAGTATGAAATGTATGGATACAATTTCACTTGCATTCCATTTAAACACAAAAAGTCAACATTGTGTTGGATAAGTCAAGGCACCATCAAATTCAGAAGATCTCATAGGACCAATCCATATGTGTGCAATAACTACCCACAATAGTTGTTGAACTATATCACCCTGAACTGTGAGGTGGACAGACTTACAAACCAACACTATTCCAGCCTTAGAGCCACTCTGACGGAGTTGCTAAAAACTCTTCCATATCATGCAAATATTGTTACGTTCACATGAGCATTATCCAAAAGATTTGTCACGAAAGTAGAACAGCAATAAATCTTCCACACTTTAAATCTGAGGAGGAAATGACTGCTATAGATCCTCATAACGCTGTCAAACCAGTGTTGTATTATTTATTCGAGCCATTTGGCTGCTGTCCAGAGGCTATGCCTCACTCCACATCCAGGCTGGACTGGACCGAGGAGGCTGCTGTGTAAAAGTAACAAAGTGGGGTTGGGCAGTATTGACATTCTCAGTGCACAGTTTGAAGTGACTAATTATACAGGCTCTGCTGATGAGCATGTGAAGTAGCCTGCAACCACTCTCAAACGATGAAGACAGATTATTAGGACCAACAATGGCAGGCTCACCTAGTCTGACCTTGATGTTGTGATTCTGAACCCTATGATACTGATCCATGCTATATTTTCATTCATCAAGCAGCCTGGGGATTGTATGTGAGTGTGTGTGGGTGGAAAAACAAAGCAAAGATGAGATAAAGTGAAAGAGAACAACCTGATGCATTCCTCATCACTCATGCCACCTCATTGGGTGAATGGAGTGGGTCAGAGGTGAAGCTCACACACACACACACACACACACACACACACACACACACACACACACACACACACACACACACACACACACACACAATTCTCTGTCAGTCTAATCTGTGAGTGATAGTGTGAAAAAGCATATTAATTCAGCTCCTGTCATGTTAAACACTGTCCAGTAAATCATTGACAAGTTTATGAAGAGGGTATTTGTCTCTCATTCAAACACAAACACAAACATACAAACACAAACACACACTTAAGCGTACCACACTTTCTCTGCATCATCTTCATTTCACTTCACCAAGCCAAATTGGCAGCTAGCCCTTTAAAGATGAACACAGACACCAGACAAACACAACCACAGGCGAATGTTTGCAAACCTGTTCCTGCGCTTTAGGTTTTGCTGTATCAATAAAATATGAGACAGCCTCTTTCACTGTGATTAAAGCTGATGCATCTAAGTGCTACAGATGCAGCATCACCGAATAGTGCTTTCAAATTTTCGTTTGTACAAGGTGTACAGTTTTTTCACAGAAATTACATATGCAAGAGTAGAACCAGGGTAACATGCTGCAGGGATATTAGCACAACAGAAACATGTGTATCAGACAGCCCTTCAAAAGCTGAAAAGAAACTGAATATTAAGATGCTACATTTCCTGACCTTGGGAGTTGCTAAGACAAGAAGCGCTAACTGTGACATTTTACCTCAGTTTGATGTGCGTGAATCAATGGTTTGTTGTGTCTGCTGACATTTTTTAGGGGATTACAGCTGTCTCATTTCTACATCTCACATTTCCTGCTCCTGCAGAGTCAGCCAGCATTGACAGGATCCCTGGCCAGGTCTCTAATATCCCCCACACACTGGCCAGAGTTGAGCCAAAGGCCAAATCCAATCAGCAGCACCATCAGACAATATCAAAGACCAGTGGGCGAAAGAAGATGGGATTTGTATGGGAGGCAGTGGCGTAGAGGGAGGGATGGGAAGGAAGACATAATGAGAGTTTGAATCTCATCAGCTCGACTTTAAAGATGAGTCACCACAGAGCAGATTATTGCACAACATCCAGGACATTGGGTCCAGACAATAGGAACAAGTGTCCCAAATCACAGGGAAATTGAGCAGAGAGATTACGCAGTTCAACCAGTGATTAAAAGCAATGGCCGTGAGCAGACGTGATGATGGAATGAACTTGCTGATGGAAGGAGGGAGCATGAGAGGCGAATGCGACTTCACCGAGGGAAGCACGGAGGGAGACACATGGTAGGTCAAGCTTGTGGTTGAAATAGACAAGGGGTGGTTGGCCAGCATGCTGGCGTCATTTACCTGCATCACCACCTGCTGCCATGCTAGCGGTTGGCTGGCGGTGGCGTTGGGAGGCAGGTTGGCGCGCTCTAGCTGCACGGTGACGTTTCGACGCTCCTCCTCAAGGGCTCGGGTCAGCTGCTCAAATCGCGCCTCCTGTTCTTTCACTGAGGCCAGGATGCTGGCGGCTGAGCGAACGTCATAGTCCTCCATGTTCAGTGTTGGTCGCAGTTGTACCGATCTTCCGAGTTGGTAAGGGAGGGAAGAGAAGGGGGAGGAGGGGGCACCAGGTCATTAAAGACACCCAGACCCAACAAGCTGGGTGAGTGGCATCAACAGGTGGACTCACGGCTCAAATTCAGAGTCAAATACATGACTTATTTACTGGCTAAGATATGACATTGATGATTTGGCATTCAGCAAAAGCCATAAATGATCAACAAGACATATTGAGATGGAACAATTCAAGTAGCTGGGTGATTGGAGGGGCATGGGCATTCAAATCCAATTGGTTTACTTTAGACTGGTTACTTGAGTCAATTCCCTGAAGGAACAACCTTACATTCGTCCCACAAAGAAAGACCGCATGTGAAAGTCTTATCTTTTCAGAAAATACTTTTCTTTCACAGGTTTGATCCTTTCTTAAAATTGTAATCATGGCACCACATATAGAACCACATATAGAACTCAATACAGTTTGCTGGAGCATCAGCACTGTAAGATGAAAACATGATCCGCCAATTTCAAGAGAATGAAACAGCACAGGGCACAAAAACAAAGATTATTGTTTCTGTGCAGCCCAAAGGTGGAGAGGGATGATCACATCCCTGCAAATGAACAACAGCCAGCATGGAGAAATGGCGCTGTCATCGCAAACATACGTGCACCAAGCCATAATGCATTGTGAAACACAAACAGGGATGCAGGCACAAATCCAACACATGCAAGCTTTACCACAGCCACCAAAACAGACAACCCCGGCCTGGTATCACACACACACAAACACTCACACACACTTGCTATCATAAACAATCATGACTTCCAGATAACAGTAGCAAGCGATAGCGATATCACTGTCACACACACACACACACACACACACACACACACACTCACTGATAACTGATGGCGTGATATCAAGAGGTTTGACAACACAAAACAAATGGGCTTGGAAATACCATTCCACTGCAATACAGACCGAATAGATATGCAGGACGAGAGGTATTAGAAAAAAGACATCCCCCACTCAGAAACAGAGGGATGAGACAGCAAGAAGAACAGAGAACTGAGGGGAAAAGTGGAGAAAAACAAAGGGAAGACAAAAGAGAAGAAACCAGAGGTTAAAAGAGGAATGAAAAGTAATAAACAGGATATGTTCTTCAGTCTGAGTTGTATTTGACGTCAATTTTCTGAAACAGGTATATTATCATCCACAGTTTGTTCATATATTCTTCAAGAGTGATTTTGTAACTGTTTATATAATCTTCATTAATCAGTGTACATGTTTACTTTCTTGACTGGATCATCAGCCTGGCAGATCAAGAACTTCCCAAGGACCCAACCCCCAAAATTCCCCAAATCCCAAAGTTCACTGTTTGTCAGTTGAGTAGTGAACATTTGATTGATGAGACCCTGTTGCTGGGTCCAGCATTACTATTTCATTTTGAAAACTTGATGCAAGACAAAATTGTGATTTCTGAGAATTCTGGTTCATCTTCCTAACATTTTACAAATAATTATTTTCACCGATTCTGCCACAGACAGAGAACAAGGCGGGGTGTTTTGGCTCAGCAAGGGACCATGAATGCAGATGCAACAAAAATGATGTCTTTGAATATGTGCGCACATAAACAAGATTCATTCATTACTATAGGACCTGGTGAGTGTGAGGGCCCTTATTCCCTGTAAAGACCACAATCCCTCTTTTGATGTTTGTTGCGTGCTGATTATTTATTATTTATCTGGAGCGGAGTCTCGTCTGACACGACTCTTCCTTCACTCTTCCTCACAAAGCAATATGCGTTGAGGAGCTCGTGTTGTCAAGGTTTAACTGCACATCCATGTGAAAGAAGTCTTTAAAACACATATTCATCCCTGGCGTTTACACTCATCAGCTGGTGAGTTAGTTCCATTATGGAAACATTGCTGGGCAATGACTGCTCGCAAAAAAATAGAATCCTTATCAGTTTTCAAAGCTGTCTACTCCTTAAGATAATAGACAGCAATAGGGTGACATGAGCCATGTTGATTGGTCATACTTGATGACGGACACTAATGATTCACAACCCTAAAGGGTTGAATGGGAGTAGGGCCAATATAGCCGCTGCTTCCTGACTCATAAAGGGAATAATATGGCAGGCATGTCAGCTACACCCCACAGCTTATCATTAAACACCGACTTCTGGGCCTACTTAAAATAGCCCAGAATGCATAGGGAGGGGCATTTGAAGATGCCCACATGACAGCCCTGTTTTTTTTTTAAATCTTTGGTACAGCAGATGTGTGCTAATGGCCTGGGTCAGAGGGGAAAAAACACAGCAAAGGTCTGCACGTTTAACCCCAGCCTCAATTACACATGCCCTACTTAGTCCCAGCTTTGTTTAATGGAAACATATCAAAGAACAAATCCAAGGGCAGGAAAGTAATTTGTGGACGTCACTACTGGAAGTTTATGAGTGGAGAGAATAACTAATCAAAGAGATGGGATTAAAAAAATGGAAATTGTTCAATTAATTCCATGAAGGGAAATGTGTTGGATTTGACTATTCTTAAGGCGTAAACATCTTTAATCGAAAGGAAAAAATAGACTTGTATTCCATGTGTGGAGTTGATGCGGCATCTCGCTTCAAGCTTCACTTGTGCTGTTGCAGGGCTTTTCCTCAAGGATAATGCCATTTCAGCACAATCCTCTGTTCTAAAAATAGCCACCCAATACATATATTGGGTGGCTATTATATATATGGCTCTGCAGATGAGATCCAGCGGTCACTCACGTCAAAGGTCTGCTGGAATAAATCCTTGGCACCTTATTCATTAGGTCTTTTGGACTCCCCCACAACAAATCATCTAATGACAAGGCCCTTTGCCATCAAATCCCTCTCTGTAGTAAACTAGAAAGCATTTAACTGATGTTATTCTCAAGAACAACTTTAAATGCTGCTATAGCTCTGGTTATCTGACTACATGACACTACAACTAAATCATAAAAATAGGGCTTTGAGGGAGAACAGTATAGAATCTGGCTGCACTGAAACATTGTTGATTTTCTCACTACCAAGATGAAATTCTTGTTCTTGCAGGAGCTCTGGTCAGATCAAGCTTGAATCCAGACATTTTATCCTATGCCTCTGGTTTCCTGTGATTGAAAAGAATCCCAAACTGGGACAGTTGGTACGGGTGTGCATTGACTGATTGACATTATACAACAGGATTTATGGCTGGTGATATTGTATTCTAGCTGTTTCATCTCGATGCCATTTGAAACTGCCAATGTGGAAAGTTGCCAAGTACAGCTTTCCCCACAAGGCCACACTGCATCTGTAAAAAGAAGCTGTCATTCCACCGAGGACTTGGTGTTAAACCTTTCATGGGCCCGTCCTCCTATTTAGGGAGCTGCATCAGGCTTCTTCTTCTTCTCATCTGGGTCTCAGCAAGAAAGCCAATTACCATATTTTCCAAACTGTCTAACAGTTGCTTTAAATTTTGTCTTCTTCAAGAATCAAAGCAGAGACACATAAGATGTGGAGCTACTGAGGAAGCGGCACAGAGAAGCAGCGTTCAGTGCGCATGTCCTGAGGGGTTTGGATAGGGGCTTATTAAGTGGATGGGGGAACAGATTGGGAGGTAAAAGAGAAGGATAATTGAGTGTGACCATCAGTGCCTGATATTAAGTTAGAAACATTCACTTGATTAGGGACTGGGTGGGTGGTGGGTTCCTTCCTCCCCCCTCATGACCAATTTGCCCCTTTCTAGAGACTGTAATTGCAGCTCAGATTTATTCCTTGTCTAAACCCATCTGATGCCCATCTGAGGATGCAGCTCTCAGTGGCACAACTGGGTATTCAAAAACACCTGCTCCTCCTATTTCATTTCTGTGTGTGTGTGTGCATCTGACATTAGGGGGTCTAGTTCCAACTTGAACTGGGTTAACCCCTAACCCTAACTTCAGCCTACTCAGAGTTTTTTTTATCCTTAGCTAATCTTTTCTAATATGTCCAAGCTTTTATGCTGAGTGAGTTTTGAAAAGTGTTATTTGTCAATATGAAAGTCAGTTTAAATGTATCCATGTTGTGATGAACAACAAAGCTTTTATTTATCACTGAATGCCAGAAACGGCAACTGAATGTAGTGACTTGTTTCTAATTATCAAAATGTTTTTACCTCAGCTGTCCCCAGAAGAATGCCAGTTAGTTGGTTTCAATATATCAACACAATGCACAACGGATGGAAGTGGCAGCTTTACCACAGAGTTTGCTGTTTAATGAATGGTTACTTAGAGATGATTGTAATTCAAAGTAAATGTGTCACATTCAATTAGGAAACACTGGGAAGAAGCAGTAAGTGACGTTAGTGACAGTAAGAAGATTTAAACAGAAATGCAGTGTCACCAGAAACGATCCTCCCTTCAGTTTAGGATTCCAGTCAGTGTTGCTTTGACAAACATTAAAGTAAGTGGTTTGCCCAGAGGGATATCGCCGAGCCATGCCAGAATAAGCAAAGCTTTAGCGAGGTGCGTGGAGTCCATAGCTGATCACGTTCACAGCGAGACGGAAAGAAATCCATCTGTTGTTTACCCTCCATATTTCATTTCATCCTGTTTCTTTGAACCACCTCGCAACGTGGAGGATTTCAGTCCAGAAAAAATACTGACAAACACACACATGCAACTCTACACAGAAAATACTTTTTAATGCAAATGCTGTTCTTTGTCAGTGTCTTAGAAGGGACGAACAGTTTATAAAGACTTATAGATTCATACGTTATCACAACAGAAACATGCATCAGAATAGTATACGCTGTGCAATAAGCTTCTAAACTGAATAAAATTTTTTCTCTTTCATTCCAAATTTTAAAACTGCATTGCATTGTGAAGCTTTTCTCTCATTCTTGAATCGATTTCACAGAAAAATCTTCAGGTCCTACATTATAAGCATCTAACAGTAAGAAGGTCAAGGTCCGGACTTCCGGTTACGTCATGGAGGGATAGGTCGCACGGTATCAGAGCTCCCGATAGCCAGGTGCTAATACCCCTGGAAACTCGAATATTCAGAGCTAGAAATCATCTCTGCTGTAATGAAAAGGGGGAGAGGTTCGAAGGGTAGGAAAACTGCGGTTAATCAGCCTGAAAATACGGCGCAAGACGAAGCTGAAAACGCGCTAGCTGACCTCGAGATGGAAGAAGATGGCTGCCATGAAACTACCTGCTTTGAACCAGCCGACAGCGAGGCTGGAATACGCTCGGGTCTGGCAAACATTAGCAAGGACATAAAGGACTTAAAAACAGAAATGAAAGCCTCATTCCGCGCATTTGGTGAAGATTTGAGGAGGGACGTGAAACGAGACTTGGATGATTTCAAAAAAGGAATTAACCAAGAGTTCACTAAACTTGGCACTGAACAGCAGCTGCAGAGCGGGAGGCTAAACGAGGCAGAGACGCGGCTGGAGAAGCTAGAATCTTGGGCACTGGAGGCAAACAACGCTCTCATTACCTCTTTGAAAGAACAGAAAACCCTGCAAGACAAGTTAACTGATTTGGAGTCGAGGTCGAGGAGAAATAATCTCCGCATCTATGGGGTCCCTGAGGGAGAAGAGGGCGAATCGACAGCTAAGTTTTTGCAAGACATGCTCAGGCGTGAACTTCAACTGCCGGATGACTTAAATCTCCAAATACAAAGAGCGCACCGATCGCTGGCACCCAAGCCAGCAGCCGGCGCTCAGCCGAGACCTATCATCGTTAATTTCCTGGAATTCACCACCAAAGAGAGAGTCTTACGGGACGCGTGGAAAACCAAAATACAGCTGAGAAACAAACTTCTGTCATTCGATCACGATTATGCGACAGAGGTTGTTCAAAAGAGGAAAGAATACAACGCTTCTAAAAGAGTCCTGAAGGAAAAAGGCATCCGGTTTCAGACACCATTCACCAGGATGAGAGTCCACTGGAGCACGGGAGCCCGAACCTACAACGACGCGAGGGAAGTGAAGGAGGAATTGGTGAAACGCGGACTCATTGAACCGACACCGGCTCGCGACACGGAGGAGACCGGGTTGGAGACACGGCTTTCCGCGGCGATGGAGTGGCAGCGCAGAGAGGGACCTCGGAGGAGCACCGCTTCAGCAACGACCATGGCAACGACACGCGCAAGGGATAAACTACAAGAATTCAGAAGATCTGGAGATTGAAGTAGGATTAAGACAACAAACATGATAACCTGTCCGGTAGGAATGTTCCGTTTTAAACTACGTCTACAAAAGGCTGAATATTGATCAGCACGTTTGCCCTATGTAAGTATAAAAGACTATCGGGACCTGAGTGTTACCCTATTTTTTATTCTCTTTCTCTCATAGTTTTTTTTCTTATCCGTTGGACTCACTTAGAATGACGAAAGCCTGTACCGTAGGCCATTATGTCATTACTAAGTTAGGGCCCTCTCCGAATGAGAGGCTTTCCCTTCGGCCCCCCAACGGGACCGGAATTCTGGAGGACAAGAAGACCCTCCTTCTTTTGGAAGTGTTTTATTTGTTTAGTTCGTATTCTGCCACTGTTCAGGCACGGTTAGCTCAAGTGTTTTATTTGTTTAGTTCGTATTGTGCCACTGCTCAGGCACGGTTAGTGGGGCCACTGATGTTCTTATTTGTCCTTAAGTGATGCACGTTAGTGATGTGAGGATAGCGTCCTTAAATGTGAATGGTTTAAATAATCCAATTAAAAGAAAAAAAGTAATAACCAAAATGAAGAGGGAAAACATCCACTTGATATATTTACAAGAGACTCACCTCTCTCAGCAGGAGCATTCTAAGCTTGGGTCTTTTGGATATAAAAATGCCTTTTATAGTACGTTTAAGAATGGCCCCAAAAGAGGAGTTGCCATATTAATCTCTAATTGTGTGAACTTTGAATTCATTAAAGAAATAAGGGACAAAGAGGGGAGATATGTCATCGTAAAGGGAAAAATTGACAATAATATAGTTACTTTGGTTAATGTCTATGTGCCACCCGGTAGTGATAAAACTTTTCTGAAATCAGTGTTTGAAATTATAGTCTTGGAAAATGAAGGGACCCTGATTTGTGCAGGGGATTTTAATATGATCTTGAATCCTAAACTTGATACAACCAATGCTAAAAGAAATAAGACACAATTATCAAAACTTGTCAATATCTCACTAATTGAACTGGGGATGTTTGATGTGTGGAGGGAACTCCACCCTTTAGAGAAGGACTACACGCATTATTCTGCTCCTCATTCCGTTTACTCTCGAATAGATTACTTTTTTATGAATACAGCAGACAGACATAGAATACAAGATTGTAGTATTGGGATAGCTGATCTGTCTGACCATAGTATAGTCTATCTTAACATTAAATTGGAGGCAAGGAAGAAAAATTCACTCTGGAAATTAAATGCAGGTATGTTAAATAATCGGGATACAAAAGAGGGAATTAAAAAAGAAATTAAAAATTGCATAGAAGAAAATATAGACAGCCCTGTTGATGATACCATTCTTTGGGATACGGTTAAAGCGGTTATGAGAGGGAGATTGATATCAAGGGCAGCATACCAAAAGAAAATTAGAGAGGAAGAATATAAAAATTTGATTAATCAACTAAGAATACTGGAACAGAAACATAAAAATCATGAGGATGGAGCCCTTCTACATCAAATAAACATTATAAGACGACAGATAGACGACAATTTAAATAATGAGATTGAGAAAAAACTGAGATTTACTAAACAAACATATTATGAATCGGGCCCCAAAGCGGCTAAATACTTGGCTAGACGCCTTAAGGTGCAGCAAGCTGCTAATACGATACACAAGATCAGAGACCCCTTAACAAAAGAAATTTTATTTAAACCGGAGGAAATAGAAAAGGTCTTCAAAGAATACTATGAAAACCTGTACTCTCAGCCCCCAGCAAAAGAAAAACACGAGATGAAAGAACTTCTCAATTCATTGGACTTACCGGCTATTGGAGAAGATCAAAATAGAAAATTAAATTCTGCTATTACTAAAAAGGAATTAGACAGTGCTATTAGCAGATTAAAATTGAACAAATCACCAGGCAGTGATGGCTATCCGGGCGAGTGGTATAAAACATTTAAAGAGGAATTGTCTCCACTTCTTCTGAACTCCTTTAATGTAACTCTGACAGAGGGTAAAGTGCCCCCCTCTTGGAAAGAGGCGGTGATCTCAGTGATACTAAAGGGAGGTAAAGAAAAGGAATTATGTGAATCTTATAGACCTATCTCGATTTTAAATGTAGATTATAAGATTTTCACGTCAATCATCTCTAAAAGGTTTGAAAGTGTTATGTCTGATTTGATCGATGAGGATCAATCAGGATTCATTAAGGGGCGACAGACTCAGGACAATATTAGACGTACTCTACATATCATAGATCACATCCAGAAACAGGGACTGGAAGCAGTATTAGTGAGCCTTGATGCCGAGAAGGCCTTTGATTGTGTCAATTGGGAATTTTTATATCAGGTACTGGAGAAATTAGGTTTTCAGAAACAGTCAATACAATGTATCCAAAGCCTTTACAAAGAACCCACAGCAAGGATAAAAATCAATGGCCACTTAACCAATAGTTTCAAGCTACAAAGAGGCACTCGCCAGGGATGCTGCCTTAGCCCCACTCTATTTGCCATATTTATAGAACCTTTAGCACAGCTGATCAGACAGGATAGCAGTCTGAAGGGAATCCAAATAGGAAAACAGGAACACATCATAGGACTTTTCGCCGATGATGTTATTGTGACTCTGATGCACCCAGATAGAACCTTTTCTAACCTGATGGCAATATTTGATGACTTTGGTAAATACTCTGGCTATAAATTAAACATGGCAAAAACACAAATCCTCACTTTCAATTACTCTCCTAATAAAGAAACCAGAGAAAAATACAAAATTAAATGGAAGGCTAAAGTATTAAAATATCTTGGAGTGACATTAACAAAAACTCTTGGCAACACGTCTGAAATCAACTATAAACAGGTCAACGAAAATATTGGAACAGATGTCAGGAGGTGGTCAGCCTTTAACCTAGATATGGGGACACGTATAGATATAGTGAAAATGAACATACTACCAAGACTACTATATCTGTTTCAATCTATTCCACAGATGATCCCAGAAGCACAATTCAGGCTGTGGGACAAATTGATTTCTAGGTTTATCTGGGCCGGCAAGAGACCAAGGATCAGGTATAAAACACTTCAAATAAATAAAGAGGAGGGTGGTGTGTCACTGCCTAACTTGAGACAATATTTCTATGCAGCACAAATTAGATTTGTAGTATGCGGAAGCTGCCCGCAATATGAAGCCAGATGGAAAGACATTGAAGTCAACATAGAGACCTCTCCAATCCAAGCAGTGTTGGGGGACACAGCGAATAAAATGCGCCAAGAAAGCAACAATGATATTATCAAACAGACCCTGGGTATTTGGAATAAGATGGTGAAAGACTACAAAATGGAGGGAGACGCAAAGATTTTGACTTGGCCTGCCCTGGATCACAAATTTAAACCAGGAACAAATGATATTGGCTTCAGACAGTGGTGGGACAAGGGTATAACAGCTATATGTACACTCACACAGGGTGGGCACTTCAAGAGTTTTGAACAATTACAAAAGGAATTTGATCTAAATAATAAAGATTTTTTCAGATATTTGCAAATTAGGGATTACTTTGATAAAAAAATTAAACCAGAACTATCTGTAGAGGGTAATGCAGTGGTTGAAATCCTAGTTGAAGCTTATAAAAAAAAGAGTAATAAAACTATTTCCAAAATATATCAGGGCCTACAGAAACAAAATGGAGAAAATACAGGATATGTTAAAGCAAAATGGGAGAAGGAATTAAACATAGAAATATCACAGGAGGATTGGTGTTCTATGTGGAAAGCACAGCATTCATCCACAAGCTCAAGGAAGTGGAGAGAATTTGGTTGGAGGAACTCAATTCGTTATTTTATAACACCACATATTAAAAGTAAGCAAATTCAGTTAAAGGAACCGTGCTGGAGGCTGTGCGGAAACACGAACGCCCATCACTCTCATATTTTTTGGCTATGCCCAAAAATTCAGATATTTTGGGGGAAAATATGTCTGTCTTTAAGTAAGATTCTGGGATATGAAGTCACAAACAATGTAAAGGTGCTTTACTTCTGTATTTTAAAGGATGTCATCTCAGGAAAAGATTTGTATCTGTGTAAAATATTGCTCATGGCCTGTAAGAAAACAATCACTAAGAACTGGTATCAAGCGGACACTCCAAACCTCAAACAATGGATGGACATAGTAAAACAGATTAAGACAATGGAAAAAATTACTTTCTCTCTCAGATCCAGAGGAGCGATTTTCCCAAGTAAATGGGAGAAATGGACTACCTTTATTGAAGAATTAGATGACGCTTCACTATCAGGATAAGCTTTGGACAATCAAAGAAAATATGTATAAAACTGTTATACTGGTGCGCCCCCTCGTTATTGTTTATGTTATTGTACTTGTATTGTGTGTATGTCCTTTAAAAATGTGAAAAGACTAAAATAAAAAGTTAAAAAAAAAAAAAAAAAAAAAAAGAAGGTCAAGGTCCAAAGTCAGGAAGCATCTACACAGTTGTGAGATAAAAATGTGTTTTTAATTTGAGAAGAAAAAACTATTAAAAAAACAACCAAAGGTCACTTTGAGAACACTTGAAACAATGCACAAAGCCTTGATTCAGTATTTCAATCAGACCAAATATTACCTGTCTTAAACCTCAAGATAGAAAAGGCAAAAAAAGAGTGTCCCAGAGATTTTAAAGCAAAGAAGAGCTTTTGCAGCACATTTGACATCAAAATTGCAATTAAGTCATTCAGGATGTATCTAACTCCAGGTGATAGACTTCAAAGACTCAATTACACTGTTGAGTCTGCACTGGACTGAACAGACGTCTACTCTAAAACATGCTCAAATCTTTGAAGAGAACTAAAACCGTTTTTCAGCTGCCATTTACCTCAGCTGATACTACTGTGTGAATTATTGAAACGAGAGCACATTTCCTGGAGGAAGAAGCTCTTGAATGCATTGAAAGGAAAATCGTACAAGGTACCTCAACGGAAATGAAGTGAAGCTCCCTCAAGAGATAACAGAGAAAGTTATGTCTTGGATTTTCAAAAAAAAAAACTGCCAGGAATGTAGAAATGCAATTACTGCAATGACGAGCTGAACAAAGTGATTAAAGGAGGCTGGAGGTGTAAAGCGAGAGGAAGGGTTACCTTTGAAGTCAGTGAGTGCAGTCAGACCACAAGTAGACTGAGGAAGGGAGAAGCTCTGCTAGAGTCGACTCGTTTGTTCTGTACGCCAGGGGAGATCTGTGGATAAAGAAATACAATGCTGTAAAAAATAAGAATTCAGCAAACCCCCTGAAAGTTCATAGTTAACATGGAGCAATAACACAACCACGGTACAGGACAATGTTGACAATATGATCAAGCCAGGTTCACACCTGTATTCTGAGCTGTGCCCTGCTCTTGACCAGGGAACATCATCAAGACCAACATGCTGCTTATGGTGTGCCACAAGGCTCATTTTCAGGACCACTATTGTTTGTGTTAATTTAAATTTGTATGCAGACAAGACCCAGATACAGTATATGAAGCCATACCACCTGCGGTAGCAGTTGTCAGTCTCATTAACTGTTTTAAAAGTTATGGATTTATCTCCCAACTCCCTAGACATTATCAACTTTCCTCAAATTGTGGCCTTGGCCTTTATCAACTTCAAATATAGGAGATAACACATCTTTAGTTGAGATTGTATTTGAGGCACACATTTAACTGTAATCTTTAAAAAATATATTTAGAATTTAAGTCTAATTTTAACCACATTTTCTTTCAAGTTTGGTTCAGAAATGTAAGCGTTTTTGTTCAAAGATGGTAAAAACATAGGTGTAAGTGAAATGTAACCTAGCTCAGTTATTGTATAGGATTTCATAACCAGGGCAGATGTCTGTCCTGTGTATGTTTAGAAAGTGACAGGTGAATTAATCCCATTTTAATTCATCGAGTGGGAAGAAAAAACCCAGTCTTTCCTGGCTAAAGGCTAGAGTTATCTCAGTGGTTCACCATAATTCTGTAGAGAGGTAAAATTGCCTGCCACAGCAGTGACTTCAGACAGCACAGAGGGGGCCTGGGAAATTCAGTATCTGTAATAATCTTGGCAGTCTGACAATATATGTTAAACGTATGGCTCGAAATCTGGGAATCATATTTGACTCAACCTTCAGTTTTCATCATCACAAATTGGCTAGATGGTCCTACTCATGTCTTTCAAAAAACTCCTGAGATTAGACATGTTCAATGCTCTGCTGATCTGGAGAAAGATTTATTTAGAACCTCCTAGAACTAATGTAACTCCTGTTTATCAACGAGTTCATTTTCTTGATAACGATCATATCACCCCTCTCTTTACCATTTATCGGCCAACTTTTTAGTTTGGAATTGATCTAAAAAAAATCTCAATATGTTCAAGGCCCCAAAATAAATCACATATTTGCTGTAGATGCTCCAATATAATCAATATTTCTTCACACACTCTAATATTCTTCAAGGAAACCCAGGGTAATAATTATACAAGTATGCAATTACATGCACCAAGTTGTACTGCTGCTACTGGAATGAGAATAAAGAATAAAGATCTAGTCCACTAATCAATTCTTGTGATCTGTGAGGCAGAAGGTTGTCTGGCCAATATCTGATTCTTAATAATGAGGCAACACTTACTGGATACTTTCAACAAACCAATATGCCAGCTTGATTTTAGTATTCTCACTGCACCACATCCGAAATACAGACAGACACACAGAGAGAAAAAGACCAAGTGTTGACTGCTCAAATTGGTTTTGATGCTTGATACCCTGGGATGAATCACTCTGCCATACAGCCCAACCTGTCCTGAGGCTCCACTGCCTTTGATGACTGAGGAAACAAAAGCCTGGCAGCAGAACTGCTGGATCGGCTGCACCCTTGAACATGTCACTGATGATGAAATCAAGCCTGCCCTTCTGCACGCTTCCTCACAGGCCAAATTTCATATCATGACTATGGCTTTAATAGGATGTAATGGTTGCTAAAAAAAAAATCCTCATACTTGTAGCAACACTTTCCTATGATGCAACATAAAAACAAACATCCCAAAATCCCATTTCCCAAACTGAGTTCATCAACAGTTCATCTAAAATTTTAGCTGGTTTTGATGCAACCTTTAGAAAAGGGCAAAGTTATTAGTCTATGAAGTTGATACAATGTGAACCATCCAAAGTTGTTTCTTATGCAGCATCAGTTTTTTTAATTTGAAGGTTATTTTTGTCATTTTTTGCACAGTTTATCTTTAATTGCACAATTCTTTTTTCTTTAGGTGTATTTATACATATTTGGATATATATTATTCAATATTGTTTTGCTTGTAATATTCTGAGCATTGCTATAAAAGAGCCTGTGACCAAAGCATTGCATTGCTAGCGACTGCTTAATGTAATTGTTTTTGCATTTGACAATAAACTCTTGAATCTTGAATCTTACTGAATATGAGACAAGATCCCTGTGTAAACTGGACCATTAAGACCTTTTATGAGTTTGCATATATTCATGCTTAGAATCAGAAATATGAACTACTAGTTTCACCTTTTGTGTATAGGCTCCTCTTCGCGCATACATGTGTTCAGTGAGCAGTGAAGTCACGCAATGCTATATTAACTAAGATCAGAAGACACACAACGAGTTAGAAAAAAAAGATGATACACAATGAACTTTCCTCGTCAGGTTTTAGCAGCCACTGGGATTAGAATGTCTCTCCCTCTCCAGGGATTCCTGGGTCTGTTCATTTCAAGGACAGAGAGACTCGGTGCATGGATTTGTGCTACAAACATCAAAGGTAAAGCTCAGCCCAGTCGCATTAGTTATCGCCTTGTCTCTCTCCTTCTTTCTCTCTCCGGATTCGGGACTGGACCTTACATCACTCCTGAATGGAGATTATCTCGACACACACACAGTCACACCTCACAGCAGCACTTTGATTAACATGCACTTCATCTGACTTAACATGATGTTCTTGTAATGACTCTTCCCTCTTGTTGGCAGCAGCACAACAAGCCGCTTTGGCAATGAGGGAATTGATGGCATGATAAATGGATGAATGATGCTCTTGCTTGACTCAAATAATGGCACTTAACCTCCCAGCTGACTCTGTGGAGCTGATACGAGGTCAATAATAGGAGACAGAGTATTCTGGGCGGCTGTCATGGAATCATATGGTGAAAGAGGTTTTGGGTAAATTGGCAGTTCTGACACCATGCTGAAACATTTCTCCAGTATTAGAGGTCACAATGCTTCATAGACCTGCACTGTGAAGCTGTGAGGAGCCTTTACTTGAAAATTAAGAAATCAAAAGATTGTGTTGTTCAATTTCAGCACAGTCCCATGATTCAACAGTAATAACTGCAGAATCATCATTCAATATTTCTGCTTCACATCAGCGCCTGATACGTCCCCTGCTGTGCATTATGCAGACAATTGCATATTCTATCACGACTCTTCTGTGATTAATAATGAATGCAGAGTGAGGGTTAGCTATAGCTGACTGACTGACTGAAGTGCTGACTGTCTGGGGAACGCTGCACTGATCAAGGCCTTTCCTCAGCTGTCAGTGCATCGGCAAGCTTACACTGCAGTCGTGTATAAATGACAGAGGGAATAAGCAGCAGACACTGTCTGTGTGTGTGTCTGTGTACTTTTTGTGTGCACTGGGGAATGCAGCAAACAACCTGACAAACTGGGCAACTATGTAAATGAAATGCAAAATGTGAATGTGAAAATTAAAATGTAAGTGGGAACATCAATTATGTAAGAGTGCTGTGCATGTGGGTTAATCTCCAACAAGTCCACCAACCAAAGTGACAAAACAGACAAAACAGACAGTGCAAGTGTGCTTGATATAGTGCTGCTATCATTGGAATACCGACATGTGTAATCGCCTTCCAAAACCAGCATAACAAATTTAAATATGGACTCTGCAACCTTTATGAATTTGGTTTGAGAAACAAAAACAGTTTATTTTAAGTAGTAAGGAGATTGAGGACATAAAGTCACAGGACTAGGAGCTGATTTGATGAGAAGATCAATAGTAATAAGAAGAAGAAAAAGAAGAAGAAGAATATGATATAGCATAAATTATCATGAATAATTAAAGTAAAACCAAGTGTTAACATCAGATTAAGAGACGCAAAGCACAACTCATGTAAGAAAAGAATAGTTCAAAGCAAATCTTAAGATACCTAAGATTAAAATCAGGTTAGAGGCAAAATCCCCTCAGAGGGCATTCAATGTTAACACAAGAGAGAATAAAAGCTAAATCAAAGGTTAGAATCTGATCAGTGAGGGGTAGATAGTAAAACTATATGTGTTTTTAATTGTTAGTTGTACCTCAGTCATGAGTTATGAACTGAGATGTATCGAGGTGATGATTAGCTTTGCTTAGCACAAACAATGAAAGCAGAATGAATTGGTTATCCTGCTTCTTTCCCAAATTCCAAAAAATCTATTTAAAAAATCCGCATTATTACATTACATGTTTATGTAATCTGAGCCCAAAATGTACAATGCTACTAATAGGCTAAGAATCTTTACCAGATTTGCGATTTTACCCAAATATTGTTTTAAACAGAGAAACAACAGCATTGGTCGCTAGTTCGAAACAAACATTGTACTGAAAAGAGAGGAAAATGTTGTTGCCGTCACCTCCTGGTTTTACATAGCACACAGACAAAGAGAGACTCACATTGATTTTCTTGTCTAATCCTCTGCTAGAAAGTGAATCTGTGTATTTCCCAAAAATGTCGAACTCTTCTTTTTGAAAGGAATCAGCATTGACTGCTGGTGAAAGAGGGCAAACAGTAGAAGGGTCTTACGCTTGGTATGCCAAACAATCCACCCTGCCTGCCTTCAAAGTGGATTTGAAGTTATACAATGTCACACTATGCTTCTGCCTTTTTTCCCCATTTCTTCTCAGAACATGCTGATGTTTCTCTGTGGAAAACAGACTCAAGTTCATATTGTGGTGATAATGCAAACATACTCCTAATATACTGTAAACGCTAATAACCAATCACCACACTATTTGCCCAAGGTGGCAAAAGTACACATTCTTTACTCAAGTTGAAGTAGAGATACTTGTATTAAAAATAACTCAGAAAAAGTTAGTACTAATCCAACCACTTACACAGGCTCTGAAATGTAGGTGTAAGTATAAAATTATGATAAAACTCAATCAAGGCCAAGGATGGGGAATGTTTTGTTGATCTGCTTCGTCCACATTCTTTTCCGTTGTTACTCCTTGTCATGAAGATATGTGGGTCTCCCTCTCTCGTCTGTTTTGTCTTGATGCGTCTTCAAAGCCATGTGACGTATTTCTCATGTGTGCACTGATAGATAAAACAACGGAATCTTCTTTTCTGTGTTATTGCCTATCTAGGCTTGAATCTGTCTGGATGTGGAAAAGGAGGTTCTTTATTATGCAAAATAAAAAATAAAAAGATAATTTCCTTGAAATGTATTAGAAGAAAACTAACGAGCCTGTTTTGAAAATGTGAAGAGAAGAAAAGTACATAAACTTGTGTTACAATGTAGGGAGTAAAAGTCAAAAGTCAAAAGAAAAATAAATAATCAAGTAGAGTACCGAATGATACCTGAAAATCTACTTAAGCACTGCAGTAATACAACAATGACTCTAGCTATGAAGGACAACAGTATAACAGAAAATGTACCTGGAAGGTTCTTATATTTTTCTTGGATATGTAAGAATACAAAAAACAAGAGCTGGTGGGGATTCAGAGGTTCGTTCAAAAGCAACTTGGCATCTTCCTGCACACCATGAGACCCCACTGTCCACACACATCCTCACACTTTGATATGTGGACACATCTCGGTAGCAAACGCCAGGGGAAGGAGTGATGCTGTGCTTTATGTTTACCTATAACTCCTACTCCATGTTATCCATTCTCTCTCTTCTTCTTGCTTTGGTCCCCTCTTCTATTTCTCCGCAGTGTACAGTCTAAGCTGTTGTAGGAACTGTTGGGTTTCTCTTTATTAAATATATTATATATTGTGTATTATTTATGGTCTTGACCTTGACCTCATTTTGCCATTGCCACGGAAGCAATTTGTAATCTTGCTTAGATAAGTGCTATACAAATAAAGTCGTTATTATTATTATTATTATTATTATGACAACACTACATTTCCAGTTAACTGTTCAGCTGAAGACACTTTCTACTGTAATTGCTCATCTGGTTTGTGCATGGACGTGTTTGCAGTGCAGTGACTTCTTAAGTTTTCCAAAAGGAAACTATACACATTTTTCATTTAGTCAAACGTAGCAGGCTTGCATCACATGAAAAAGCTGGTTAACACTGGTTTAGTTTAAGACAGAAAGAAATGATTCTGCCTCATCAGAGCTTAGCCCCTCTCAAGATGTAAATAAAGAGCGATGGAAAAAAACCTGGCAGAGAGAGAGAGAGATGTCCTGCCAAACTAAAGTAGCAGAGCTCACAGATAAATATGAAGGGTAGAGGGAGGGGACATTGATTGGTTTGTTTGTTCTTTGGATTTCGGTTTTCCTACATATTTCACCACATTGCTTTAAACGTTTTATTTTCATGTTCCGCATCAGTATTACAACCCATAAGCAGCCAGCGCATCATCACCAGAGGATTACTCAGGTATCATAAAGCCATCCTGCTGTAATGTTAGTGTGTGAGCTGAACCCTGTTGACCTCGGGACTGTAGCTGATAACAGATTCTCCAAAGTAAAAACATGCATTGATATTATTCAAGTCAACAGTTTTTTTTATAGTGATGTTATTAATGATAGCAGCACCAGCAAATTAAATACAAAATAATAATACTATAATTATGTAGCCTGGTGCAAGAATAGTCAGTCTGATGTGGTTTTACACAGCCCCTTTCATCAATCCACTATTGGCAATCTAACAATCCAAAGTAAATTAAGTCTTTGACTGCAAGAGACAGCACATGCAGCTTTGCAGGGATTCAAACAACAAGCATCACAGCACTAATGCATGCGAGCAGCTCTGTCAGTGTGGTGCACGTTGCTTCAGTTCTGAGTTGAAGTGATGAAGTAGGGGACGAGCAGCCCAGTGTGACCAACAGATCCATCATTTGACAGATAATAAGGAGAACGGCTGGTTACAATACGATGAGGAGGCATTTTACAACGTCTGTGTTTCACTGCAGCAGCTGTTTCACCTTCCATTGGAATTGACCAGGAATGTGTATGAGTTTTAACTATGTGATCTTAACTAACTTCATATTCTCCCCGCATTGGCAGTATTATCTTATCATACTGTGATCTCAGTGAAATAAGTCATGCAGAGATAATTATACAATATTTACCGCATATCGTCCAACCATAGAGTGATAGTATTCCACAGTTCTGATCATGTGAAATGGTTCAATTTGTGGATTTCTAAATCAAGTATCTAAAAGTACTGCTAAGTGCAACGTAAGATAAAAATATTTGATTCATTATATATGTTTTTTCATAATGTGGCCATATGTTCTATCTGTCCTGACTGAATAACGTATGGGATAATATTAGCTACAGTGTGTTTTCAATTTATGTTTACTACATCTAGGTATTTTATAACTGTGCTGGTGACAATAACTAAAGCAGAAGCAAAGATACCTGACAAGACTACACAGAACAAAATGTCCAGTTTAGTGTAGGTCATTAGTTCTGTTAAAACAAAGCATAAAAAGGAATAACCTACTATATATAAGTATAACTGTCTGGCTCTCAGGCTCTCCGGCTCATCTCAGCAGGTGCTGATGGCCTGGTTGGTGCAGAGGAGATAATAAGACCTCTGGCACAGTGGGAAATCTGTTAGAAACTGAAAAAACTCAGTTGGCTGCTGCAGCCCACTCATCTCGTTTGACTGAAGGACAAAACGTCTGAATTAGATCTGCCAGCTGAGTTTGGTAGTAAGGCTTATTCATTTGTTATTGTGAGAGGTAGCTGAGGTAAGAATAGTGCTGGCAGTAGTAACATCTGTCAATGAATGAATGATTGAACCTTAAACATATCAGCTAATCGTGGTTTTAGAAGGATTGATTGATAAGTTTCAGGCAATGATTGATTAATGCACAGAATATAGATTTATTTTTTTAACTCTTTTTGGCACGAGTGTGTGAGTATATGTGTGTGTGTGTGTGTGTGTGTGTGTGTGTGTGTATGTGTGTTCGTGTGTGTGTGAGTATATGTCTTTGTGTATGTGTGTGTGTGTGTGCGTGCGTGTGTGAGTGAGTGAGTATATGTCTCTGTGTATGTGTGTGTCTGTGTGTGTGAGTGAGTGTGTGCGTATATGTCTTTGTGTATGTGTGTGTGTGTGTGTGTGTGTGTGTGTGTGTGTGTGAGTGTGTGTTTGTGTGTGTGTGTACAGCCCAGGGAGATTGAGTTTGAATTCAGCACCATCACCCTCAGCATTGCATGAAACACATGGAGGATCAGTCTTCCTGATGGAACAACAGAGCCTGGCCAGGAGGAGTTCTTTCTTGATTTACACCTCACTCCTTTGAATAAAAGATCTGCGCATAATGGGAAACACCCCCACTCCGCAACCCTGTACTCGTCAATTATGTAACGCGTATACCACCGCAGCCCTGACGAAATAATCGTCTCTCATCACTATCCGCAAAGACAGGAGGAGACTTTATCTGAGGGGGATCAGAGAATAAGAAGTGGGAGAAAGGGAGGGAGGGAAGTAGGGGGAGATGGGTGAGGAGGGAGCCAGGTGTGTGTGTGTGGGGGGGGGACGTTGAACACGTCACAAGATCAAACGTTGCTCTGGGACACTATCAGCTGCCTCTGTTTGCTGCACTCATGAGGAGGAGCACCGTCACCGGCTACATCCACATTATTATGCTTTTGTTTAAATGCTGCTGATACGAATGGCGTCCACACTGAGTAACGAACGTTACTCGGTTCTCTTTCTCAGACTGTTTACATGCTTGTTTTGAAGGCGTGAAAGCGGTTGTTACAGCAATTAAATTGCAAATGTACTTACTACTGGATAAAGATGAGATATTCATCTCATTTAAAACGTTTTTGTTGCATGAATTCATACTTACATTTATGAGCATTCTATCGGCAGCAGACGCCATGTTAATTCGCTTTGTGCGTTTGTCAAGCTTTCGTGAATTTAACCCTTCGTTTTGAGGGGGGGTCCTGAAAACACTACGGTTGAAGGGGTGTTTGAATGGCTGGATGGCCACTACCCCTACACCAAATAGAGTAATGGGATAAAGCTCCACCTTCACAGCCACGTGCAGAACAACCGGGTATGGCCAAGTGACAGTGCAAAGGGCTGATTTGGGACAGGGCATTAAAACTGATACACTGAGGAGGAACACTCATGTGGAAAGAGATTGTTTTTGGTTAAAAATACTGTTTTCAGACTTAAACATAGAATAATGGATAAAGCCATAGTCTCATAATGTGAACATTAAAAAAAGTGGGTAAACAATGAACTGTCATCATAAAACAAACACTGATCTGGACATGAATCTGAAAAAGAATTTCATTTGCAGGAGCTTTCCTCATCAGACCCTGACTTACAGAAAGTAAATTAATACTGTTTATACAGTATTAACGTTTATTAAAACATTTATCTCGGCCCTAAAATATTCAGTGAATAAAAAATACCTAATATTGACCAAAGGTTTATTCAGTGCATGTACATGTTTTTAAAAAGTGGCCGAGGTGCTTCCTTGTCTGTCTCCTTTTCCTGATTTATTTCCTCCCCGCTATGAGCCACAGTTCATTACACAACCATAAACACTTTGTTTATGCTGATTACTGTGTAATTAAAAAGGACATATTGTAGCAAGCAGAAAAAACTCCAGGGGAGAACAACTGATTAATTGTTGACAATCCTAAGTCTAATTGCAGTTAACTGGTGAAAAAGCACAACAACAACAACAACAACAACACAGCCATTCATGAGGAGTGAGGCTTGAAACTGCCTCTGTGTGTGTGTGTGTGTGTGTGTGTGTGTGTGTGTGTGTGCGTGTGTGTGCTTGTGTCTCGAGCTTGTGTGTGTGTGTGTGTGTGTGTGTGTGTGTGTGTGTGTGTGTGTGTGTGTGTGTGTGTGTGTGTGTGTGTGTGTGTGTGTCAGCACGAAGGTCGCCACTGGTGCACAGACACTGACAGTGAAATCTTCTGTCAGCCTTGATTATTAACTTCTTTTCGTCCCCAAAAAGGAAGTGGTAATTGCATCTCAAAGTACAAAATCTACATCTGACAAACTTCACAAAGCTCTGCACCCAGAATGCAATTACTAATCAGTCCTCTGAGTGATGGTATGGCCCCTCATACGACTGCACTTTTCCCCCAGGGCAGAAAGGGAATTCAGCCAGATGTAATTGGCCACCACCGTATTTCTGGTACAATAAAGCTTCTATTTTTAGAAACACAAGTATAATTCCCAATTTCCTGACCTGGGCATGAAAAGGCAGCTCAACTGGACTGAGACCAGCCAATGGAGACTCGAAGAACATACCAACGTAACATTTGCAGCCTCTCACAAGGGGCCCTTGTCTGTTTTTGACAAGTGACAAAAGCCTCTCATTACCGCGGATAGAAAAAGCTCTACCTCTACCTCCTGAGTCACTCCAATCATATAGGCATAGGAGAAAAGGATAGATAGTACTGACACCACTCTTTACACTTCTCTCTTAGACTAGCTAGAAGGTTGTTTGTAATCTTTGTGCTTGAGCTCAGTTCAGCAGCTGCTGACTGTGGCCTCACATTTACTATACGGACACAAGGGTTTTACCAATCTTCAGTAATATCACTCGTAGCAATTAGGGGCCTTCCACACATGCGCAAAATATCAGTGGTCAACCATCGCCTCTCATTTACCTTCAATCTGTACAAGGGAGGAGGCGAATAAAACATTGGTTTCGTGTGGAAAGGCAGTCTGCAGCCTGGGTTCACCTGGAATTCAACTTTGTTGAACTTTAACCAACAATATTGAGTTCACATTCATGTGCGACCGGGCTTTGGGACAATGTTGATGCTGAACTTCTCCTAGAAGTCAAATCATTAGCAGCAGACTTTATATAAAGTAACAAATGTAAAACTTACTGAACAGAAAAACTTGTGACTCAGTGTTGTGGATTTGTACCAGTACAAAAGAAAGAAATCCACAAAGCACCTCTAACATTTACTCACACATTTGTTTCATCTGTACAAAACCCGTAGTGAACAAAAACACATTGTGACATCACATACAGTTTTGTTCTACAGTATTTGTACGGAGTACTACTCGCTGATTCTCTCCCTCTCCAGTCTGTAGGCTAAGCTAAGTTAACAGGCTGCTGTCTGTAGCTTTATATTGTATAGATAGAGGTGAGTGCTATCGACATGACTGTGTTTTCCCCCAAACTATCTCTTTAATTGAAAATTAAAGAAGAACAACTACAAAATGTCTGCTAAATAAATCTGTACTAATGCTTTGGAGCCTTCCACTTGTCTTTGTCTTTCCTCTTATCTTAGCTAGAGTGAATCATCTTAGATCTCTTTGGTGGAACTGTCATCTTACATGTGAGAATGGGTCCCACCTCAACTGTGCGGTTTTATAAAGGGGTCACAAATCAGAAAGAAAGGTTTGGAAACCACTGACTTATTCATTGCGCCACACGTTTTGCGAGTGTATGAGTAAAAGGTGGGATGACGCAGAAATACAATATAAAGCATCTCTGGCTGAAAACTGAGCTCCCCCATCTGAAGGCTTGATGAGAAATGCTTCATTAAATATTCACGTTGATCACCCTCACATCCGCCTGTAATCGCCAGTTTCACAAGCCTTTACCTTGTGGCCTATGTGAGACAGCAGAGGAGTTAGCTGCATCTTGGAGAGGTGAGACAAAAAACCTCTCGTTAATATTGTATCGATATTCTTTCACAGTGTGCCGGCTGATGCAGTGGCAGGAAGCAGAAGGGCCGAGGAGAGAGCGGGGCCGACAGAGAGGTAACGCACACCGTCTCTGCAGCCGTCACTCCGAGGAGCCTCAATCCATCACTCCTCACCCTTCGGCTCTGCTCTGCTCTGCTCCTTCATTATAGATGAAAAACTCTCAGACCAAAACCCTGCATCTACCCCCTCTCCTACCTTCGGCTGTGTTTGCAGAGTCATAACTCAAATCAATCCAACCCAGATTCAGCTGGATATAAATGTCAGCGCTGTCAAACAAAGGTGATGTTGGTTTTTCTCGAATAAAAATGATCGATTCTGTCTTTGCACTGAGTACAGCACTGCAGGTTTTTCAAGTTCCTCAGGTTAAACCATAAAACCTCAGTTCAGAAGAACAAAACCAATGCAAGGGACACGCACTTCTCCTCTGAGATGTCGGAGAGCAATGCGACTACTTGTGCCTTACCTCTGTCCAGTCCAGATTTGAATAAAACAGGTCCCACAGTCTATGCCAGCTTGGCACAGAGGTGCACTCCAGCGTTGCTCAGAGTTTTATCGCTATGATTTAACATCAAATGTCAGCGCTTCGCAGACAATCATATCCCTGTTTACCCACATGAATTATTAACTGTTCTGGACACAATAACCACGTGGTTGTTCTGGTAAAGCTCGACCACCGGACATTTTGTCAAGAAAGAAATCCGCTGTAGATCGTGTTTACCAGAGACAGAGTGACCAATCTGAAACTGCCCTTTGTAAAGATTTGCATGCTTCCTTTGTTGCACTCTCTGGCTGGTGTTTGCAGCTTTATTTGTGGCCGGATGGAAAACTGGCTGCTGCTGTGCGATAGGCATCATGTGACAAACATGCATCAGCAGTGACAAACAACCGACCATAAAAGAGGAGAGAGATCGAGAGGCAATGAGAAGTCAGTAACAGAGGGAGAGAGTAAGTTGAGGTGGGGGGGAGGGGGGCAGTAATTCCTGCTGCCAACACCCACTGACATTGATGAGAAAGACCTGGAGTTACCTCCAGTGTTCTGACAAAACATTTTGAGCGTGAGAGCATGACAGAAGAACATAACAAATTTAACAGTTGTCAAAAAAAACTAATCGACATGACAGAAAGAATGTCAGAGGAGGTGTATCAGGGAGTTTGTCAGAATACGAGATCAAACACAACTTACTTTGTTATGAGAACAGCTCTTTTCAACTCGCTGTGAAAGAGGCTGCACATTTTGTACTGCAACGCTCCTGTCTTGACTACGGCTGGCAGATGATCCCTTGAGCAAGGCACCAAATCTAATAATTCACTATATATAAAGATGGCTGACTTGACTGTCCCACAAAAGTGAAATCAAAGCGTCTTTATCTGTATGTGGTGTCTGGCTGTAGTATAAGTCATAAATCCTACTCCTCCATTGAATATGAGTCAGTGTAGTTTCTGTGTACATATTTCTAACTACATTTCCCCCCAGATTCATACAAGGTCTGTGAACTTTGACCTTCAACCACTGAAACACTCAATTTATCTTTGAGTCCAAGTTACAACTGATGCAAAGTTGAAGAAATTCCCTGAAGCACTCTTGAGATATCACATTCAAAAAGGCCAAAAACATCTTATATGAGGTCACCGTGACCTTGACCTTTGGCCACCGAAGTCGAATCAGTTAGTCCAGGTGAATTGTAACAGATGTAATGAAATTCCCTACGGGCAGTCCTTATATATCTAATATATTACAGGGATGTGAGGTCACTGTGACCCTGACCTTTGACATCCATGCTAAATCTAAGGAGTCCAAGAGAACATTTGTACTAAATTTGAAGACAAGCTTCAAATATGTAAAATGGCTGCATTCATGTCTGAAATACTTAGGCTTCATGTTTGGATAGTAGAAGTAGGTTGAAACACATTGTCTATGGATGCCACTTTAAGTCGAAATTCGAACATTTCTCAGAACATAAACAGAGGGAAATGTTTGTATCTTACCTGTAATGACAAATTCAAAATATAAGGTCTAGAAGCGCATCAGACCATCTGAAGTAGTTTGTGATCCGACAGACGATGATAAGCTTGATCTAGTAAAAATGTTATGTTGTTTTGCTATGAAAGCTGGAGGACGCTTAAAAGCCAAGCCATCCTGAGCAGACAATCATTACACCACAAAGGCAAGGCAATAAACATTGGTGATACTGTTTGTCGTCCTTGTACCAAGAAACTGCCTCATAACAAATCTGCAGGCTCACCTGTTAGCACAGCTCAGGAGAAACCACAGAGGAAAGGAGCAACGCTAAGTCATCAACCTCTCCTGACTTTGGGTGCCCGAGGTGGGTGGTGAACATCTCTCAACAACGTGCACTGTGTCAAATTCGTTCAAACTTGATTTTTGGAAAAACTAACAGCACTGCTTTGTTAATTTTTTTAACTCTGTGTCTATGCAAAGATAACATTTTGCAAAGCTTTTCTCTGGATAAATATAAGCAATGGTGAAATTACCAAAAATAAAAGACCATAAGAACTAGGATCTACAGTGAGTATTTAAAAACCCATTGACCATTTTCACTCCCTCATTTAATGTCCTCTTAATCTTTTAAAAGCCTGGAAGAATCTCTCGGCTTGATCTGGGTGATTAAACAGAACTTCCTCGGCTACAATGGGGTGGAGCAGGAGGCCAGTGAGCTGAACTGTATATCTCACAGATAAGCAGGATGTTGAGAAGGCGGGCCTCGCAGGAAAAAGAAATCGAACACCTCAAACGTAGTCATCAATCAAAGGGACATGCTGCAGATCACACACTGTCTTGATAGGTGAGCAAGAGATGATCGGCTTGTGTGCAAATTCCATATTCTGTTGATTTTTTTAATTAAAAGAAGTCATTTAAACATTGACAGAAAACATTTCGAAATAAGACCTTCTTCAAATATTGATGTAAACTTATTCATTAGTCAACAATCTCAAAAAATTGATCGTGCAAAGAAAGCATTGCACAGCCAGCGGAAAGAGTGGATTTCTCTAAATATCTGCAACGTCCGGGAGCTAATGGGCTGCAGTCTGTCAAGAAACTGAGACTGAAAAGAGTTGGGTTTCTACAACACGACAATGATCGAAAGCAGACCTGAAAATGTAAAATGAACTACTTAGAGAAGCATTAGCTGAAGCTTTTGGAACCACCCCCAGGATCCTGTCACTCGAACATGTGCAGGACAGTGTAAAAATATGTGAGAACTTGAAACGGGTGAGAGACTAAGCTGCTAAAAAAGAGAAAAAGAGAAGAAGGGGTATCTGCCAGGGAGGGAAATCGTCCTTGATACTAAGCACTACTATGTCATCGTTTCCAATGCTTGTTCAACATGTACGCACGGATGCACAGAAACAGGAGGTTTTGAAAATCTGCACTTGTAAGAATCTTTTTTTTTATTGACTTCAAATGTTGTTTGCGTGTGGACGAGAGGCTCAAACCCCGAGAGACAAGTCTGTTCTGTAAAATATCTGCAGTAGTAAGTCTATGGTTGTTGCAGGGGTTTTGTTTACCGGTTTTCTCTTCAACAATCCACTGAATATGACATTTTATCCAAAACCTTGCTCACAACTGAAAGTTAATGTGAATCAATAGTTCCTGAGCAACTTGCAAACATAATGTGATGTTCTACAAATCCTTCAGCGTAAGGATTATATCATTATTAATATATTTATAAGAACAATTCATGAAGTTATTACGTTTAATGTGTTGCAGTCGCCCATACAATACCTACACAACTCTACAGCTTTGCTTCAGTCACACTGTTTTGATCAGAATGGCTTCCAGTAGAAGTTGTTTTGAGAGAGAAAGCTCTGATAAATCCAATTTATGCTCTGCCCGCACCAAAGGGCAGACAGACACAGTTAGCTGGGGACCATAGTAAAGCATTTAATAGCTAAAGGCTCAGGTATTTCCCCCGGGAGCAGGCAGGGTACAAAACAAGGCAGACAGAACAGTAAGTGTTGAACTTGCATCCAGGAGGTTGCCAGAAAAATGACACTAAATGAATGTTAATGTTGTTCCTAGGCAGCTGGGGGTGTAAATAGGTGTCTGCTGCACGTCAGCATTATAAGATGTATAAGTGTTTGTCGATTGAGCCGCGGTCCTCATGTGCCAAAGAAAGCATCATCAACTGGTCAATGTTAAGTGCTACATGAGTTTACTGTTGACGTTGAGGACAGCTAAAACCCACTGGTATTTCAAACAAAACAAGTGTTGGGTTAGGACAGAGGCGCTGCTGCAGTTATTAGCTCTTGGCTTCAAGATGTCATCAGGAGCAGGTAAAAAAGGGGCCAGAATAAGTTTTAGAAATACAAAGTCCTCCACTTGCCACAGATCTGAATGCAAAACAGCACACAAAAAATGTGCAACCTTTAAAAAAATGTTAACTTTATTTTCTCAGCAGCCTAAAGAAAGGTTTATATATCCGCTAATGGTAAATATTTCTTTAACAAACTTTGTCACGGTATTTACTTTCAATTTGCTGCCATGTACCTTCTCGATGAATGTTTATCCTTTTTATGTTTGCTCCTCATAATCATATCAGAGAAAAATCTAAAACGTTAAAAATCCAGCAGTTGCGGTCTATTGTTTGAAATAACTCGTAAAACTATTCAAATAATCTAACGGTATCTTTTGTTCATACTTAAAAAATGTCCTTGTATCAGAAACTGACGCAAAATTCAATTTATCATAAACAAAGAAAATCAGGAAGAGTTTAATATACTGATGATTATTAGACACCATTCGGTGTATTTATGTTTCAATGTAAGAGGAGTAACAAAAATGCATGTGTTCATTATGGTCTACGTTTATTTTTATCCATTTGGGGTTGTATCAAATGATCTTAGCGTCACAGCCACAGTGCATCCAGTGACACCATCAAGACACTGGGAGAGTGATGTAGTGATGTGCTCGCCTCAGCCACAGTGGCAGAGCTGAGGGGAGAGAGAGAGAGTTTCATTACAAATAGCTGCATTAGGTCTGTCAGACTGTGCAGCTGAGGCACGACATCTCCATTGACCCTGCACTGCCTCCACTCCCCTCTGGGGTCAGTGCACTGCCCCCACCTGGGATCAAATGTATGACTGCCCTTTTCAACAGCAATGTGTTGAGGCCCTGGCAACATACTCAAATATACACACACACACACACACACAGACAGCAAAAGGATGTGGCATTTTAGGACGCATAACTGTTGAACATTATGGCTTCCAGTTTTTTATTCTTACTCCACCTAAAAGCAGAAAGGAGCATTGTTTGGCCTTTACTATCCCTACCCGCTGTCTGTGCCATGATAAGATAACACATCCACTTTTTTTGCAAGTTGTGTAAGAATTAAATTTGTTGTCAAAAATATTGCAAAAATTATAAAAAATAAAAACAAATCGATTATATTTCTACTCTTTACCAAGGGCTGTGAGTGGCTGAACATAACGATAACAATGACCATTTTGGTCAGTTGCTACTAATGCTGAGGTGCAAAAGCACATTTATGGAAAAACAAGTGACAAATGAGCTGTGAGTGAATGTTGTAATCTGGGGGGCTTTAGATATTAATCATAAGTAAACATAATTGCTTGGCGACAGGTTTGCTAATTACAGCATGTCGCCGTTGTAGCGCTGTAGCATGTGTATCCTTCAAAATGACCTTAATCAGAGCTTTACTTTCTGTTGACTGAGTCTCTCACGATACACACACACTTATAGAGTCGATCGTAACCTTGTGCCTTTACTGAGAGTGTTGCTGTGTTCAGACACGTTCTGAGGCAGGCTGCTAAAGATACACACACAAAACACCTGGGACTGGATTTCCAAATGAGGCCAGGGAGGAGAACTGCTTGAACGCTCGTGGCTCGCAGTGCACGTCTCAGGGAGGATAAACATGATTACTTATTCTCCGTGTATTACAGGTAAACCACGGCACGGTCCGAGCAGGAGGAGTGGTCGGCAACTCTCCAGTAATTGGTTTATTCATGGCAGCGGTGAGAGTCAATCACACAGTGTCAAAGATATGTGTAAACAGCTTAATCCAAATAAGACCCTCACTGAAGTATGGCCAGTAGCTGGATTATGATAGTGTGTGTGTGTGTGTGTGTGTGTGTGTGTGTGTGTGTGTGTGTGTGAGCAAAGCTACTGTTATTCGTCACATGCAGGAGGAGGCAGAGGTGAAAACCCCTCAGGAGGATGAGGAGGAGGAGGAAGAAATGAGCCGAGAAGTAAGTAGCATTGATTGAGCAGGTGTGTGTCCGGACTCATTCATAAAAAAGAAAAAACCTGTCACACGTTTGTGGACCATCGGTCGCAATGGCAACAAGCAATGCATCCATAGCAACACCTGCGGTAAAAAAGACAAACACAGAACACAAACCAGCAGAACAAAAAAGTAAATAAGTTAAAGATTTACACTGAACCGCCCCATTAGAGTTTGGACAGAATCCATTTGCCACATTTGGAATGGGAAACTTCTTTTCCTCTATTTAACGAGAAGCGTGATCTCACACACAAAGAAGCGTATTGATTAGCAAACAGGGATTTCTATGTGGTGCAAATGGACGTGAGATTGGTCCAACAGAGCAGAGATAACACGACATCGATACAAATCCATTCACAGGAGCTCCGTCGCGCTTTTGATAACAAAGATAAAGTTCAATGACAGGTTTTTGAATGGATATCAGCTTTCATCCCTGTAGCATATTTGCACAATGAATAAAGCAGATGTGCTTCTTGCTTTCAAAAACACCAGATGGACAATACACTCGGGATCATGGGATCGTATTGTTTTGCAGAGTAAATGAGCCAAATTATTCCAGACATTGAGTCAATAGCACATAGCTGCCCAGGAATCAGACTGTGTTGGTAATTGCAAATATGTCTAGGAATAACCATAAAGGAAAACTAAGGACCTGGTCATCCAGCTGGAAAACGATGCATGTGCAGCCTCCTTATTAGTGCGAGAGTGGTCTGTTACTGCAGGGCTCTTCAGCTGGTTCACAGCCAGCAGCTGCAGGGTTTCACCAAAGAAACAAAACATGAATTAGGCTTGTGTTGTAGCTGGGAGAGAGTGCGAGCGTGTTTACTTGGACGTGAAGCCTCATTCTAATCACTTTGATCAAAGCGCTGACAGTTAAATCTGCAACAGGCTTCTCAGTCGGCCTAAATCCCAAACAAAGAAATCCAAATTAGCGCTAAGATCACAGAGAGTGTGTGAAGTGACGGAGGTTGCGGCTCTCCGTCAGCTTCTGAGCGAGCTTCAATCTGTCACTCATGAGTTGCAGTTATGTCGACACCATCGCTTGTTTTGTTTTCCACAATCAGGCAACTTATTATGGGGCATCCACCGGGACAGAGCACAGAGCAACGAGGTGCATGACTCTAGCTCAGACTGATTCATCCCTCAGGTGGCTGCAGGGTGAGTTCATGCTCCATGTGATCCCCCAACTTGAGTTAAATGACACTTAGATAAAAATGTTAACATTAGTTAATATTGATGATTATCACGATAAGTGTCTGGTTATTCACTATTTTCAGTTTGAAGATGTTTGCATTGCAACACTTTTAAAAACATTTGAGGTACAATAATATGTTATATCTCCTCGTTTTGTTTTCAAAATGAAAAAGCCATGCATAGATATATAGATTACACTTCAACTATCATCAAAAATTATATTGCGATAATTTGTGATATTGTTTTATTGGCCAGCCCTTCTTACTGACAAAATATCTTAAAACAAGGAGACTGTGCTTGTCCACAATGCATTAAATCAAATTCAAAATCTTAACATTTAAACAGCAAAGCACAGTAACCATAAAGGATATGTGGTTAAAATGTTTAGATTATAATTTCGTCCATAGCAATATAACAAAAATGCAATATGAAGCTCAGGAAGACTTTGCAGCCATTCAATCAATCTCAAATGTCGCATTCTCTCTTTGCTTATTGATCAGCTGATTGTGGGCATTTCTGAATGGACAATCAGATACTGCCACAGTCTCTTCCAGCCAATCATGCGGCTGCTGTTAAACTTTCAATCCTATCTCCTCTCTTTTGCAATCAACTGTCATTCAGTGACACGCATAACCCACCTCCACCCTATTCACCTCCAGTCTTCAGCAGAATCATCTGCCCCTCATCTGGATGCTCAACCTCCACCAGTGTCTAGACCCCAGGAGGGATTCCTGTACTACTTCCTGCTCTACCCCCATCGACTTCATCATCACATAGGGTCTAAAACACCAGAAGACTATAACATTCACATCACTTTCTGTGCACGTCAACAAATGTTGTTGAAATGTTGAATCGAAGTCTCTCCTGATTGAAATATATCGATACATGCTTTTTCATCATGCAGGCACAGTGAGGAGATACAACACATAATGTACCTCAAATGTTTTAAAGGTGCTAGAATGCAAACTTGGGGCAATTACAGCTCTGGCCCCTGCAGACACAGACAACAGTGCCTCGCATCTGATTTATCTGCTTACAGCAACATTATGTAAATGCTATTGAGCAGCAGCTGACCATAATTCAATTTAGCACGTCTTGCGACAGACAGATCAGGCGCTGAAGCCATGAAAGAGGCTTCATTGTCCCTATAAGACGTGAACCAATAAAATGAGTTTGAAGCTGTTATTAAGTAAAATTGTAATATATTGTTGCTTTAATTACTTTGCATAAGGTCGAGGATTCAATTGGGATTTGTTTATTTCAAATTCACTCCTGATTAAAACAATCAGGAGAATATTTAACTTTTTCCTCAATTAAATTGAATTTCATGTAGAGTTTGAGAAATATGCTACTTAGGTTACTTGTGGACAGTTAGATAGTTAGATGTGATTTATTGATCCAATCATGAATGATGAGAAAATGTGTCCCACCACTGACATTTGTACAATGTCAGAAATAAACAGGTTCTTAGGTTGTAAAGCAGCCATTGGTTTGCTTTGTTCTATGATGACACAATTGAAAGGATTAGATTGGCATTACAACTGTAACAGTAATATACACGATTAAAGCAAGGGATGTTTCCGTCACAGCTCGTCTTTCCAGAAACACAGTGAGTATTAAGGTGAGTTAAGAAGTCAGAGCTTTTGATTTTTGATTTGAACAGCTCCTCATCTTCTTTTGTGCTTTAGAATTTAAACTTTGTACACATCTGACAAACTAGAGGCAAAATGCAACTAAATGCATGTTAAAAACTTTTTCTATTCTTTTACCGTCTTTCACTAAAACTGCAGTCAACACTTAGTTGCACTTTGGCCTGTATTTCTTATGTGCTATTACATTTTTCTACTTCAGGCTTTATTTCATCTGAAATGCCCTTTTATGTGTTATGTAAGACCCCTTGAAAAGCCTTTTCCATGAAAAGAGCTATAAAAAAAAGAAATCTGCTCTGACTTGATCGTTCAGAAAGTGCTTGAGAAATGACAAACAACACATGAATAATTGGAAAGTCTTTCCTGCATTGCACAGAGTTCAGAAATTACTTCAAATTTTTAAATTCTTACAGATTTGACTGTTTTTTTAACGAAACTAGCACACTAGAGTTTTACTCCCAAAATCTTTTCACAGTCCTGATACTTATGACAATGTGGTGCTAATGTGACAAAATATGAAGTATTTTGTTATCTAGAAATATTTCCTCTAAATTGATCTTTACTTAACTGTACTTTCCTTTATTCTTATAATATTCATTTATTAATGTAATTTGAGAACTTTATTCCCATAAAATTAGGAGGGTTAGGGTTCGTGTAAAATTACGGATTTATTTACAAAGTTTGCAACACTGCCTAACCATTCAACAGTGACTTCTTATTGTCCCACAGGCAGTAGAGCATAGACTGAATTGAATAGCTAAACTTTGGCAAAGCAACATATAGTTGCCTCTGTTTGTGCTTGAGCCGTTGAGTGCCTTATGGAACATAGGCGGCTGATAAAGTGCTCGCATCCATCCCCTTCTGTCTTGAGCCATCTGGATCCAGGCGACACCATGGCAGTCATCCTGCCTCCATCTCCCCCTTCAGGGCAGCAAATTACCACGAGCCAAATGCTGATAAATTCTGGAAGCGGGCAGTAAATCTGTCTGCTCTAGCAAGCACTTTGGCAGGTCATCAACCTGATTCAGAGGTCCTCTACTCTGAAATATGGTGGGTTTACACACTAAGGGTTTTTGGGTAGGTTTTGACAAGTTAATGTGGCCTCTTTGCTTCACCGTCCTGTGGGCTTCATGTCATAGCAGGTTTCCTGATGTCTAGTTGTTTTGTTTGCCATTTGCAATTATGGTCTGAGACAAACGCTTTGCATGAGCAGCATACCTCCCTGTATCACACACACACACACACACACACACACACACACACACACACACACACACACACACACACACACACACACACACACACACACACACACACACACACACACACACACACACACACACACACACACATGTATGAGCATTAACAATCCATTCATTCCCAATCATTTGCCCAATTTCAGCCTTCATTAGTTGTGATAATCACCGTCTCTGAATCAGTTCTCCATCGTGTATAATTTGAACTCATTGTTTCACCAGTTGGTCGCAGTCAGAAATGATTGAGCGTCCGTGTTTAGCTTCTCATTGCAGTGAAAAGTAACGTTTTAAAAATGAATGTATCAGACAAGGGAATCATCTTCCTTCCTATTCAGCAGCAGGGTGTAAGGCATCAATGGAGACATGCTTACAATGCCATGCGTTCCCAGTAAAAAAAAAAAATCTTCTGCAACTCACTCACCACAGCACTTGTTGATGGTGCCAGCTGCAACAACTGTGGCAGGTGTTGGTGGACAAAACACACCACTTCCCCCCCAGTATGCAGGTATGACAGATGCTGTTCTCCAGCACGTGCCACTACCTCCAGTCCTCAGAGAGCATTGAGTGAAACAAACAACATAAACAGCTAATATAAAGCTGCACAGTTTCACCTTGTTTTTTTGCCACTCATGGGACACAATGTGCAAGTCCACACAGGATAGAGATATTAATTTACTACAGAAGGGAGGCTGGCACTGTACAAGGTCATTCCCCAACACTGGCTCCATTGTGTTTGGTGACAGAGTGGTGAGATATTGTTGATCCGTCAGGGAGAGAAAGAAGACCAGTGTCGGTTTAATGGTTTGAGTTATTATGTATTTTTTATTACCTGTGCAGACTTGGGAGTAGAATTCTACATGGTACCAAAAAGAGACCTAGAAATGTTCTTCCCAAAATCGACTTGGACTCGAGAGACAGACCCGATTGGCATTGATTTCATTTCTGATTGCTTTATCAAGTTAACGTTGAGTATCAAAATAAAAGTTTGTGTCTGACTCAATGTAACATAAGCAGCCTTGTGCCTGGCCATGATGCATGCGATCCACACTGCAACAAATACATCCAGGTTTCTACATTACACACACACACACACACACACACACACACACACAAAAACAGACACTGGACAAATCAACAGGGTTGATCCACCTCAGTACTCCAAATTGGAAAGTCAGTTTCTCTATTTCTATTAATAACCATCGAACTGGCAAATGGGCTGGAGTAAGAGGAATATAACAATAAATGTTTATGATACATTGTAAAATAAAGCCTGTTGAGTTTGTTTGAATGTATTAATACAAATGATTCTGGAGCCATAGGCTACGCAGCTTTGTGGCGAGAGAAGGATGGTAAATTAGAATGAAGAGAATCAGATTTCGGGTTGCAGTTCATAAATATCGTAGCACCACTTCACATTATTTCAGAACGTAGATGAAGTTGAGTGTTTGATAAAATGCTGTAGTTTGACAGATTGCTGTTTTTAGCACTCTAGGCATGCTAGCTTACAGTTTATGTTAACAACGTCGCCCAAGCTATTTCCAGTCCTCTCCTCGTTTAGTGCACGCTACGTGAGTAAATTACCCCACAGGGAATTTAGAGCGACTGTGCCATTACCTTACCGGAACCTACCATCTGCTCAGGTTTCAGTAGGTTGAGCTACATGGAGCTCTCAAAGAATACACACTAACAAACAAAGCATAGCAGTACATGTGTTGTGTGGTAAAGCATTGAACACACATGAGCAAGCATGCGCACGCACACACACACACACACACACACACACATCACCAGCTCATACTGGTCTCGGATCATGTTGTATTTTATGTCAAAGCCCAGTTACTCACCGCTTAGTTTATCACAGGTTTATGTTGCAAACCTTACTGGGATTTAGGAGGCGTCGTCTTCCATTCATTGTGGACAGCTTCACTTAAACTTTATAATCTGTTCTTGGTTTTACCAGAGATCTTCATAAACCAACAACTCAGGAGAGCACACAGAAAGAGAAGCGTCCATGTTGCTCCAGTGACAAGAGTGTTCCTATATAGTATATACAAGATGTTCAGTGCACTCACGGCTCCGTGGATGGTGAAGTAGGTCAGTCAGTTGGTCATACGTTAAGGCCGCAGCTCCAGGGAAACTCCACAGAAGCATCTGCTTCCCCAAAGCGACAACACGCAGACTTAACAACACAACTTTGTAAGGGTTAAACAGACAATCTGATCCAACCTCATTGTTCTGAACCTATGAGTCACTTCTGTGTGTTGGTTCAGATTACGCAGGGTTGTGATTGGAATGTGATGGACTCATAGGCTACGCACACACGCAACAGGCTTGTGTATCGTGAACCGAGTAAGTTTGGACAACAAATTCTCTTTAGGTTTGAGAATCGTTACAGTGCTAATGTCCTGAATGAGACATAAATCTGAAACTAATTATTTAACATATGAAATTATTAATGTAGGAAAATAGATTCTGAAGGGAAGGATGCAGAGGATTTAATGTCATACATGTCGTTATTCATTATCTATTTCATGAAAGTAAAGTACTGGTATTGTCCACATTTAGGTCTAAGAGGAGGTTTAATGATCATGCTGTAAGCAGACACCTGTCTTGCTGACAGGTAGTAGCCCAACCCCAGAGACCCTTCCATTTCTGAAATCAAGCCTTTTCGACCTTGATGATTGATGCAAACATATTTATTCATAAATGTATAAGGTATGTAAGGAATGTATAAATGCCGGTTGCTAAGACTGAAAGTGTACATTTTCCTGTAATGCTTTGGTTTGGTTGCACAAGTGAGTGTTAAAGAGAGAGAGAGGTGTCCTTCAACACTCTCACTGCTGGAGCATCTACTGGCACCAGAGGCTAGTAGACCTAGTCGTTTACAGTGAGGAGGACAGGTTAATGAAAAACTATTGATTCTCAGTCTGTATCCCTGGAGATGAGGGGAAGTAACACCAACACTTCCGAACTTTTTTTTCCTCTTCTTTGATGCCACGGCCATTCAGCGGCCCCCATTGACTCTTTTGGAGCAGGAGCGAACACAGGGTGTTAAACAGGAGAATAAAGGGAAGACAATGAAGGAGAACAGAGGGAGTGGTCATTCCTGGTCCGACTCCGCTGCACTCATTCAGAAGAAGAGTGCAGGAGGGCGAATGACGGAGGGGCGTTTTCACACTGTTTGACTCAGATCGGAATGTTCACACATCCATCCATTGTCAATCTGGATTCAGGTCACAGAGGTAGTTGGCCGAGTAGGGTATCCCAGACGTCCCTCTCCCTAGCCAGGCATTCCTTGGTAAGATGATATATGTAGTCCCTAAAGCAAGTCCCGGGTCAACACCGGGGTCTATTCCTGGTTGGGCGTGCCTGGTAAAACTACGACGGAAGGTGCCCAGGAGGCATCCCAACTAGATGCCTGAACCACCTCAACTGTCCCCTTTTGACATCAGGGAGCAGGGTTCTACTTTGAGATTCCTCCAGATGTCTGAACTCCTCAACCTTTCTCTAAGGACGAGCCCAGCCACCCAACAGAGAAAAACAATGTCGACAAGTTAATCACGACCTCGTTCTTTCGGTCCCTACCTAAAGCTTGTGACTTTTGGTCAGGGTTGGAACGTAGACCAGTAAATCAAAAGTGTTTGCCTTGCAACTAATCTCTTTCTTCAACGCAAGGAACTGGTCCAACACCCACACTACTGCTGATGCTGCATCTACCTACCTGTAGCCTACGTCTTTCGCTCAATCTTTCCATCACTTTTGAACAAGACCCCAAGAGATTTAAATTTCTTAAAGTTGGGCAGCAACTTCCCCTAAACCGGTTTTCCTGCAGAAAGTCATGCTACCATATTATCTAGCTATGTGTAGATTAGACTCATGTATATCAGATGACCTGTTAACATACAATACATCACTATGGATATAATACAAAATCACAAAGCATGTCTTTGGAATTCAGTCTGTGTTTGTAATGGTTGTGAAAACAGTCGGTGTAGTGTCCTGATGGCATTTTTATAAAAAAATGTATAGACCTATGGCACAAACAAAGTATGAGCGTGACTCATACAAAGAGACTATGCAAAAAACAATTGAGCCAACTTTTTTCTCAAAACTAAATCCCCAGAGCTTGGAGTACCCCTTCAAAAATGGTACAAGGTGAAATGCAATAAAGTTCACTGATGTAGAAACTGTGGATAAAAGAGAAGCAAAACAATACCACTCAATCTTAGTTGGATGAACTACAATTCATTGCTCGGTCACTAGACAATCTGACCATGTGCTGCCTTCATCATTTAAGGCTTTACTCCAAGTTTATAGACACTCGCTCTCAGATTGGCTCCTATGGACTGTGCGATAACAGCAATCTTGCAAGTTCACTGCGTGTCACACTCTGTGAGAAAGGTCTAATAAAATCTTTGTGGAATCTCAGTCAGACAATCAGATAGTGTGATGAATACCTTGTGGATTTTTGTGTGTCAATGTAAACATGGGAAAATATGCCATCCTTCTGTACCACATTCAAGTACTTCTGGTTTTTGTTCTAAAAAAAATCTTCTTTGTTGCATCAGACAGTTCTGGAACATTTCATTGTGTATTAATGGCTGTTTATTATTTTGCTTTGTTTCGTCTGATTCATGATAATTATATTCCTATATTTATGTCACTCTCAGTTTAACAAAGGCTCACGAAAGCTCCAAACTGATATCTTTGCATGTTTCACGTTACACCCCTAGATCACTATTTAGATTTGATTTGATCAGGAGCCACACAGAACAATAGAAGATATCAGGGCCTCACGTCTTTAGCAGGTGGTCTAATATGAGTGCCTGGGGGATGAAATGTACACACAACCGAGAGAGATCAACGGCTGAGAGGCAGAGACTCTGTCGACCTCCACCTCCCTGCTCCGTGTGTGGTCTCTCTGGGGCCCGGAGGTCTTGCTGTGGGCCTCTACTAGGAGTCAGTTGAGGGATAAATCGTCACCCGTCAGCAATCCAACAAAATCACCTCCGGCCTGGAAAATCTGAAAGTGCCATGTTTTGATCCTCACTTGTCAGTTACGCGCTTAAGTTTGGCATCTGTTGACAAGGTGCCATTGATCTACGCACTTTGACACACATGATGCATCATCACAACAGTACGAGTCCTGCTTTACCCAAGTGAGCACCCTTCATATACAAAGTGCTCTTCATTTGCAGGTCACTTCAGCGAGGAGCTTGTGGAAATTAGAGCTCATTGAGAGGTGCTCCCTGCCTGTTCTGTCCCATTACAGCTGTGAGAGGGTGGCAATGTACCGCATATCGGACTTTTCACAAATACACACACTCTCACACCTGTATATTTACGTGCAGATTCTTGTTGCCTGATGTATTTTCACTTTCCCGAACTGTTGCAGTCCAAACAATTTCAGTTTAAAATTGTTCTGCATTTGAAGACTCTCTTAATATTACATATTTAAGATCATATTTGTGGGAGAAACACTGCTAAATGAAAACAAAACACAACAAATCTCAGTGTCTGTGAACAAACTCAGGCGATTTTTTGTTATTACGTGCAATCAAGACGTGCATTATCCACCATCTTGACTTTACACTCCCTCTACAACACAATTATCCCTGGCCCTACTTCACACAAGTCAATAGCATCAGTCAAAGTGCAGCTGCTCCAAAACTATTGTGGATTCCACCAAATCAAATGTGGGAGAGCATATTGACACTGCAAGCTCTGGAAGGTTGCAGAGTCCAAACACTGCTTTATTGGTTGTTATTTCAACTCATTGCACTCGGCCTCAGGGTGTAGAGAGAGTTACACAGTTTGAAGCGTAATGATAGATTAACCGCCATAACCACAGGCTGAATACTGAAGCTCGGACTAGTTGTGCGTGTATGTGTGTTTTTGTGTTTGTGCACATGTCTATCTAAAGTTTGGTCGATTATTGGTTCAATGCCATCAATATGAGGCCATTTAAAGTTGTGAGGACATTTTGTCTGGTCCTCACAAATTAGGGTTAGGGTTAGGGTTAGGGTTGACTAGTTTAGGTTAGGGTTAGAAATTTAGCTGTGATGGTTAAAGTTGGGTAAGGGGCTAGGGAATGCATTAGGCCAGTATTTGTCCTCACAACATCTAAAACATTTCCTCCTAAAATTGTAATAAACCAGAAACACTGATAATAAGCCCAGACACCCATTTGTTAACAAAACCGGTTAACCTTTGAGGGTTGCAGGGGGAAAGTATCCCAGCGGACTTTGCACAGTCTCATTAGTATTTATTATTTGTATGGTGTGTTTCATGGAACTAAAAGACACTTGACGTGGAATTTATAGGAAAGACATGGTAAAAAAAGATACTTTAAGGAACATTAAGTTAAGGCCAAACCATGTCCTAGCTGTTAGTCAAAGTTGGAAAAACACAAACACAAAATGTATTCCACAAGTGTCATAAACAGGTGTTAATCCACGGAAAGGGCTTTACTGTAAAAAACACTATAACTAAGACAGGACATGTTATGAAAACCGCAAATTAAAGTCCAATTATCATAATTAAAGTCCGACATCTCATGTCCAGATGTCGATGGGGAGCTCCTTCCACCATTCCACCAAGAATATCTTCTTAGAATAATATTAGAAATGAGAAAATATAACAACGTCATTCTTGCCTCATACAATTAACACAATCATATATAGAAAGCATTTCTGAAGAGTTTTTATGTTGAAGAAGGGATTTGAAAGTAGACGGCGCGCTGCAGTTTCTGATGTGCTGGGGGAGAGAGTTCCAGAGGGAGAGGGCAACCATTGAGAAAGCTCTGTCACCCCAGATCCAAAGCTTGGTCATGTGTGGAATGGAGAAGAGCTGGGCATCAGAGGAGCGAAGGCTGCGTAAGTGGTGTGGTGGTGGAGCATGTCTTTGAGGCAGATGTACCATAAAGAACGCTATTGCAATAGTTGATTTCTGGATGCGATGAAGGCAGGGATCGGGGTTTCGGCAGCAGAGAAGGTGAGTGGTGGATGAAAACGTGTTTTAGGTCTAAAAAGGCCAAATTTATTTGCTCCAATCCATCTGCAACTAATTCAAAACCCGGCCACCAGGGTTCTAACCAGGTAACAAAGAAGAGGACATGGTTCACTGATCCTGACATACCTCTATTTCTACCTATTGGCTTTGGAACCGACTACTGACTGACTCCTAAAGTTCCAACCAGTCGGTATTGACTTATAATGCAGTTGTTTCATCTGATCACTACTTTACTGCTTGACTGTAAGTATGTCATATAATAATAAAGATTATCAAAGCTCATCATTCTGTGATTCATAGTTTGTGTTTTTATGATTATATCCTGTGATTCTCTTCTATAGAAGCACTGAGGGATGATTGTGTGGGGTTATGTGTGCACTGCATAAGTATGCATACATAAATATATTGTACATGTGGTTTATTCTAATTTATTACATGTGTTCTGTAGCGACCTGTATATGCAGTATGTAAGGAAGCAGGAGATTAACATAAAACGAGCTCTTTATTATAGGTTGCAAGTGGTGGCTGAAGCCTGCCTTCACATGTCCATGCTGAGTTTTCTGTAGCTGCTATCTAATCTACCATCACCTCCCTTAAACAGCAGGAACCCAGCTTCATGCCAACTCCGTGTCCTTGAACGTGTGACTGTAGCGGAATGAAAAGGAGATGGAAGAGAGAAGGTACGGGTGAGAAAGGGGGGAGAAGAGGCGGGACCGGCAGAGAAATTATTCAAATAACGGTTCGATTTGTAGCACCAAAGGGTTCCTCATTAGCATAACTTCAAAACCTTGCTACTCCAGTCTTAATAATACATGCGCTCTGAGTCTCTCCATCAATCACCTCACACTCAGTGATATTTCTGTTGTTCTATTTGTTATGAGGCAACGAAATGTGGAGCTGAGTGGGAGAGGGGCAGGGCAGCAAACTCTTTGCGCACACACACACACACACACACACACACACACACACACACACACACACACACACACACACACACACACACACACACACACACACACACACACACACACACACAAACACACAGACAGAAACACAACCTCTTCCTCCCCCTTGTCTCAGAGGGGCAAGGCAGTGGGACATCCTGATCTTTGGTTTATTAAAAGCGGCCTTGTGTCTTATCTGAGAGGCAGACCACTCATACCAATTAACATTCCAGTGCAGTGTTTTTGCAGAACTGGAGGCTGAACTTCCTTCCTCACGCATACACCCACACCCACACGTTTGTATAGCCACTAGGGATAGCCTAGCCGCTATCCCTAGCCCCTTACCCCAACCATCCAAACTAAATGCCTAACCCTAACCCTTAACCTAATTCAAATCCTAACCCTAAAACCAAGTCTTAATCCCCGAAAAGTCCATTAAAGGGGGAGTCACAAAGTGAGGAACGGCCAAAAGGTCCTCACTTTCCCAAAATGTCCTCACTCCATAGGTTGTAGACTCAAACTGGTCCTCACAAAGCTGTACAAGAGTACACACACACACTCAGGCTGTTGTGAGAGATGAAAGCACAGTGTGTTTTGCTGAGAGAATAAAGCAATAATATTTCAAATAAAAGAAGAATGAAAGTAGTAGGCTGTATCTTGAGCGGTATGGGCAAAGTCAGCACTGAGAGGTTTATTCTGGCCTGGCTTCACTGGGTCGATCCGTCCACGAACAAACATGTGAAAAAGAGAAACAGATGGACTCTGGTCTTATTGTTACGACTTAGAAAATAGCCTTGCTTCCAAGAAGAAGCAACAACCTCAATAAGTTACAAAAAGTTTTACCAAAACTTATTTGGAGAACTGGTACATTGTATTCCTCAAGCATTAAAGTATGTGGCTGACTAACATACTGTATTGGTTAGGGTTAGGGTTAGGGATGAAATGCCAGTATTGGCATTTCATCAAATAATTCGGTAGTCAGTATGATCTACAACTGGTATGATAGACACACTGTTTTTGTTATCTATAGACGGTTTAAGCCTTTACAACTTATATTCTAATATTAAACATGAAGTAAATGTCGATGTGTACTGTGAAAGGGGGCACGCAAAGGTACAAACCCACTGAGAATAATCACTCTAGTTCATCTTAAATATATGAGCATTTTAGCATCTCTTTTTTTTGTTCGGCTAATTTGATCCATTTTAAGTCTGAAACTGTTTCAAGCTAAAAAAAAAAACGGATAAAAAAACTTGTGCAGCACCAGACAGCAGATAAACAAACAAATGGCTGGTGAACAAATATATGCATTTAGCAGCTGAGGAGGCAGCTGGTGGAGATCAAATCAGAGCTAATTGAAAAGTTGGTTAGACACACAACTCCAAATATTTTTTTACGTCTCGTAGCCAATAGAAAAAACACTGAATGTAGATTCGAGCACTTCACTTTTCAAGTCTTTTCATTTATTCAAATGAAGGCAGATAAATAGGCTTTAAAGGTTTATGGTTATAATGTGTCCAGTTTATTAACAAAATAACATGACCAAAGTGATTCAGACACAAAAGATTTCAGGAACGTAAGTGACATGATGTACACTAAGTCTTGGCTCTTTGTTACTTGTCTGTCATATGAAAGAATCTGATACATTCGGATTAAAACACCCAATGAATACTGAGGATTTGTAGTAACACACTGGTATAAAATATGGAGGAGCTGAAATCAGTTGGGAGGCAATCAGAAGCAGGGAGCTTCCCCTCTTTGTAGCTGAAAAAGAACACAGCAATCCCATTAATACAAAGGCAGTGTTCATCCCCCAATTTCTCTCCTTTGGCAGTTAAGAGGACGAGGCTTTGTTCAGTGTCCTCATGTATCATTTTGTAAGTTTTGTAATGACAGGCGAAATGAAGCTGCAATATTAAAACCAAATTAGCAGGTCTCTGAAGGGCTGTAGCTCTAACAAGGACTTCATATAAAGTGAAGTGGAAAGTTACAGACTCTATAAGATGACACTTAAAAAATATCAGTATTATAACTGAAGCCTTTGGGATAATCTCCAATATTCTTATAAGAACATTATATTTTTGTTGAAATCAGAGCAGCAAAGATTTCCCATCTGTCTAAGTCCAACGCATTCCCATGAGTGGAAGTAACAATGGTTCTGTCTTTTATTTCTTTTGTAGTGTCTATTATAGATAACTATGACCACAAAATATAGAATTCAAAGAAAATCAAGCCATACCTATTATAAAACAATCCTCAAACTTCATATGTTACCTGCTGGGCCCCTTAAGGTAAGTCTAAACTACACGATATGTGGCGATAATGGATTGAGACCGGTATCCGAGGCTCTAACCCTCCCCATTTACGCGTGAGGCCGTGGGTGTGCTGTCCCAATTGGTGAGGTGTGAGGCGTGAAGGACAGCCAGCCGTACACACCACACAGGAGATCCCTGGATTAGTTCTGCTCGCTGGTCCTCTACCGCCGCCACTCTCTGCTGCATCTTCACCAGGCACCCATGTGTGTGAGGAACATTTGGCAGTATGTGGCAGATGGCATATTGGGGCATGTAAATGCATTTTTTATTTTGATGGGCACGGTTATGGAGATTTTTTTAAATCCCTATCATTAATGATATGGTATGAAAAGGACCATATAAGTTTAGAATGAATCACTTTGAAACACTATTTAATACCCTGCACTCCAGGGGCCTGAAAGGTCACAGTGAGATTCTTTTCCCAAGGCAATACTTTACAATATGCTTTGTTATTGGGCCAATCTTCAAGAGAATTATAATACACTGCCTGATAAGTGCTACATTCTGCAGACACTACAGAAAGGAGAGATGATCTGACAATTAACATTGCTCATTTACAAAACTCATGCTGTGACAGTATACACAATAGCTAATGGTTCTGACCACAGCTGCAACCCTTTCAGGCTGGGGGTGCTGCTGTGGAAATTCATATGGTTTTGGTACATCTGCAAATGAGTTGGGTGTAAGGCAACGGAAGGCCAGAAAGTCAGGATTAGGACTTGCTACTACAATTAGTATCAGTATATCTCAGTAATTCAAGAGTAACTATTCTCTGCTGCTAATTAGCTGCAGGAATACCCAGTCACACTTGTGGGGTGCACCTACTCCCAATGTGACACAGTGACTGGAACTCATATATAAATCATAATATCATAGCATAATAAAACTCAGTTTCCCTCTGTGAATAAAAAAAGAAGCAAATGTATTACAAGATAATGCAAATGTGGCCATGGTAAAATTCCCATCATAACCATTTCATCACTGTGTACTATAAGCCGTTTTGAGACATGAACTCCAGAGAATGTCAGCACAGTGAGGTCTGGACTTTCTCCGGAGTTTGCATCTCACATATAAGGAACTAATACGCATTCACAACAACACAGAAATCTCTGGAGTGTTCAGGTGACGGGTGGCGCAGGACATCTTTGTGTTTACAGCACAGTCTGCCTTGATATATTTATAATAATTTTTGTTTTATGTCTGTCACGTGTTCGAAAACATTATCAACTCACCCACTCACTGCAGTGAATAATCTCCTGTTGTATCTGAGCTGAGAAACTCCATAACATCTAAAGCGGATATTTTCATTCGTTCTTCATTCGCCCCTCTGGTTAATTATCTGGATTTACATTTTAGAGATTATTCTCCTCACCTTGACAACGGTCTACTAGCCTGTCCATGGCACATTACTATGGGTCGATTCCAAGGTTGTAGGGACATGATCCCATGAGCAGTGGCTTTAGACTCTAAAAGTCCAGTCTACCTTTTACCAGGTTGTAATGAAACATCTTTACTCTGACAACCAGACACACTATATTCCAACTCACTGCTTTCAGGAGGGATTGTGGAAAGGCAACAAACATGCCCTGAGGAGACATTGGAAACATAGTCTGGTGGTGGACAGTGACCTTTTCTGCCACCAGAGCAAGAGCCCAAACTTTTCATACCATTACGACAGAGGCACAGCTCAGGGGAAACACTGCCACTCTCCACTGCAACACAAAATAAAAAAGAAAGTGTGGCAAGTCACAAAGTGAAGACGGCAATCCCCCTAGGGGAGGGACCGTAATTTGTGACCATTTAATAAAACACCCACAATCATCCCCCGCAACGCAAGGCCTGCTGGAGCTAAGTGCATGTTCTCTTTGCACCGCTGAAGGGGATGTAATTATTACTGAGAGAAGCTGTAAACATACACTTTGCTTCAATCCTATTCAAACAGTTCCACTGGAAAGGAGCAGCTGGTCCCACAGCCTTTCTATAGTCTTATTAAATTGTGACAGAACAGGATATATTTAGTTGCGGCACTGGCAGGTTGACTGTGCAGCATGTACACACAAACCTTGGTTCAGGTTTTCAACTGAACCTGACCACATTCACGTCTGGAGCCTCTGGAAGTATCAGCTTTACACCAGCCACATCTCCTGATCCACACTTACTGAAGCCAAACATGCAATCTTTTAAGGATTCTTTTTTTGGTTCTTTGCCTCACATGAGGTGTTGGAAATGGCATGTTCTAAGCACGGTTACACTCATTACTGTATTAAACACAGACAGGAATAACTTGAGGGCTTCATCATTACAACCTGCAATTTCCTCAAAAAGATTGCATATTGGACTGTGGGCGGAAGTTGACTGCGTGGCTACAAACCCATTTCATCCTGTCTCAACCGATTCATGGAGCTGGATCCAGTTGTAAAACAGCTCCTCTCACTCGGTGTACATTTACTTATTAAAGTCGTTTTTTCCCTGGCCCATTAACATGCCTTCAGTGCACCAAATGATAAACAGCATCCTCAGGCTCATTCTGACATTGAATGAATCAAAATGAGTAATAACCAGTGTTTGAACACTTCCTGAAGCTGAGGGACCGGCTGACAAGAAATCATTCTGAAGGCGACATGGCCTAAATGTCACTTGGAGTAGAAATTCTCCTGTGGAATTGTTCTTATTAATCATGTAAAAATGTGGCTTGAAAGAGGCAGGGAAGGCACCAAAAATAAAATTGAATGAGTGTGTATCTGCTCAATAAAAAGTAAGATTAACTTTAATAAATCCTCTTCTATCTAAATTATGTTGAAATCAGGCCATGCTGCTGGAGCTCAGTGGGCCGAGGGCCAGCGGTGCCTCTTCCTTCAAATGAAAACAAAACACTGGCTTCTCAGAGGTGTCAGCGAGACACAAACAGAGGGATGGAGAAAAAATTAAGTAGTCCTGGCTGGAGCTGCCTTATTAAATCTCCTCCTCTGCACAATCAACACTGAGAGGGTAATGTCAACACTTAATGGAACATTTAAATTTCCTTTCAGCTGAAGAGATGGAGCTGAGCTTTGGTGAACACTTTTAGCATAAGCATGTGTGACATGCGTGTGAACTGAAAGTCCAACCAGCTAGTTACTGGCTACCTGCTGCTAATGTCACAATTTCTGTGTGTACAGAAACTTGATGTAACTGAGCTCAGTCGGACACTGAAACACTCAAACTATCTTGTGAAGGAATGATGGACGGGAGGCTTGCTGCTATTAATGTGCTGCTATTTATTGACCCTGGCATATCTATCCTGAAGTGACCAAGTTACACAGTAAAATGATACAACTGAACATGGAACATATGTACACGGAGAGGAACATAATATAATGTACTGTATGGACTGGTTAGTCATGCAGTTGGCTTGTCACCCTACTCACACCCAGCTTCTCATACCAAGCATTTCACAGCCAGCACAGCGTCAGATCAACACAGTCTTTCAAGCTCCAAAATAAGATTTATTTTCAAGTCACAACAGGCATGCAAGATATATTATTATATAAGACTAAAATCAATCAATCAATCAAATTTTATTTGAAAAGTCCATATCAACAAATCATAATTTGTCTCATAGGGCTTAACAAGGTGGGAGTTCCTCGGTCCTTAACCCGTAAGTTATTGTCACTAATGGTAGAATAGGTGAGAAGTCATATTGTATATCAAGCAATCTTGTTGTAATCATAGTCCACTATCAACTGCCACCACAATCACTATCCACCACCCCGATCAACAATCCACCATCATCATCCAACACCATTGTCCATGATCAGGATCCACCATCACCATCCATGGTTGGTTCATCGATTTTTTTAATAAAAGATTCACAATTTTGTCTATTAAGGCTAGGGTTGATAATCTTAGAAAAGCAAGCAAGAGCAGGCTACACTTTGTAAAACCAGTCCATCCCACCCCCTCCCATCAGCCCTCTAGTCAAAGCTACTCCCCAAAAACACATTAACATGCACTGATTTAAAACTGGTAGAGGCAGAGTTAACGTGACTTGCTCACCAACCTCTGACTATGCTCTCTGATTCAGTGGTGTAAGTTTCTCTGGCTGAACACTCGGGTCATGTGCAGTGAGAGCATGGGCCGGGCTGTGTGCACATGACCTGCAGAGAATACATACTTCATACCTACTGGGACAGGAAACTATGTAAGTCACTTCACCAACATGTATATTAATGGTGGGTGGTACCACAACTATACAGACTATGTTACAAAATGAACCCACAGTTCAGTTCAACATTTACAAGCTATAGATCCTTATTAGGTCAATTTCACATTGTTAAGCCACAGTGGGAATTTTCCCTCCCTTCTGGGTTACAAACAATAGAATATGTTAGAGGAATGAATTCTGTTTCGTGACATCGTTAAAAGGCCTATGTGCTGCCATGTAACATATATTAAATATATATAACATAAAGAACTGAGATGACTTAAGTATCTTCATAAATGATATTTAACAAGTTGCTTTGCTTGAAGTCCTGTTTCATAAAACCTTTCAGAACAAGAGTTAAAAGTCATATTGGTTCACACGACACAAGCAGTCAGTGACAGTCATAATTGGCATCTTGCCACTTGAATACTATGTATTTCCACATTATTAAAATTGCCTTTATCTCAGTGAGGCTCCAGAGACTTAATTAAACCAATGACCTTTTGAAAGGGCGTGGAATTCAAGGATGATATGACCTTGGTTTGAGAAGTGGTGCTCCTGGAAGGATAACTGCTGCGTCCTTATATCAGTGCACTTAACCTCCCCTGACCAGCATTTACGTACAAACTGAACCTGTGTACCCCAGGAGATTTCTGCAGCTACACCAAAGGGTGGTTTTATATATTTGTAAATGCTGAAGCAGCTTCTGAAGTTTTACAAAGAAAGGTCACAATGAACAGAGTACTAAAAAGGAAAAAAGTTTTTAATGATTCCATTCAGCTGTGATCACGCATACTACATCTGAATGCAAAGAGCAGCTATCTCTCTGCATCTTGTAACAAATCAAGAAGGTAAAAGATCGTGAAAAGTGGCGCTTTTGTTTAAGGTTGCTATGCAACTATAAAATAAAGTGTTGAGCCCGGATAACCTGAAGTAACTGTAAGGGAAAATTCAACTGACCAGCTGTCTCACTGCTGTGACCTTGACAAACAGGGAGATTGCTACATCAGACGGACACAGCAGATAGACACAGATGATGATTTCATGTCTTTATTAAATATTATGTTTTATGAAGCCTCTCTTCGTATTAGTTTTGGCATATCTTTTTTCATGTTGTTTTATGAAACTTCTCTAATTATAAGTTCTGGCTTTTGTGAACTTGCGGCCAGTTCCATTTTGAGCACCCGTTCTTGTTGGGTAACCTCTGCAGAGCTTGCTATTAAAAAGACTCAAAGGCAACTCCAGTCTGAGAATTTCCATCACATAACAAAGGTGAATATGCTACTGAAATTAAATACAATAAACAACAAAATGTCATTGCTCTGCTTGTTCATAAAAGTCAAAGACGATAATACATACATTTAAGACATCAATTGTATAAGGTGTACTCATCTTAAAATAAAGCTAAACTATTTCAGATATTTTTTTAAAGAGATATTTCACCCACGTTTTTAAAATAATAATATCTAAGAGCTCAATTAAGGATGCTGTGTGAGTTGGCGGCGATACAGTGCACGTCAAAGAACCGTCAAATCAAGTGAAATGTTTTATGCTGTCTTGAAATCGAGTCCCTAATGTCAGGTCTCTGAACAGATATCTCATCTGAGGCCAGGCTGCAGCTCCTGGTTCAGTTGCACAGACACAACTCTGGTGATGTACTGGTTCCTTAAAATCTGCCAGCGCAGTAGCTCACTCCCTCAAAAGAAGTACGAGACCATGACAGAAACAAAACATGACCTGGAGTCTGGATCAGCTTTTTGTCTCTAGCCACGTCACCAAATGACTGCTTTGAGCTGCCAGGAACAAGATTAACATTTTCTCAGCAGGAAAGAGAAACAGCGTACTGTAGCGACTTCTTCTAAATCAACGACTAAAGAGAGTCCTTTTGTCAAAGTGACTAAAGAAAAGGCTGACCATTTTGCTGAACTTTCTTTTTCTTCTATTCTTCCACAGAGAGGTTCAACCTCAGTATAAAGCTCCCAGGCAACCAACCAACATCAAGGCCTGAATTGTTTGTCAGGTGGCAACGAAACATGATTCTGCCTCTTTGAAATGAGAACATCAGCCCTTTGGAAAACAGTGAAAGCAAGGGCAGCCCGAGAAAGTCACTAAACAGAAGCTGGGAAGTTATAGTACAGCTGTTATTAGGGGTCTGCGACAGAAATCCCTAACAGGACACAACAGTGTATAATTGGACTTTATTCCCAAATGGCAGAATGGGATCCATTTTACCAAAAATGGTATCAACTACTTAAATAATCCCAGAAATCCGATACATCTCAAGTGCTTTGAAATTCACTCTGGGCTTATTATAATAAAACATGACATCAGCATCATCTAATCCTCAACATGAAGGTTTACGAGCCTGCCACCAGACATCGTCACACTGGCAGTCTATCATTCTGACTGTGTGTTGTCTTTTATCTTTTGGGGGACCTTCAGTGTATTTAAATGATTTTGATAACAGTTATATAAATTCAGTGTAGTAAACCACTGTACAACAGTTTGAAAGGAGGTTGAACTCACCTTTGTCTGAGGAGAATGACCCATACAAAAATCAGGCGAGGTTAACATTTATCACTCCAGAGTCACGACACTTGAGACGCTCCACCTGAAAAACAGAGAGAAAAATATATGAGATTCCTGAATTAATCTTTAAATAACACGTTTCGCATTTTGGTAAACAGTTGAACATATTTATAAAGGCCAATTAAATGTATTTAAGAAACAATGAAAAGTATTTAACTAACAAAGTGCAAGAAAGCTTATGAGCTTATATTCCAATGTCTGTATGAAAAAATCATTTTAATCAATGCTACCTATGGCCCCAACATTTTATTTAAGTCAAACCAAAGCAGGTGATAAAATATTGACTTAAACATGGTCCATTAAGACAACAGCTTTATGAATAGTTCCAGAAAACCTGTTCCAACTGAACGGCCAAATCTTGATTTTAAAACCACAACATCCTCTGATAATATCCAAGACAACAGTGCTTTGATGTCGTTCTTTGTACTTGTTAGGATGATCACTCAGAGAGGAAGTTAGAAGCTCATTATTGAGTATGTCAGCTGCTGCGTGGTCAGCAAAGAGTTGTTCAGAAAGTAGACAAAAGCACGCACATCTACACTGTCCAGGTGCTAGACAGAATTGATGAAAACCATAAGACGAGAAATGTCCACACCCATAAAGAGAAGTGGAGTGCGGAGGGAGAGCCCAACCTTGTTGGTCTGTGCTGGTGAATCTTTTGTACAATAAGTTATTAGGCTTTGCCCCCCCAATAAATATCACAAGATTTGTTTCTAAAATAAGGCAGTGAAGAGGTTTGAAAAGGCAGTAAATCTAGCAGCAGGAACAAAATTGGCAGCACCGACTGTAAACGCCCCTGATGACATAATAGAAACTGTTGGTACCAATTAATTTTGAAAGAGCAACAGCCAATGAGGATGCTTATACTGTAATGTCGGTCAGTCAGTAAGTGAACTCTTGTTGTGGTCGAGCCAAGAACAAGGCAGACTGAGGCAGGTTTCCCTCATATCCTCATACACAGACTCATATCCTGACACTACCTGAGTCTGCAATAGTCCTTAATCATTTACTTAATACGATTAAAATTAATAAGGGAAGATTGACTTCCTGTGGTGAAGGAAGCACATCAGCAGCTGACAGTAATGACTGTCAGCTATTACATTTATAATTTAAGATCATCACTGACGGTATCAGTCTATCACTGGTCTGAATGAGATGCTGGAGAACCTTTGTGAACAAGTGGTGAAGGGGTGACCTACGTGAATAAAAGGCCGGGAGTTCTACTTGAGGGCAGCAGCATGAGGTGGTGAGGCTGCTGTCCTGTTTGGTCAGGGGGCGAGAGAACACAGGACCTCCAGCTGAGCACTTGACCTCCGTCTCCATCATCCCTCCCTCTTCTCTCTCTGAGCTCTTTAACTGACTCTGTTCTCTCTCTGTCTCCTTCAGTAACAGTTAGCTGAGCACTGCTGATACCCGGGGAGGAAACATTTGCAACATAAATGTACTGAAATAAAAGTACCACAATTACTTTTCTACTTGAGCAAAGTATTTGCTTTTAAATATATTATATGTATCAAAAGTAACCACTTGTCAGTGTAGCCTATTCCCTCACGTCTACCACATCATTAACTCTGTTTACTGTATATTTTATTTAATACTAGGGTAGTTCAGACTGTTATATTAATAAAGAATGCTGCAGATGATGCTGCTGAAAATATTTGCAAAGTTATATTGATTTAGTCTCTTCTGATCCATTTTAAGATGCAATAATATGAAATGCATCATAAAAATGTAGAAGTTAGGAAAGCAAAGATATATGTAGGTTCTAGGTTAGCTTCATATTTTGGACATGTTCTTAATAAATAAATAAAACTAAAATATGCACTAGATTTACAACAAATAGTCAAAATAAATAAATGTCCAAAAAGGAGTAGGAAGAAGGAAATACTCATCTTTCTTCAAGACATTGGTGAAATGACTCATTATTCAAACATTCATCATAAACAGCTTAATCACAATCAGCAGACATAAAAGTTCATGACTCAACGAGAGAGCAGATAAAACTATAGAGCAAAGATAAGCATTTTCACATTCTATTCTCTTTTTCATTGTGCTATTTCACCTCCACTCTTATCCATTTCATGTGTTCAGTATATTGGTTTTAAACATCTGCTCTTCCATTTGAAACAGCAGCTAAATACCACTGGATAATAGCAGATTTCTTGCTTTATACATTATTTGACCCATTTTGAGATCAACCAAGTCTTCAAACTTTAGTGCTTTTAGTTTTATAAAAAGTGTCTGTAGGGTAAAAGTGAAAACTAACTGAAAACAAATCGTCTTAGGTAAAGTACAGATGCTTGAAAATGTACTTAAGTACAGTAACAAAGAAGATGTACTTAGATACATTCTGTCCGCTACATGTGAAAATGTCACACGTTGCATATATCCACAGTGTCTAAGTAAACGACTGTGATGGCTGCAACTAAATGAAGCACAAGCAGATCAATAAAACACATTTAAATGAAGTCCTCCCCAATCATCAACATTTTTGTTCGGCTGCAAATACAGAAAACCAAACCAACTGAAGAAACACTGATTACACTGCATTTGTTATTTGCTTGCACTGATTCAGTTTTATCTCTGAAATCTTTGTCCCTTCGGTGAAGATGTTTTCTGGGGTTGTGTCGTGTCTGCGCTAAGCTCCCTAGAGCTGCTGTGAAGGAAACAGATGAAGTTCCAAGTAAGAGATTTTCTAAACTAATTTAGGTTCTTTCCTTGCACCTTCTACAACTACAGAGTCATATAAAACAGGCGTACATTCTCAAAAAACGATTTTCAGTCCACAGCATAAAAAACCCTGCCTTGCTGCGAATGGGACGACATTTACAATTCCCAGGGGGCTTGCGAGGGAAAGTGACAGAAGTGCTTGCAAGCGGCCGCCTCATTCACTGGTAGTGCTCATTTTGCAGGATCTTTTATGTGACACCATTACAGCTGAAGGGTTGTTTTTTCTTGGTGTTGTTTTTATAAAGGGGTGATTCAATGCTTTATGAAAAGAACAAAAAAAAGATGTGTTCTACAGAGCAAGCAAACACAGACTTGAACTTTCTTTTCAACAGCCCCCAGGGGCAGATTAGTTTGAAACAAAGGCATCTTAGAAAATACATCCAACAATCAGTGGCAGCTTTGGGCTGAGTCATAATTTATTACGGGTGCACACTGCACAGTAGCGCCTGTTGGTGTCAGACTCAACACTGGGCATCAGACTCTGAATAGTTGCAAGAAACTGGAGCTAGGAAAACGATCACATTACAGCATTGTTGGGCTTCTATTAAGGCAGATGACATGTTTTGAGTGGAGCTCTGTGGTAGTTATTAGTGGAGACGGTTTTCCCTTTTGTTGTCAATGCTCACGTTTCATCGCCCTAGAATCAGTGCATGCTGCAGATACAAGGGAACAGATTGATATCAAAAAGCTTGTTATCGGCCTTCATGTAATCTGTAACCACACGTCTATTACAAGGTCCTTGTAGCTCTCTGAATTGTTTGAGAAAAACACATCCCACACAGGCTTTGACTTAAGACGAGTGGAAAAAAAAAATTCTGTTTTTACTGACTTGAAGAGGTCAATGAAGCTCACTGCCATCGTCTTCTTTTCCTCCTCTTTTCCTCACACACACACACACACACACACACACACACACACACACACACACACACACACACACACACACACACACACACACACACACACACACACACACACACACACACACACAGTGGTCAGAGGTGGGCAGCATCCATAAATAGAATGAAAGTAGGCAAGTGGCTTCTGGGAGTGGCTTTTACTGGGAATATGATTGATTAAAAAGCTATTTGCTCCTCTGCTCTGGCCCTGCATTCCTAAATGACAACCCCCCACCCCCCATCCCCACTGTCCAGATGGGGCTATGAGGGGTCGGAGGAGCCGGCCCGCCCCACCTGCTCCTCCATCTATGGCTGCCAGACCCAGTGCCCCTCCCCCCACACACCCAGCCTCCACTCCCAAGTCACAGTCTGCTGGGCACTTGCAGAGCGACCAGGCAGAAACGTCCAGGCAGGCCTCGCTGGTCTGACAGAAAATCTAGACTTTGTTCCAAAATACAGACGACTCGAGGAAGCTTAAATAAAGGCGTGACGGCAGGTTAAGACAAACAGGAATCGAACACTGAACAGAGGAAACTCAGACAAGGCGAGAATTCGATTCAGTATATTCTGTCACGGTTCACTGGAGCAACACCAGACTGTACAACAGCCACGGCACATACCAATGTGGGGTCTAAATTGTTGAACATGTCCTTGTGTTAGACTTGTATACACAAATATAGCCTCTTGAACAAACAGTGCCCAAATTGCAAAGGTTAAAAAGTAACTTGATACTTGGCGTCTAAATGTTTCTTGGACAGAGCTGACACCTGGGGAATAATGAGTGTTTCCATTTTTCAGAATGAAGATCAATGAAGTGAAGAGGATAAAAATGACTCGAAAAAAAACTATCTGAATGACTTCAAACTAAGTTGATTTTATGTTTTCTAGTTTTACATCACAACTGTATTTTTAAAGCGTGTACCCAACAGTCGATGTTGGAAAAAGAACTAGCAGAATGCAGGAAGAATCATAAGCTTGGAGAAGGAATATCCTTTTTAACTACAGATAAGTCAAGAGCACAATCCAGAATGTATGTACATGTATTCATACTAAATTCATAGAAGGTCACCATAACCTTTACCTTCGACGACTGAAATTAGGATTTTAAATGATTTTCTCAAGGCAAGATAACATATTCACAAGGCAAAAAATGACTTTATTTACCTTGATGTTTGAACTCGAAATTCTAATCAAGTCATTCTTGAGTCTAGCTGAACGCTCATACCATATTTTAAGAAATTCCCTCACGGTGTTCATGAGATGTTGCATTCATAATACCAAAAACATATTTTATAATTCATAGTGACCTTGACAATCGAACTGAAGATTTGTACCAAATTATAAAAATTCCCTCAAGGCTTTCTTGACATATCTACAAGACTGGGACAGGACGGCCAGCTGACCACCCGAAAACGTAACGCCTTCAGCTGCTGGTTGTTGTCAGCCCGGAGGCATAACAACACACAGGCAAGATTCACTAAATCAAAGTTCTTTGAAATTACAAAAACTGATTAGCCCAAGATGAAAGTGAGGAGTAACAAGGAGCAGCTCATGACCCAAAGCCACCACCTCATCAGTCAATCATGGCAGTCAGTCTGTCACTGCTCAGGCATGTTCGACTCCAATGGAACAGACACACTGGCTTTTATTGATAGATGGTTTCACTGCTGACAGAAGCAACAAGATGAATGCAGAGGGATACAGGAGCATGATCTGTGATCAGATTCAGCCACATGCATCAAAACTCAATGGACCACATTTCATCACTCAGCAGGACAAGGACAAGGATCTACAACGTACTGCCAAAGCAGCCAAAGAGCTGTTCAAGGTGAGGATGTGGGATTCCCTCGACTGGTCGAGTCAATGACCTGATCTCAGTCTGACTGAGTAGCTTTACACTTTGAGGAAGACCCCACGACGTGCAAGAGCTGAAGTCCTGGGGGTTGGGGGGTACTCTACCTGGTAAGACAAGTTTTAGCTGATCTGTCAGGTGTTCAGGCAGTCAATTAGTGTTACACATATTTCAAGACAATTTCAAGATAATCATAAAAGGAAATGCAGGTTGACTGCACGTCTCTATCCACTGTCATTATGCAAATATTAGAAGTTAGCTCATTGAGATAAACAGCTGGAGGAGCCTCTTCTGTTGGGTTCCACTGAACCATTGCAGAAGAAGATGTCACAGAACACTTCATGTATTAATATGAGAAAAGTAATAGTCTCATTGTCGCTGCACATAGATGAATTCATCTGCTGCTATTTTTCTCATCAGCAGATGTTTAAGTTATATACTTCATGTAGATCGTGATTGATTTGATTAGAACTTTTCCAGTTCAGCCAAGCATAACATATTTTGGTGTTGTTTTGCGACATATGCCACTCAGTTTCACAGCACCAGGAATGAGAGCTGAACTAATCAATACGTCACTTATCGTCCAGAAAAAATTTATTTGGCAAAGAAAATCCAAACATAAGGATTCGCGGATTCTTTTCTTGTAGCCAGTAGGTCAAGAAAATATTCAAAAGCCGCAGTCATACTGCAAATTCCTGCACATACACTGTGTGAGGTACAGAGACAGAGTTAATAGCTGCAGTGTAACCCCTGGCCCTGAACATGCTGCGAGTGTGTCTGATCACCTGCTGGGGAAAGAGGCTGTGGTGAAGATACAGTGGTAGAAGGGGGGGGGGACAAGCAGGACCATATGGTTCCAGGCCTCACAGTTTGGCTACGTGTGTGGAAGTGCACTTTGGGAAATTAGTGATCCTTCTGTCACTGATAATGAACCATAAAAAAAGACATGCAAGATTGTGAAGAGTGGAGCAAAAATGTTTTCATAGCTATGGATGTAAAACACACATTGGATTGTATTAGTTTCAGATCCATGTGCATCAGCAGGGGTTCCAGAAACATATGATAGACAGAGCTGAAAGATAAACTCTATTTTGAAATGTTAGGGAGCACACTCTCTGTTACCATAGAGGAACACAAGGAACAGTGGAGAAAACATACTGAGCTGTGGATACTGTCAATTCAGTGTTTTTTCACCTTAAAAAAATGCAATATTTTAAAAATGATTTGAACTTATTAAGCTACTACACAGAGCTGCTCATGTCTTCATCAGATTCACGGCATTGACTTTCCTAGAAGACACGAGACTCAAACTCGTGTCTACTGTATGAGCCCTTCTGCAACACATCCTCCGGTTATCTTCACTGTCTGTGGCTCTTGGCTTCAGCAGAGATTGGCTGCAGACCTCTGCAGACTCGGTGGGTGGAGGTTAATTGATGCTGTGACATGACGTAATGTGGAAGTCATTTGCGAGGGGATCTTGCTTCTTTATCAATGACACTAACCAACATACACACTGACCGGAGGGAGGGAGTTCACAGATGTGAGTCACTCCAGAAGGTTTATTCCCACATTTAATGTAAATCGTATTATAACTAAATGAAAGCTGAGGCTGTAAATAATGTAACTGACCTTTTGAAAGTATTTGTAATACAAATGTTATACTTATCATGTTTAATTTCTACTTTAATCACTTATCATAATATGATCAGAAGACAGAATTAAAGCTATAGTTTGTATGTATATAGTTGGTAATTTGTTTCTGAAACACTTTTTATAGTATAAATATAATCATCCTGATAGCCATCAATAAATAAGGTAAAAAAGCAGATGTCTGTGGTCCTCAAAGAACTGTAATCAACATTTGGCCTGAATGAAATTATTTGTTTGTGTAAGTGTCCATCCCTAACCGACCTGTTTGCCTGCATGCACCCTGCCTGGGTTCTTACTGTGCAGGACCAATAGTCTTCAGCTGGAGAGACATACACCTCTGAAGCACAGACATCAGACAGAGGTTAGTGATAGTCACAGTAAAGATGTCTACTAGCTAGTTGTCAGTGCATTTCCATGTGTTTTGGCGCCATAGCGTTGACAGAATGGCTGATGGGAGGGGGAGGGATGTATCGGTCTCAAAGTGTAACCTGCTTTTGCTAGCTTTGCCAGGATTACCAACCCTAGATTAATACATAATAGCTTGTTTGTTTTATATGTAGGGTAAGTATAATCTCTGTCAAGTGCATCATATTTAGCACACATCCAAATCTGAGCAATAAATTCTCTTCTCCACCATCTACGTTGCATTATTTGGCTGCCAATGAGGCAAGAGATGGAACTTCATTCATCCTATCATTTATTTAAAGGATACTGAACCTTTAAGGCCATAATCGAATGCTCTAACCGGTGTCTTTTGTCAATGGCCGAGTAACCTTGCATGGTTGATCAGAGGTCCCAGGAGTGTGCTGCTAATGGGATCAGGGGATAGTCGGGGTGGGGGAGTGGAGGCGGTGGAGGGTCTTACTGGATTTCGGTGACAGGAAAGAACCAAAATTAAAGCCCTACAGCAGAAAGAGAAAAAACCATCAGGACTTTTGCTCCCTCATCACTTTACTCACTCAGAGTGGCTGGCTGATTGATTCATTCTTATGAATGTTAATACTAGAGCAACTCTTCCAAAGCTCACCTTGACAGAATAGATTTTCCTCAAAAAAGAATTCTGCCGTGGAATAATGGGAACTAGTAAAAAGTGCCTCAAAGACTGGATTCAATGGCTGTGAAGTTTCAGATGTGTTTCCCTTTGGTGTAAAACGACTCTCTGCAGAGAGCGGATCTAATTTTAAAACTATGGAACAGATTTAAGACAGGTGTGTTTGACTTTATGACCTATTGTCTCTTTGCTCCATCTTCGGTCATAAAATATTCAGCTATCTTGGGCATGTGGATAATAAGAAGAAGGTTAGTGCTGCGGTTGCAGAAAATCCTCAAAACACAAATTAATTTGTTTTGTTCTCATAGTAACATAGATTTATATTGATAATGTCCTACTCTAGGGCCTCACAAAGCCATACACATAATAATAAAAAACAAAATACATGACAGTTCTTCTGAAAAATGCTTTTTCCCTTTTGAAACAATCAAACAGCAGCTAAAGAAGCAGCAACTTCCACTCTCACCCCTGAGAGTTTGTAAATTAGATGCTCCCAGACAGAAATGTACAAAGGCACTTCTACTTGATATGGCACTAAAAGCTATAGTTCCCTATTATGGTTTATGAATTAGCCAGTAAACACACAGACGTTTTACATCTTTCCTTGTGAGGAAATTCTTTGGCCTAATGCATTCCCTAGTCCCTTAACCTAACCATCACAGCTTAATGCCTTACCCTAAGCCTAACCAAATTCTAACCCTAACCCCAAAACTAAGTCTTAACCATCAAACAGCCCATTAAAAGTGGGTACGAAAGTGAGGACCGGACAAAATGTCTTCACTCTGTAGGTTGTAGACTCGAAATGGTCCTCACAATGATATCTGTACAGGTACAAACACATATACACACACACACACACACACACACACAGCTTTTTTTGGCACAAGCAATGTGTCAAACAAAAGTTGCCAAGTCTGCTGCCTGCAACATAAGATGGAAAGAATTAGAGAAATGGAAATGGTGATTCAATGCTGTTATGAAAACTGGAGCAACGCATGCAATGGCAGAGTGAGAACCCATTCAGACAGACTTAGTGCACTGCAGAATGTCTTCACTCTCCCTGACACCCTCTCTATAGCACTGAAAAATGCGCAAAAAAATGGGGCCGCGAGTTTTTAACACACGCACAGGTTTGTGCAGCTATCCTTATTAAGACTTTGAATTTATTTTAATTTATTTTCAGCCTATCCCCAAACTTGACCATAACAAAATCACGCCCAGCCCTAAACCTAACTTGACCACTTTGACATCTTACCCCTAACCTTAAACAAGCCCTCAAAAGTCTTGCAATAAAAGGGCCAAGTTTAGGTCCCCATAAGGTCTATTGGTCCTGATAAAGTCAGTGTTTATGCTGGAAAAGGTCTTTAAGAGGTAACAAAAACAGGCACACACACACACACACACACACACACACACACACACACACACACACATACATACATACAACCACCCCTCCTTTTGCTCAATCTGCCTTGCGTTCTATTATAAGATTCAATATTTAATTGCCCTGTCACCCCAATGAACGCGAATTTTCCAAATCTGACTCAGATATAAATATGTGCATAATAGTAGTAGAAAGATGAGGTGAATCCAGGTAAAAGACATTATTCCCTCCTGAATTTCCTTGCAAAAGAGAAGCAGACAATTTACATTTTTGGAATTCCACAGCGGGGCAGCAACTCAATATCATGTCCCAAATATTTTGCACATTCAGTGCATTTCAGTCCATTTATACCCTCGGACCTAACTCAGCTCTCCTTTCACGCCCAACAAAGTTACAGTATATTGAATTCTCCCAATAGAAAGTGCAAGTGCAGACCTTTCTGACATCTATTTAAAGCCTTCAGCCATATATCTTAGTCTGGCACCCATCCAGGAGCGGTATATATCGAGGCAGCAGCGGCATTGCAACACAACAGAGCAGATTGGTATTCAGAGTGGCAGCTTCCAAAGTTGAAGCTGCATAAATAGTCTAAACTATTACATAAAGGTAAACAAACAACATTGTGCCGAATCATAGCAGGTCTGAGCTGCGGCAGGCGGATGAATGAAAGGCTGCTCAGCTCATCAAATGGTGTAATAATGTGTCTCAAATCATTAATCTTTGTGTTGGAGGACAGAACGAAAGGTGTTGAGATGAAGGCATGAAGTGAGAGCAGGAAGATAAGACAGCGCAGGTAGACAGAAAGTGGGCCACGCAGCTCAAAGCAAGTTTTCGTCTTTCAGCAGGAACCTTCACCGTGGTAGCAGGAGACCAAACTGTAGCGTAACGTGCGGTAGATGATGTCTTGCAATAGCTGCCAGACCTTTTTTCCCCCAGAAATCATAGCACACAACTAATGAGCTTCACAAGTTTGGAAAAAATACCACACTTGCACGTAGACACACACACACACTAATCCTATTTATTACATTCACGCAGCTCAGTAACAGCCAGACATCTCCCTATACCACAGCCACAATGTGACAATCTTCTCTGTTTGCAGGCAGAGAAATAAATATCCCGTCTTTCACATTTTTTGTTGGTGTCACATCAGCCAACACAAGCTACATCTAATTTGAATGGCGTCTGCAGCCTGCCAGGGGAAGGAATCCAAGATGAGAGACGGGAGAAAGACAGAAGGAGATTCAGTGGGGAGAGAAAGAGCAAAAGGACAAGAAGGATAGGAAATAGGGATGATGGAGGATGAGGAGCAGAGGTGGACTTCCACATCTCAGGGTTCTCCCTCATGAGGGAGTTTTGTGGCAGTCTGTCTGTGCTGCTGTCAAACAGCATCAGTTTTCTCCTCTGCACAAGAGCTCGGGTCGTAAATCCACAAAATCCTGCGGATCCGCTCTCTCACTGTCGAGCCACATGAAGCGCAGTCAAAAGAAACCTGTTGGATTGTTAAACAGTCTATAACTATGATGCTGGAGAATATTAGATCAATCGGCACATCAGTTAAAATGCAGTGTGTGTGGAGAATCAGTCCTTTGAGAAACGTTTAATATATAATAATAAATCAAATGAGCTCATTCCATTATTTATAGGAACGGGCCAGTATGTGACATACTAGTGCGGAATGTGGAAACATTATTAGTTATTTATTACTTTTACTTATGTGCTGACATATTTGCATTTAATATGGAAATATTTCAGTCCTAATGTTTTAGTTGGTGATGTAAAAACCCCAGATCGCCTGTGACTGTCTCAATGGCCCTGCTCAGACCTGGTATTAGCATCTGTCCTGATCACAGGCGCAAAGCTTTTACTTTGTCTGTTCACACCTGGCATTAGAATGAATGTGTCTCCTGTGACCACTTGTGATTGGATCTCACTTCACCGCTCAATATGCAAATCATCACACCCATCATTTGTGTTCACAAAGACTCAGTTTACAGATGTGTCCATTGTCAATTTGTTTGTGTGAGTCTGTGTGTTGGCAAGAGCGGGAGAGATATTACTGAAGGTCTCTGCCCAGTATGGGACTGGTCACCTGCTCAAGTTGAATATCACCGCAGCAAATGTGAGCACTGACAGTGCGGGTGAGATGATGATTGGATATATAAGTTAATTATGAATGAGAAACCTTCAGAATCAGACTCTATCTGCCTCACCTGGTTGGGGAGAGAGGATTTTGACACACAATAGCTGTGTCTTCTGTGTGTCCAGCGTCCACATCCTTCAGAGGCTGCTTTAAAGACACCGGCACAGCTAGATTGTCCCATTTCAAAGGCTTATCCTCATCCATCCACCTCCTCTCCAACAGGTGGATCCTTCTCAGGCCAACCGATACAAGGATTCATTACACCTTGTCACATTAATTGCACCAGCAAGTGACGAGATGTCTGATGATTGAGTCTAATGTTTCAACTCAACTGAAGAGCAATGTTAAAAAGGGGTAGTAAGGGCGAGACAAGCTTGAATCAAGTAAATTCTACCCTATATCTGTACTGCCTTCACGGTCTACAAGGCCCACAAAGGAGACAGCCCCTGAATTTAGACACACCATCGCTGGCAGTGTCAGAAGTACTGTAAATGTGGACATGCAGAATAATAAGGAAACGGGCAATCTCTTGGTGAACCATCATACAGTGTGTGTTGGGTTTGTAGTAAAGCCCAACTTATCTCAACCCGATAATGAATGTGTCCATGACATGTACTAAACAAGATGTTTCACAGCTAAAAATATATTTGAATTTCTTTTTTTCCTGTTTTTCCTGTTTTCACAAAATATAGCTCAGCATACAAACTGTTACAAGAATACCTGCAACAAGCCACTGGTCAACATACACAATATATTTTTTATAAAAGACAATCTGAGAGCTAGAACAGTATTAAGACGTCCTCTCTCCACGTAATACATCTAAAAGCATCTGACTTGTTCACACGGCTTTGAGCAGGTCCTAGCATTACTAAAAGTTCAATGTGTATGTTTTAACGACTGAGCCCTGACCTCCATGTTGCAGGTGAAGGGAAACATGAAGCTGCTGTTCATTATTTGAAATATTGTGGAATTAACAACCTCCCTGAACTGTGTCTTGTCCTCCTGTGTGAAACCATTAAATACTCAGCACACTGGAACAATACGCACAATTCACGAGGTTAAAAAAAGCCACTGTTGTTGTGCCCTCCACATCAGAGACATTGTGCCTTTACAGGAAGCGAGCATTATCATTTTGATTGACAACCAGTCCAGGAGACGGATGTGGACGCACAATGCAGCGCCTGAGGACACAATACACAATGAGAGAGCATAAGTCGTGTTCTTCTACCCTGCTGGTGGCCACATGGTTCTGCTACTGTTCACTGGCTGATCAGAGGCACATCATTCATTTTAAGCTTGTGTACCAATCCTGTTGCGGCAACAGGCGGGACATATGGCGACGGCAGTGTGTAATTGGTTGCTGATGAACGCTGCCTGTAGCTCAGATTTGGACCACAGCGTTTCTGCTCCATCACTTGGTTAAAAGGGTTTGGAATAGTTCACATAAAATAATAACAGAACGTAGATGGTAAAGCAGCCTTGAGGCTATGGGTCTCTGGAGTTATATATGAATGGTTACAAAGTGAATTGTTCATTTGCATGTACACCCACAGCTCAGGCCTGGATGACACGTCCTCATTCCAGTGAAAGTGCACACACTCGACTGTGACTAATTTATCTCCGACTCATTTTCTCCAGGCTTTTAAACAAGCGGGGAGCAGAACAAAAGTCTGTCATGTGTGACGTACAGTACAGTGAAGCAGACTCAGCCTCTGGAAAGAACGGCCTCCATTTACTACAGAAAGAGGATAAAAGTCTGCACCACTTAATTTATGATACAGAGCAAATTAATGGGCACTGACAAGCTCAATAATTTTTCAGAGGCAACAGATAACAATTATAATCATCAGCCACAGAATTAAATAGTCAGTAGAGAGACAGTGGGAATGTGCACTTGTGTGTGTGTGTGTGTTTTGTGCGTGCACATGTGTGTGTATTTTCAATATTTGCCTGCCGCACGGTCAAAGCCCCATTAAAGGCGGACCATCAGTGTTAATGTGATATTGTTTGGTTTATTACAGTCCTGTGTCTGCCAGGATCCCTGACTACAGAGAGCTGACTTCATGCCAGCACTCGCTCCCTCTCTCTCTCTATTTCTCACTTCACTGCTCAACGGTTACACCATACCTTTCTCCTTTTTGTCAGCCTCTGTGTGATGAGGCGACCATGCACCGTGCTATAATTCATCACCCCCATTCATTTAAGGCGGTGACAATCAATGGATTCTCTTCTGTGTTTTCGATCTCAGTCACGATAGCGGCTTTTAACAAGCTTTTAAGTTGGAGAGAATCAGATGAAGAGATACAGAGGGAGATATAAAGTAAGTATAAGAAAGCTCAGCATCAAAACAAGCCCTCGTATTGTCTCTGGCAGATGTCTGACTCCATTAGGGACTCGCATGCTGCTTAACACAAACACGTCAACGGGCTGCAGCCATAAACAACGCAGGACAAACTGACTTTTTCAGAGCACTGTATGAGCGGGCCAGGGCAGTCACACAGGAATGCCCAAGACCTCTTTAGATAAGTTGTGTTATATCTCTCTCGCTCAGTGCTTGTGTGTGTGAGTGTGTGAGTGTGTGTGTGCATGTGTTTGTGTGTGTGTGTGTGGGGGAGACCCTATTATTTAGGGAGGAACTTGTGGAGAGCACAGCTGCCCCCAATGGGTGTGAACACAATGCAGCACCCTGGCAGAGAGGCAGCTCTGGTTTCTGCTGCTGCTTCATTAAGGCTGGAAGACACAGATGAGGTGCTATTGTTGGAGCACAGGTGTTTAACACTAATTAGTCGGCTTATCCTGCTAATGTTGCAGAGACATCAGACGCCGCTCCGGCAGCGTGGAAGAAGAATAAAGAGGATTTCTCACTGCTGTACAACATCTTTTCCCCGGCTTAGAACGTGAGGCGCCTGGACGCTCGTACACTTCATCTTCTGTGCTAATGGCCACTACACAGTGCCAAGTTTGTCTTTGTGTTTGTCTTTGTCCTCACTGTGCCAAGTGCAGACGACACAAACAATCAAATACAAGGTGCCATCACTCGGGACTGCTGTGGGGATTTTAGAGCACGGACTGAGGCAAAAAGTGAGTACACTGACCGAGCTTTAAAGAGTCAGTGGAGGCCACTGTTCATATTTCAGAGTCAAGCTCAGTCACCTCTGGAGATCCAGGAGACGTGTTGCTCTGGAGGGAGGCTGTGTATGTCATTTATCATCAGTTAACATTAGTCCTGTGGATTGTTCTATGTGGATTAACAGGAGGAGAGTCGCCATAGTCTAGGGCTTCTTTCATCGGGAACCTACAAGATTCATCTTTGCACTTTGACATTTCATCTCAAACAGAGCGAAGATTAAGCTGATTGCTTTTGCCAGTGTGAGGAAGTCTGCATACACCCCCTTATTAGAGTTGTAGTAGTCAGGTAATGGAACATGGCCCTTCGCTGGCTGCTGCTGCTCCTGCCCCGTCATCCATGGCCAACATCTACCAGAGGCCAGAGAGGAGCCGAGCGCCTCTGAAGTGAGCGGAGGAAAAGTGAGCAGAGATCACTGCAGCGTGGAGCGAGGCTAAGAGCTGTGGGGTGAGCAGCCACTCCGACTGTTACAACCCTTGCTGCACCAACATGCTCTGTTATTATACTGGACTGTGAACCTTTGGCTGCCAGACAACATTAAACACGTTTAGCGCAAAAAGCAACACAGAGAAAACACACTGTAACAATAATGACGATGAATCATTCACTCACACACTCATTCAAACACTCTTCTTCTCGTTTTGCTCAGTTGCTCACCCACTCACTTGTGTAAGTCCCTTGCTCGCTCATTTGCTCATTCACAAGCTCGCTCAGTCATGCACTCGTTCAACATTTCTGTCATTCACTCACCAACAAACACAAAACACATTCAAGCACATAAGTCTATATCCCCTTTTCCTAAATAGGGATCCAAAATAAAAACAAGAAAACACCCAGAAAAACCACACAGCTTGTGTAAATGCATATGTATGACAATATTTGACAACTCTAAAAAAAACGCATAGGAGAAAAACATGTTATTCGGAGCCTTTAATAAAGATGACACAACATTTGAGCTGTTAAACCATCACCACACACCATTGGCATTTACGTTTCTGAGTATTAAAATTCAATGTGGACTGAGTACTGTAGAATAGTACTTTTTGCAGTGTTTATACACCTGAGCTGGTTGTTGTTAGTTTTAAAGGGCTGGAGATTTGTTTTTGCATTTGTAAAGAATTTCAACAACTAATGTAAATCAACAATAAGGGACATAATGAATAAACTGGATCAATGAAGACAAAATAAAAAGCAGAAAAAAGGGCAAAGTAATTTGCTAAGAATACAAATTTGGTGCAGAGGTTCATATTTTTCTAATTTTAAGGGGATCCCCTAATGTAAGTCCCTTGGAATCATATGACATTGCCCATTTTTTACACTTCTACATCGTTATGTGAAATAACGACGTGAAACAATTTTCACCATGTCAACAAAGAATATCCAAGGATAATGGATGAATGTGGAAACTTTCCAGAGACCACCTGGCACTGCGCCATGGTCCCCTGAGAGTCCACAGACCCCCATTTGAGAAGCAATGCTCCAGTGAGTCCAGCATACAGCAGTGGAACAATACTGTTGAGTAGCATAAACCTAAATCAGAGTGCAGTGCTTTAGTTCATTTTAATGACGGGACAACAGTGCAGCAGTGTGGCTCATCGGTGTGTGTGTGTGTGTGTGTGTGTGTGTGTGTGTGTGTGTGTGTCTGTGTGTCTGTGTGTCTGTGTGTGTGTGTTTTCTGGCAGCAGTGGAGTTCCTTGGCACAGGTAAATAAGATATATATCAGACTTATGATCCAAAATCAATATTTAGTTTTTGGTCTTCATAGTTTTTGTTGACAACAAGAAAAATATAGAATATTCACTAATTCTTAAGGTGAAGTTAATGTCCATTCCACAGGCAGTGATGAACGTGAAGAAAGAAGAATCTACTCTATTTCAAAATACAAGGAGCATTGATTTATTTGTTTTTAGAGCAGTTTCAGTGCTGGCTTCACTGCCTGTTATTTATACAGGTTACATCAGCCCTTGGCGACGCGCTGTTGCAATATACAACTCATCAAGATGAGTGACAAGTATGTGGATGGGAACATGGCCCACAGAGGCTGGGGGGGAGTTCACTTTGAACAGGCCAGTTGGATGAAAACATAATAATTGTAAAACTTTCCACAGCTTCACGTCTACCCCATTAAATATATTTATAGTCCTTCTCTTACTGTTAGGATTACTGTATCGTGTTACCACTGATGCTGAAATGTACCATTTTCCATGCAAGGAACATTTGCGTTACATGTTTTATTCTCATCATATACTATCAGACTGTGTCAGTCTTTGTATTGAAACAGACATCCAGGCAAAGAAAGAATAAAGTATTTCCCTCGTGTGAGTTAACGTCTCTTTAGAATCCAGGATATATGTGTAGTCCATCCTTTCTGTCACGTCTGACTACATAGTGATACAACCAGATGCATGAGGCTTTTCCCCAAAAAATTCTAAATGGGTTTGAAGTGGCATTATATTTATAAGGAATTCAACATAGACAGTTTCAGTGATATTTATTTGTCTGAACAATATCACTGCATTCACCACATGAGTCCCATTTGAGTTCCTTGAAAAACAGCCCAGCGTGTGGATGCATCACTTGTGGTCGATGACATGTTTATTGCTGCCTTGTCTCCATTAACATCATCCAGTATTAAATACGACGAGGGGAAAAAGCTTTCTTTTTGAAATATGTAGAAACACTTGCCACAACATTGCTTTTTAAATTACCGACATATCATGAAAATGTAAACATACATAATGTTACGCATATATAAAATCCACATAAACCAGGCTTTTAATTCAGAGCACAATGGCCTACGCTACATTACGTCTAAGAAAACATCTACATCTGATCAACTGTATTTTTCCTACAAAAGTATGCAGAGGCCTGCTCCAAGTTCAACAGTGAGAGTATATCCTCAGAGGAAACCAGTGGCCAGAACAACAGCTAGAATATCTGGTTTGAAGGGGTCAGAGCAGTCATCCTGCAAATATTTTACCTCTTCTTCGCCACTAAGACCACACGTTTGGATCCCACGTGTATGAAAGCTATTTGACATTATAATGGATCCCAGAAATGTCTAAATGTTAAGAAGGATAAACCTTAAACAGACTGCAGTGTTCAACAGAGCCACGCTGTGGATCATAATATCTCACATTTGAATGTTATCTGTAAATATTTGAGTCTTTCCCATTGATTATCTGTGTGTGGCGGCCCATCATGTTCTAATTTGTCGTGCCACAGTTTCATAATGAACCCAAAAATTTTTGTCATTGTAGATTACATTTCTCATTTAAAGGGATCCCTAACTTGGTGTTTTGCTCAGTCACTTCATTGTATAGCTGTGTGCAGAGCTATTTCCAACATGCTATCATCCATAAAGTTGATACCGTCCACGCAGACAGTCAGACCTCATAGTTTCAGCTGTGGCATGCAATACAGTTCTTTCTCTCATGCAAGAATGAATCTTTCACTCTCTAGTCTGCGTACCTGTGTCTCTGAATCTGATGTGCTCGAGAGCACCCCCTCTACGGCCATATTTTTTTTTTTTTTAATTCTGGGAAAATCTGTATTTTCTTTAAGTTGATTAGCATTTCTGCATCCTTGATTTTTTTACCAAAAATATGCAAAATGACCAAAAATCTTTCTAAACAGTAAAATCTCAAATAATTTATGTCAACTAATTGTTTACAAAGCTTTAATTATTCCTAAATATTCTAATAGAAAGCCAAAAATATCAGGGTTAATGCATTTAATAATAACTTCACACAAAACTTTTTATTTTTTTCTTCTCCTTATTTACTGTCACCCATATCTTTATCTGTGAATATCGGATCCGTCTTCATAATAAAACCCGGTGATCACCTGTTACGTACCTAAACTAGAATATTGCAAATGCTCTATCACTTTTTGCAAATGATGATCCTTGGTATTGACTAATTTCCTCCAGATGGCGGAGATCATGAGTGATTTCCCAACACTAATGCTGAAAATGTGAATGATTTGTGACCTGTTTGCAAATCCTGCTCCAACATGCAAAGAAAATTTGGCATGGAAAAAAAAGGTATTAGTGCTAATGCATGAAAGAATCACTTATGATAAGGCAATTCAGCATCACATAGTACACAGTGGATATGGGTTAAAATGTGTTTAACTGCCAGATGTTGTGGGCATGTAAAGCAGGATTTCAGTGCCCCGCTGTTTATCAGAGTACACAGGAGCAGGGGGGCCAGGCAGATCAGAAGAGAAGAATAAATTCTAACTACAAAACACTGACTTCTATTCAGATTCAATGAAAAATGCGCCAGCATCGTATGAATCACTCTCTTTAGGCGTCACATATAATTGCTTGTAAACCATGTGACCATTTAAATCAAGCAATTATTTGGACGGACAGCTTTGGCTTAGATGTTGAATCTAATTGGAAAAGCACCTCAGGTACACTTTATTTGATGCTGAGTGTAAAATTTAATAAATCACTGCTGCTCATGTCCATGAAAAGCCTGTAATCTGAAAAGTGATATATTTGATATAACAAGGAATGAATTGTCTACGTCAACTGATTCTCCGGTTCAAGGTTCTGTGGACTGAGACAAGCTTCATTGAACTTTATATAAACAGGTGAACAGCTCTTTGTGCACCACCAGTGACGCAGCTTCAGGGTTCTGTCCTTAGTTGTTGCTGCTCAATGACTTCAGGTCACTTTTACAGTTTTAGTAGGGAAAGCTGCAACAAGCATTATCACAGACCAAATAGAGCGGGCGCTGCACTAGAACACTTAACATGCATCCTGGTTGAAGATTCAATTTATGTCTGATCTTACCTAAAGAACAATGAAGAAGGCTTCCTGTCAAATGGTCAACATGGCAGACAAACCAAGCTAGTGTCTGTGGTGGTGATGGTGGTGATGGTGGTGGTTAGTGTTGAACATAGTGAAGCATTCGACAGATTAACATCAGGATATAACTGTGAGGAGAACATACAGACCAAAATACAGAGGGTAAGGCTGTGCTATTAGTACATCCCTTGCATTGCTAGACACACAGCTCCAAATGAATGCTTATGTGGCTCCGTGGTTCCTGGATCTGTAAAATAGGCAGCGCATCCACCATGATAAGTTTGTATGGTAATAGATTCATCTTGTTCCATTTCTCCCTAGAGGCTAGAAATCATGCAAATGAATGCAGGTTTAACTGATCGTAAAGTGGCATTTTAAACTGCATGAAGCTGAAGTTCCGCACTGATCCAGAAAGATGAATTCAGGGAGGCACCTCCTAAAATAGCGGCCCATAAACAAACCCCATGCATCACCATATTCAAACAGGCACGCGGCCAACAGGAATGCAGGTGGAAGTAACTCTGGGCATTTCATGGCAGTGGATACAAGTGAAGTGAGTCAGATGCTGCTGCAACTGCAAGCCTCGTTCACTCTACCTCATTAGCTATGGATGGGTGGAGGTTCAGGGCCGCGGTGCTGCTGGGACTTTACCTGGTCCAATGCAAGTGAAGGAAAAAAAGAAACCTTGATTTCTCGGCAGGTAGGTTCATTTGTCCCTATAGGGTATGAGAACATACTAGATAAATGATAAAGTGAAATGTAAATGTAATCAATATACACATTATGTTTACTCCATATAGGTGAGTTCTTCGTGTTTGCCTGTCACTCACAAAGCCCATGGATATGTATGGCTGCTCCCCATCAGTGACCTTGTTACGGTCCCAGCTTCACAACATCACACCTCAACTAATGTCAGTCCAGGGCAGAGATGCAAGAAGCAGCGGAGGAAGGAGGTGCCCACGTCTGACATTTCCCCAGATACACGAGGGAAGCCTGAATCCTGAGTTAAGGTCTCGGCTGAAGATGAAGTCCTCCGTGAAAACGCCTCCTGCTCAGTGCCAAGGCAGTTAATCCAAATTAACTCCACAAAGGCTCTGCTAACAGTCCTACACCTGTCCGTTTGGCCTGGGCTCTGAGCCGAGCAGCTATGCAGTAATCGTCAGACTTCCCCAGGAAAAGGCAATAGCTCAAGAAAATGTTAAAGATTAAAAGAAACTGGGAAAGTATTTACCGAAATAAATGTTCTCGAAAATTAAGCCTGGTACCTTTTAAAAGAAGGTTTATTCCTTTTGTTTGAGATATCTATTTTTTGCAACCAGCTCGGCTCAGTGTTTATTCTTAAATCGAAACATATCGCAACAGAGCCTAAAAAATATCTACTGAGCGGTGAAGTAACACTGTCCAGAAAATCTCTGTCTTCTCTGAATAGGAAATGTGAAGTGCTACAGTGAAACTGAAATACTATCTATTCTAAAGGCCACCAAAGCCTTGCACTGTGTTGAGAGAAAAATCCTTGTGCGTGATCACCTTCCCTGTTTCATGAAAGCTCATGCACACTTAATAGTGTGGCTATGGTAACACAAGGTTGAGAGGAAGAGAAGGGTCGAGGTACAGCAAGATGAAGGTGAGATGACTGACATGGGAAAAGTAAAAGGCTCAGGAAGGAAATTGCTGCTCTTTGCGCAGTTAGAGAGCAATTTCAGCACATATCCCAGTGAGTGAAAAAATACATCTTCTGGCAGATGGTTGGCTTAGTGTGTGGCTGTTGTCATTCTTGATCTTGATTAATCTAACGTGAACATGAAGTGACTAAAAAATGAGTTGGAGACAGTATGGTAGAACAAAACAAAAAAAACACAGTACAGTTGAGTAAAATACAATATGAGAGAGAAGAAATTATTAAAATGAGAAAGACACTGAAAAATATTGCTTCAAATCTCAGTGCAGTGCAGAGATACATAATAAAAATACATATGATATGATTCCATGTGATATAACACTGTATTAAAATAATACAGAGTATTAGGACCATCCGATGAAAAAGATTTCCAGAATAATGTCATAATTTTAGGAGAATTAAATCATAATTTAACTGAGAAAAAGTCCTAATATCATGAGAATTAAGTTGTGATTTAACTTAATGGGGTAAAAAGTCATACAATTTACAAGAATTAAGGAGGGGAATGAAATCTCAGAAATAGGCAGCAAACAAAACCCATCACTTCTGTTCCACTGCTCTTGGATCCAAAATCATGATGATCTAACTCATTGTCTCTTGAGTCTCACATCCAACAGACCAAGGGCATACTGAAAAATGTGAGAACAGGCTGTGATGCAAACAACAACAAAATCAGAAACTGACTTGTACTGCGCTTGTGCTCAGGCAGCAAGAGCCTATTAATCATGATAATAGTACTTTGTGCTATTGCATTTTCTGAATATTTTTCTTTGAATTATTAAAGTGTGTAAATAGTTAAAAGGGGGATTTACTTCGGCCATGGAATTTAAGCTTTTAACCTTTTGTTTTGTTGTGTATGATCGCATCCATGTGTCTGCACAAAGACACGAGAGGCATGAGAGTAAACATATCGCTCTGATCAAATGTTGGTGGAACCGTCGAGTGACAGTTCCCCCTCATCACAGGTGACCCCGTTCCGTTCAGTCATCTGATCTACTACTAAAAATTATTAGAACACCTTCTGCTTTGAACATAAGTACACATGTTGCTCTATAATGTCATTACATGAAAATCCTTGTAATTGCACAGCACAAGCTTCATCCAAAATTGATCCTAAAGAGATTGAATTTGCCTTTTGTACCGTGTATTATATGACACCAAATTAAATATATTTGGGTTTTTGACAGTTGTTCACACATAATAAGAAATTTGAAGTTGATCTGGGGCTTTAGTGATGGACATTTTTTGACATTATCTGACAATTTAAAGATTAAACTATTAAATATAGAAATGCAGCCCTAATATGATCAGAGGGGAGTGAAGCTTTTCATAGCAAGGAAAACCCTCAGAGAAATATCAACTTCAGAACTCGGACTGTCCTTCCTAATTAAAATCTATGAAACATGTTTATTAAATGATCACTGTCTAAATTGTATCCAGTGCTGAATTTCAATGCAGCTGCCGCAATCTTCTGAATACTGACAGATAAAGGATTCACTGATAACTAGACAGATCCTGCTTATGTTGTACCCAGACTATACTTATATCACAAATCCCTGACGAAAATCCACATACTGTATAAAAAAAGACAGAAAAAACATCCAAACCCTGTGTCAGAGGATTGTGTTATTATTATAAGCTATGAAGGAAGAGAAGGAGAGGAGGAAGAGATTACAGATTTTCTTTTTACAGCAGAGCTGTGCTTAAAAAGAAGGGGACTTTTTAATGACAAGTATTGATTTGTAACCTTTCACAGGGTGATAACAACCTGTGAGATGCTGTCCCTTGAGGCCTGTCAGAAAGAGGAGGTGGGAAAACACCACAATGTGTGTTCTCCATTTGCACCTGTGGCTCGGAGGAACATTTCATTTTCTCATAAAAGCGGCAGCGGTAGTTGGAAGAAGACCATTTTTCTTGTAGTCAAGTTTCTTACATAACACCTTTTGTAGCTGAAAAAAGGCTGACAAGAGTAAAAACTTTGAAAAAATACGCAGATTTTGTGTTATTTAAAAACCAAAGTCTTAGTGTAGGATAAAAATGTGGGCCAGGACATAAGGGGCTTTAATCGGCGAACAATCTGAGTGTCTGAACTTCAGAGATACGCTACAATTTGTCGATATGCGGATCAGAACAGGGTTCAGACCGGCTGCTCGCTTTTATTTCAATGCACTCATAGGTACTGTCATAAAACACAGTGAAAGGTTCAGTCCCACCACAGTACTGCTTTGTCCACAATCCACGTAAACCGCATACCGGCTCCTGCAGGTCAAACTGACAGGTACGTTTGAGGAAACGACCCCACCAGGGTGATCCTGTTCAGTTCATACATGGGGAGCTGGGCTGATGTCACATACATCCCCTTCCTCCCCCAGCTGCTGTTTGAGCCAGATTTCAACTCCACCACAGTTCTGATATGTGTTGTGCCCTAGAAACCGCTGCAGACTGGCTTAGTCTGACCTCAATATTTCCAGACAGGCCACGTCGACGGCTGCTGGGCAAACAGGGGACTGTGGTCGGAGTCAGAGTTGTTAAACGACTTGGCACCAGGGGCCCGGGAGAAGAACAGGGTTTTATGCCTTGCTGGAGATTGATCAACAGCTTTAGGATTGCAGCGGTCAGAAAGATGGAGTCCAGTAGTGATAAAAAGAAAGGAGTATTTGCACACACTGAGTCTGGCTCCCAAAGCTTCCTTTTAAATAAAATGTCTACTCTAACATCCATATTTCAGACATTTATTCCCTATTGGGAGGGATTTCTACTGTAACCCACATTTTAAAGACTACCTCAATAACACCCCAGTAACACTCCATCGATGTATATTATCAAGGAGCTTAATAAATCTTTTTTGGGGTGTTCCAGTTAACAATTTGGGATAGAGTTTGGTGGAATTGTTGGTTTTGAGTGTGTCACACAGCATTGTGTAAGTGAGAGCTGCTGTCCAAGAGCTACAGATTAATCGGTTTAATGAAAAGAGAGCTAATTATAGCAGACTGGGACCTGCACTCAATGCCCAGATCACAGTCTCTCTCTCTCTCACACATAACCAACCAACCACACACACACACACACACACGCACGCACGCACGCACGCACGCACGCACACACACACACACACACACACACACACACACACACACACACACACACACACACACACACACACACACACACACACACACACACACACACACACACACACACACACACACTCACAATGATGCTGTGCACAAGCATTTAATTTACTTTAAGTATAATAGGATTTCATACTCCTCCTCAAAGTCGATATATCAATGTCCATACAAACTTTAGATGCCTCTCCAGCAGCACACCCAGCTTCTCTACAATCAATTTCTCCAACTGATATAATCAGCATTTCAGATAAATACGTTTCCCTTGTACCACTACACCTTTCATTGGGAGTACATGTTGTACATCTGACATATTGTAAGAAGACGGATTATTTTCTAATGTGCTCAATTCCTACGACACTGAGCTGCCTTTATTAGAAGAAAAACTATAAAGAAAATGCACTCAAAATGAATCCATTAAACCCAGGTACATGAAATAAAATAAATCAATGAATCTACCAGTCCATAATTTAATTAGTTTCCTTGAAAGGCAAATGGATCTTCTAAGGACTACATGAGCAGAAAGCATCCTATGGCTAAATGGCAGCTCAGTAACATGGTCACTGGGGAGAAGTGGGACTTCCAAACGAATGCAAATCAAATTAACTCCAAATTAGAATTGCACGCTTGCATTCTGATTCAGTGGATCTAAATACTGAGCTCCATCACTGTAAAATTGTTCTCTGCACTTCTCAAAGCACTTCCCCCCAGAGGAGCACTGCTTTCCCTTTGGTCTGGCCATTTAAATGTAAAAGAAATGATGTGCTCAAAAATAAAACCATTATGTTCTATAGGACCGGTGCCAATCCGCTTTTCAATGCTTGCACTTCAAGAACACCCACAATCAAAGAGAGTGCAGCTAATATAATATGGGCCTCATCTCTGGAATAATATTAATTTTGACCTAATGACTGCAGTCAAAAAGAGCAGTTATCTGATCCCAAGATTTCAAACAGAAAGGCTCTGTGCTAAGTGGTGATCTGAGCTGAAATTCACCAGGATCCCCTCTGTCCTGCTGATCACTGTCAGCCGTCCTGTTTCCCCCGTGCAGCCTCATGTCTTGATGATGTTGAAGCTGCAGGGACACACTGTTTAAAGCAGCTTCTGCATCCTAAAATGTCATTTCGTTCTGCTCATTTGACCATGTGTGAACCAACATGACATATTATTTAATGGTCCACCAACTGCCATTAGATTGAACACAGAATATCAGTTGTGTTCCAGGAACATTTTGGAAAATATTATTTTACTGAATGCGAATGAAGTCAATCCAAAGGATGGAATGATGTCATAAATGGTCTGTGCTAAAATAAATAGTTTAAACATTTTGAAAACAGGCTAATTTGCTCTTGTTCTGAGTATGAGATGAGAAATCCGTCTCATGTCTGTCCTTCAGTGTGAAGTTAGTGCCAGCAGCTGGATAGTTTTGCTTAGCTTAGCCTGAGGACTGATTACTTAAAGATCTGCAATCATGGAGTGGCAAGATAAACTGCGCATTCACGTATGTGGGACTGGGCCATTACAGAGCCAGGTGAGCAATTTCCCTGACTTCCAGTCTTTTGAATGCTAAGCTAAGCTAACCACCTGTAGGCTTGAACTTGCTGAGTGGTATCAGCTCTAGAACAAACTCTCTATAAGCACTAGTTACACCTGCTGAAGAACAGACACAAAGCCGTGATCAAGCACCGCTGCTGGGATAATGCAATCTTGCACCGAGCATAACATGGCTGCTGCACATTATGATGACTGATTGCGTCTCTTACAATATGATTTCAACCAAGCACAGAGCACACTGAGACAACATGGAGCCTGTAATTCACTCGCATATAAAGCAGGATTGTAACTGACATCCATAAGGTCTCTGTCATAACAGCAAATCATAATGAATGGCTGCGCCTTTTAAATCGCACTGCATCCTTCAGTAAAGGTTTCCGATGTACCTTGTATTCATTTGACTTTTCAGGCACAAGCTAAAAATGGTCTTTAAACTGATCATCTGAGATACATGCCACCCATAGCAACACAGATATTCAGAAAACCGGCCTGATATTTAGCTGTCCTGGCCAAACAGATGACAAAAGATATAACGAGTTAATAGGCCAGGCAGAATCATTTAATTAATCCCCTGCTAGCAGCAGATGGGTGTGAGCTTAGTGGCTCCTAGTAAGAGCTTGTGTATTTTTGCACTCAGTGTAATGATGGTCAGGATGGCTCAGGCCGATGGGGCTCTGTTGTCCAAAGGCAGACGAAGGGAGTCGTAAAATGGAAAGCCCCTTGAGGTCAGGGGTTTGTGTGACCTACTAACTCACAGGATACAGTGACAAAGGGAGTGCAGACAGATGAATGGAAGCTTTACCTGCATATAATCCTCGAGAGAAGGAAATCCTACGAGCTACAATGCAGAAAACACTCCTTGGCAGGCTACTTTCAACGGTCCCGAACATGTAAAGATCACTACTCAAGCTTTGATTCAAATCGTAATATTCAAACAAGAAAATATACAGTGAATGGTGACATTACCGGTGGACAGACAGTACAAAATCCTTGTCTTCCAACATGCATTAATAATGACTTCTGAAACAGATGGAAATTATCAAAGTAAATGTCCTCTATGCTGGAAATATATGTCATGAAAAAAGAACATGAAATAGTAAATGAATGTGTGTATATATATAAGTCATTTCTAGAGAAACAGAGACTTTTAAATCAGTTTAAACATTCAGTGTCTTTAATACTAAACATTGTGTGGAAAAGAAGACAAGAGTAGAGTGTGCCCTTCAAAATGGTGCTTGATGCTAGAGGGTAATGCAAATACAGGAGCATGATACATTTAATACCTTTCATCATACACCGTTAATATAAACAATACAAACATTTTCAGATAACGAAATAAATGTTTTATTTATTTGCCTGCTTAGAAAAAGACATTGAGACCATTATGCAACACTTAAAAGGTCATTGTTTTACGTCTATAGGTTTAGTTGAGAACATGTTAAGAGGCAACATACATGCAATAGATGAGTAACACTGCCGACTGCCTTACTGTTCCCCTAGGTATTACCATAACCATGTAGTGTGTGTGTTTACACATGTAAACCCACGCAACACAAGGAGCATCATTCTTGTACATGTTGGGAGAATGTGTTTTTAAAGAGCTGTACCAGCACTTACATTAAAATAGGAACAAATTATTCAGAAATTAAAGGTTGAAAATCTAACATAGAAAACGTAGGAAGGGAGGCTGACATGAAAGGTGAAACAAATGATATATGTATATATATACAGTATATATAAAACCTTTTAGAAGTAGTATGAGACGTATGCTACAGTCAGGCCTAACCTTCAATATTTTGCAACACACCGACTAGTGAATTTCTAAATCTTTCTAGGCACACTTCAGTAGTGAAATTAAAAGCCACAGGAGGCTTGTGCAGGGACCAAATGTGAAAACTGCACACACTTGAGGGATAGACTATATTAGCTCAGTGGATGCTCACTGAGAATAATCTATCCCATCCTCCAAATTCCCTCTGAACGTTACCAGGGTTACAGCAGCCCTGAGATATTACACATGCATCGCTTCTATTGTCATTGTGTGCCGGTGAGGCTTTGCTTTACGTAAATGTAGGAGACATTAGTTCCCTAGTGTGATTTAAATATCGTCTCCGCAAAACAGAGGTGAATGCAGAATGCTACCTCCTCGCTAGAGCTAACATCACGTCACCCAGAGGCACAATTGTAGAGATATGTTTCAATTTAGTTTGGTGTCATTAAATCTGATTTTCATGCTTATATAAGTTAGGTTTTCAATTTCTACGCATCTATGTGCAGACAACAGTGAATGAAGAGGTTGGATTAAAGGCAGGAGGGAAGAGAAATGAGAGTGCTCTGTTAACAGGTCTGTGGTTTCCCCTTGTACGACAAGGTGACGCATGAAACTGCCATGCTCATTTATTTGGCTGTGCATCATCCAGGACCATCACCGCCATTAATTTGAAACAGCTAATAGAAAGTGGCTGGGAGTCCCCAGAGGTTGCTCATCATTACTGATCCATCCCCGACGACACTGGATCTCACTTATTTCTTCTGCTTTACACACATCGGCCACCGGTATCCAAGGGAAAACTATGTATGAAGGAAAATAAGAAATGGGAGTCCATCCATGAGTGGTATGCCCATAACCACCAGCGTGTACTACAGTGAAAGAGGAGAGCAAAACTCTCCGTACATATGGAGCACAAGTGAGGAGCTCTCAGTGCACTGGTTTCATACTGCAGTATGAGTTTTAAAGAAGCCGAGCCTTTTATCTTCCTTGAACTAAACAACACTGATAAGCTGTGCAGCAACCATGGAGTCTAAAGAGGTCTATATGTAGGCTGGCATGTGTAGGAACCCTCTTGCACCCAATGGGACTCGACTGGGTTGGAAAACACAGCGGATCAAAGACACTAGCATGGGGCTGGAGGCAGAGAGGCATGTGGGAGTCCTTCAGGGGGCTGCAAAGACTCATTTAATCTCTCTATACCTCCCTGTCCTCAGCAGCTGTTGGAGACGGAGGGGTTTAAGACGCCACGGGCTGAGACCCATAAGAGCAGATTAGGATGGAACAGGAAGGAGGAGGAGAGGACAGCGAGGACGACGGGGGAGACTATTACAACCCGAATATGCAACATGGTAAAGCTGGTAGAGAGCTGAAGCCCTGTCAGTCATACATGCGCAGAGACATGGTCCCTGGGTGGGGATTCAACATGGGTATGCAATGTGGGCCTTGCACAGTGAGCTCCGACAACTGGCTGCCTCTCGGCATCTTTTAAGCAAATGCCACGATTTACAAGAACCTTTTGGGGAGGGGAGGGGAGCTGGTTTGCTTTGCTCTGCTGTGTATGCAAAAGACCTGCTCAGAATATTCATATCCTGTCCCAAACAGCTGAATGCCGCCTGCACACCCGGCGGGAACAGTTACAAACAGGGAAGAGACGTGCGAGTAGATGGCATGGCATTTGGATTTGGTGTCAGACTTCACTCGGATATCTGTGTTGCCTGCGGACATTCAATTGATTTGCAGAGCTGTGAAATCCCTCTAGGGCAACCAGAGTTGGTTATTTGTGAGCTGTTTAATATACACAGAGAGAGGATGGGAAACAACAGATTACCATACACCATTATATTTAGTTTGGGAGATTATTTGAGGCCACTTCAAGCTGTGACCTTTCTCGCCTGAAACCTTTTCACACAGACACAGTCTACAGGATTACTCTGTATTTAGAAACTATTTTCAACACTTGACTGCACTGTAATTTCAGAGAATTAACTTAATCTACACCATCTTGCACTCCAGATACAATCTCTGCAGGGCAATAAAAGACGGACAAACAGCAGTGCATCAAAAGAACTAATTCACCCTCTTTCATCTAATGAGCTGTTTACTACTTGTGTCCCCTGAATGCATATACTCCTCATCAGAGAAAACATGCTGTGATTCTGGAAAGTTCCTGACATACGCCGTGCTCAAACCTCGCAGTGCGATGCAGTACTCGTGTTCACGCTGCTACTACACTTAGAGCGAGATAATTGAGGTCATTTCACTTGTCGTTGACTTTAATTATTTTCAGATTCTTTCTGCATATTAAACCGAGCTGGAAGAGGAACATCTGGGGGTTTAATTGTGACGAGGTGAAGTGTGTGTTCGTGCTAGAGGTTAGTATGATCTCAGCATATGGGGAAGACCTATTACATTTGGGCTGTGGAGTTTAAATTAATGCAGCCCCAAAGATCCATCAGGGGTGCATTCATGTGAAAATCTTAGTCTTTATTGTAATCTCTACACTCTGCAAATCATTGAAAGGGTCAGGAGTAAAGATCTCAGTTATGATAGCTCTGCAATAGGGAGACAATTAAAGAGCCGAATAAAATTATTAAGAAATGATCATGATTTTCTACTTACAGAGAGTTTTATTTTAAAAGTGTCAAGTACAAATTGAAAACACACGTTGTTGTGATGGATAAACCATTGTTGTTACTCACTTAAAGAAATTATTAAATTATTGTAGCCTTAAATAAAATCAGCTTCCCAAAGTAGATCACCTTCCCTGTCAGTGAATTACTAATCTTACTAGTACTACTATGGTTTATCCTACTACCCCTGAATAAAATAGTTTTTTGATCACACAGACAGTGGAACAAACTGTAAACACAACAGTGACACATCGTATATTTCAGTGGAAGACTCACTCCCCAAAACTCCCTCAAATCCTGAAGGTAATATATTTTTAATTGCTTCTGCTTATGAATAAATACAAAACATGAATTCCTTTATACTCTCTATTCTTTCCCATCATGTGTTTTTAATCATGAGGAGCTTTGAGTTTAGACACAACTCAGAATTCACAGCTACAACCCTCTGTCCTGTCAAATTCCATTAACTGAAATCTGAAACATAAATACTCTGTAATTATCCCGAGCTAGTGGCAAACATTTCCAGTCTGCTGTTTAATGCTGGGCAGGTAGTGCACATCAGAGCTTTTTTCCACTCACTTTACTCACAACTCCCCCAGCTGCCTGCAACAGCTGGAAACAAGGATTATTAGAGCAGTGAGAGGGAACCAAAACAGTAAAGTTACAGTTTGCCAATGATAAACAATGAGCCGTAAGAGCTGATGAGCCAATTTGTTAAACACTTAATTGGCTTTTTATGACCTTACAAAGTTTTTTATGGCTAATGTGTGAGCAAACAGTTGTCTATTTACACATCCAGCAGACAAAGTGCAACATTAACATTCATTCGGTGTCTGTTTCTGTTACTGATGAATGGAGAACGAGTAAAGTAAAACCACAACTATTAGCCGACAAAAACACTTGATATGAGATGAGGAGAACTTCCGATTTGGTTGATAGTTAAACCTTTCGCATTAATTTGGAAAAGCACAATGGTTTTGTTTCTGGTAAACTGACACAGGCATCGGCAGTAATCGCGAAAAGCTCTTGAATCTTGCTGTCTTTCCAAGTTGACATCTTTGCTGCATCTTCTCCTAACACGGCTCCTCTTCTTCATTCTGAGACATTTCTATTCTTTCAGTGTTGCATCGACAGTGGGCTAGAAACATCATCAACTTGCTTGCCGTGATCACTTGCTTGCCCTGATTGTTATGGACATTTTCCTGCTCTATTCTGACATGGGCTCAGACATTTTCATTCTCACTTAAAGCCCCTCCTTTCAGGAAAATGTGCGGACTTAGACCAGTGTTAATATGTGTTACCATGTGAACAACACTGATGGGAGGAAAGAGTAACTCTCTGAGTCGCTATGTTTTGTTTTTCAAGCCTAAAAATATTATGTGTTTCAGTGACAGATTTTGTGACCACAGATGGCTCATCGTACTTAAGAGAATCTCAAAACACACAAAAACAGAGGGGAGTGAAATCTCATTAAAATCAGTGAATATGAGAAAAGGGATTTTATCACGATGCAATGTCATCTTTACAGGCTTAAAAAGCTGTGGTTACACACAACTCTTCCCATCCAGCTCACGAGGTTTGATTTAAATGGCAGGTCTGAACAGATTTTGATGACTTCTCATGGACCTGATATGCAGATCCGGCACGTAACGTGACAAGCAATGCAAAGAGATGGAAGCTAGACTGGAGATACAGCGAGAGATATTATTAATTCAGCCGGAGCCAGCACGCACGGCGATGTGATCTCTTATTCTAAAGGAAAGGAGCTTGGGCATATGCCGTATGCCGGTTCACACTCACAAATAAATCAACACGCTCAATCCTTTAACAAAGCCCATTACATCATTCACCGTGACAAATGCTTTGGGCTAACTGGGTCCCTGAGAGAGATGGCTGCGTCCTCAGCAATGCCATGCCAGCAACACCGAGGGATCAGTTACCATTCAATCCCATCAGCCTCTCCATCCATCCCTCCCCCACATCTGCCTCCACTCCTTCCTTAAAGGCTCGCTGTGCTGCCATCCACAGTTGCATGCATGTGTTTGAAGTGATTCAGTGATGGGACTAGGGGGGTTGGGTGGAGACGGTGTTTGTGACATTGTGTATTGGTATCAGTGTATAGTGGATGAGTATGTCAGTGCTGTGAAATCAATCTCATTACTAGTCATGGTTATTCTCATACAGCCTGAAATATTCATCTTAATTAAAAAAAATTGTCTTTTTTTTATCATAATGCCACAGTTCTATGAAACACAAATTAGCACTAATCAATAACTCTCTTTGAACATTGCATCAGATGAATACAAGGAATAGGTAAGGATTTTACCAGCAACTGGTTTGTAAGTGTTGTATTATATTGCCTGCAGTTTGCTAACGCCAACATTTAACAATAAGAGAAAACGATTTAAAAAAAGACAAAAAGGTGCTGGCAAAATGTGTGAGGTACTGTGAAACTAGATGCTCCTGCACAAGCAAGAGAAACATGACAAGTCTGCTACAGCTGCCAAAACGTTTGTGGAAACAAAGGATGCAGGGCAAATTCTGCCATGAACCACCATTTCACAAGTCTACCACAAGTATCGAACTTTATAAACATGCTCTCTGTCTCTGTGTGTGTATGGAAGCAGTGGTGGCAAAATGGTATCTTGGCTTGCAATGGCCATCTCAATAATTTGAAAGTGGCTGCTTGTAGAGGGTTGGCTGGCAACATAATGTTTCCGTCCTGTTACATTCATTGTTTTGACAGAGACGCAATTATAAATGAAAGCTTAAATCACTTTCTTTGTGAAACCATTTTTTTTTAAAGTCCAAAACACTAGGCTAGCTCATAAGGATGCAACAACAACCTCTGTGGTTAATGCTTCAAGCTTTATGTGAACATTTCACAATTGGCAAATAATCAAGATAATGAAGAGTAGTAATCAATCAACCAAGATTGTCTTTGGTCTACTACAGACCTAATTGGATACATATTTGCAGTATTACAGATATGATGTGTGTGCTTTCTCTAGATTAAAAGTTGTTTCTGCTAATGCAATCAAACATTTTCTACTGCTGCAACTTCACATTAAAAGCATTTGGCAAAACAAAAGTTGACTATTTCTGTTAGTGCAGTATATAGAGTATGGTCTTCACAGTAACATGATCGTATGCTTAAATTAAGAACAATAATGGATAATGAACATAAAAAAAGTCTGTCTGCTCACTGGATCTTGATAATTCAAGACATGTGAAAATCGTACAATGGATTTCCTGTTCAGTCTCACAAAAAATAAATGCTGCTTTTCAAGACATCATGTGAGGGAACACTGGAGTTCAGTCAGTGCTTCTCACATAATTGGTTTAAGACCGTAGCAAGGGTGCACCTGCACGCACACACAGTGTCATGCTGCAAGACCTGAGTGACAGGTGCACAGACTAGAGGGTGAAAGAGAAGTTGTCACGTGTGAGAGAACTGCATTGCATGCCACATGTGGGCACGTACACAGCTGTCTGCGAGACTGTAAAAGTTAATGGACGATAGTGCAATCATGCCAGAGGGGGAGTAACCAAGCGCATATAATGAAAATAATAATAATACATTTAATTTACGAAGGACTTTTAACAAAGCTCAAACGCACTTTACATAGTTTGAAAAAGAAAATATCTGACTGTAAAACACACATTATTCATCACACAATAAAAACTGTTTCTAAATATCGCTGCAGAGAGAAAACCAACGGGGCAAAACAACAACTTAGAGGTCTGTTATGTTAAGAGACCAGCGAAATACTTTGCGGTGGTAAAAATTTGAATATGGAGGGTCATGACATTCTAGAACACTGGCTGAGTCATAGTTCAAGCTTATGAAGCCATGTTGCATTGAGGTAGAAAGACCACAGAACGAACTCTGCCAAGGTTATACGTTTTATTACCACAGAGGCAGCGACTGCTGACCACTTCTCTCATCCTTATTAGTGAAGCTATATTTCCCAAAGCTAGCTCTCCCACCTGTTCACCCATCTAACACACACACACACACATGCACAAACACACACACTCCAATGAATGCTCTGAATGATTAAATCAATTCGAGCTCCAGCGATGCCAAGTATTCTCTCTATTCCTCTCCATTCCTGCTCCCCCACTCGTTCCCTCCATCTCTATGGACTTGAAGTAGCTGAGGTCTCCTGCTGAGTTTGTGTGCAGCTGGCTTGGAGTGAACACCCATCACCCATCCAGCAGCAGCCACCCGCGGGCCTGCAGCACTATCAAAGTGCTCTGCTGAAATGGAAGAGGAGGCTGTCTGCAGGACAAGCTCAGTTGCTGGAGCTCTGATTTCCACGCAGGCATGAAGGAGATGCACATTTGGCTTGCGCTGATCGATCCACATCAGTTCATGCCACGATGCTTGCCTGCGGGCTCCCATGCTGCTGTGTGGTTGTGCTGCCTCTGGGTGACTTCAGTGAACTTGCTGAAGCGCAGAGGTACTGCAAGCCTGACACCTCAACACAAATACAAGCTCGCGCAGCAGGAGTGTGGCCAGAGCCTGACAGAATTCTAGTTTAGCGATGGGGTTACTGTGTTTCCCGCAAATATGATGATGACAAGTTAGTGTAGACACTAACGTGGGTTTCCTCAACACTCTTGTCAAAGTAGGGCACAAAAAAAGCCAGGCTAAGCTCTTCCTGTTGAAGAATTATCAACCATTGAATTTAGCCAACTATGTGTATCCTATAGTGCTGAGTTAGCTTGTTTTGTCCTATACTCTCACATGCCCAGTCTTTTGCTTTGTATATATGTGTAGCATGTGCCTTGCAGTACATAGAGTATGGTTCTCATGGTTGAAAGAGCCATATGCACACTGCAGCACTGCCCTCTCTGATGCAAAGCTCTGCAGCATCCAGAATTGATTGCATCACAACCACAGCATAGGGTGGAATAGAGACTCTTTTGCAGCGCTCCTTCATGGTACACAGAGCTCTGCATCTGAGAAATCTACACTTCAAATGGTGGAAGACATGAAGAGAGAAAACATGCTTTATTAATTAATGAGCCAGCATCCAAAAAGCACTTAAGAGAGGCTCCCAATCCAGCTGTCAAGAACTTAAGATGAGTCAATACCAATCATCCAAATTCTTCATTACAGAATGGCACGCTTCTACTCTCCATGCTGCAGTCATTCCTCTCCAAGTCCTGGAGACCTGTTCCGCTTTAGGAGGCAGGAAAGAGAGCTCGCATCCTGGTGGCGTCCCAGCTGGGCAGAGCTCCTGGCTTCCACCCTGCACAGAGGACCACTGCAGCGCGAGCCCTGCACATCAAAAACCCTCCCACACATAAAGCCTGGTATTGATGAATGCATTGGCATCTCCTCCGCCACATTCATGTTCTGACAGTGTCTCTTTATATCGGCTGCCAGCTCTTAAGTAGGGGAGAAAAACATTTTCCTGTCTTTATATGACAGCCTCTTCATGGGGCCATCTCACATGACCTCCACATAAATTAGCTGCTGCTCGGCCCGAGCAACAAACATGGTGAAGGACATCCAAAATGTGTTTCTAAAAAATATTACTTTCACCGGCCTCTCCAAAGACAGGATCTTATTTAGTTTGGTTTAAAATGCCATGGGCAACTGTGCAAACCAAAATGAAATTACACTCTTGGTAGACTAATTATTATTTTTTTGGCTATATTGGGATTGCTCATCAAGTAGGCATTAATTATACTTTGAGACATCAATGAAAATGTGATGTGATAACAAAGCGGGGGGGGGGGGGGGGGGGATTCCTGGATCTGTCCCCTGATCCAGCTCCACACCTATATGTAATGAGTTCTTTCGTAGGTTCTAAACAAACAGATAATGAGCCACATATGTGTTTTCTTATGAAATGTGATGTAATCAGTAACACCAGATCGGAGTATGTAGATCTTCTTACCTGTGTAAACAGCAAGGCTAGCTGCTTCCCACTGTTTTCTGTCTATGCTAAGCTAATTGATAGCAGTCCCTCGCTTTGTGTTTAAGTGATATGGGAGTCTAATCTTCTCACCTGACTCTCAGAAAGAGAGTGAATTAATGTATTAACTCAAACCATGAACTAATCTGAAGTATTATAAAATTTCCCCAAAATTCCTCTATCCTTAGAAAAGAATGTAAAATTATATATATTTTACTGTATATGTATGAAAATGAATGTGATGAACCTAAATTAAAAGAACCATTGAGTGAACATTTTGGTGATCAGTGAGGAACAAGGGTATTTAACAAATGGATGTCTATGTAGCTCATTACAAGTTCGACTTAACTCATTAATCGTTTGAAAATGAAATTCTGAACGTGAACAATAACTTTGTCGAAGCTTTGTTAAAACTCATTACTTTGTTAAATCTCTACAGTAACTTGCTATGATTTTCAAATACATCCCTCAAAATGAATATGTATATTCTCGTACCTTCCGCCAGCACAATTACATGTCGTGTGAATGCTCAGGAAAACTGAGCAGTTAAGCAGCACAGCAGGAGAGCAAACATCACTGCAGTCAGAGCAAAGAACTACATCTAAATCTCTAATGAGGTTTCTGCATATCTGCATACATTTACACCCCCAGGATTTACTCTAAACTAAAAGGGCTTCCGACTGCTTCTCTGTGAGTCCTTTCAAATCGAGTCAGAGGAATCCCATGTTGTCAGTGGGCTGTGTGCCTGTTTGTTTTCAACTGACCATATTCATAATGTTTATCTTTAAAGCTCAGATTAATGTTAGTAGTCGGGAAAGTTGTGTGGTCGTCCATTTCTAGTCTACACGAGAATGAAAAGACTCCTTACCACTTACTCTATGGGATTGCGCTTGCGGGCCCGTGAAAACGCAGAAGCATGCGCCGGCCTTTAGTTAGACTGAAAATAAGAAGAAACGGTTCTGTCCAAATGTAATTAACAAGGTACATTATATCTAATTTGTTTGATCCAAAGTATAAAAATGTGTTGACTCCAATATCCTAACCCTATAAAACCGTAAGACAAGAGGACGATACATCTCCACTTCCTCTCACTATCAAAAACATGAAGCTAAAATATCCTTTCAATCATTACTGTTCATCCTGTTTACATTGTGTCAAATAACTAATTAAAACCAAACTTTACCAGAATTATTAACACTTGAACTAACATCAGTGAGATGAGAACCTCCTAAAAGGACAGAGCATCTTTGAGAAAAACTATTTGTCATGTATTTTTATTTATAATTGGGTTTGACATTGACATTGACATTTTGTTTTCACATTTGGGGCCCAATCGTGTCGTCCATCAGTCTATGTGTAAAAACGACAACTTTGTTCAATTCTTATGAAAACCTATGGTAGGCTATTAGCAAACAACAGATAACTTGTGACCTTTGTAGGTAGAGTGTTATTATTTTAAACATCAGAGCCAGTATAACTGATCTAATTCATGCTAAGCTAACATTCTCATGTAGACTGCTGACATGGGATTAGTGCCAATCTTCTCTTCTAGTTGTCAGCAATAAATCAAATAAATGTTTTTCCCTAAATGTTGAACTTAAACTTATTAGTGCACATTGCAGGGAGATAACAAAAACATAATCAATACATATCATATTCTAGCCATTGTAACCTCTTCCCACTATTGACATCCAGTGACTGTCGTGGAAAACGGGACAAAGTGTTTTCGAGGGGGATTGTGTGAGGGCAGTAATTGGCTCTGATGTTGTCGTTGCACCAAGGACAGGTCGCCTGAGATTTGACCTCAGCTCTGACATGAGTCAAGTACCAGATGGCCACCTGCTCCGCTAGAGCCCCTTCAACACAAGACTTTCCTTAATTCACTTGCTCAGCTAAGGATCTTCATTGGGAGGCAGTTTTTTGGCATAAAGATGTCCTTGTCAGAGGGACAGACATTAAAGCTGTACTCTCCAGAGGATTGGGCCTTCGCTCAGTGGAAAGTTCAATAGGACAGGGTTTTCCCACACTGCAACTCATACAGACCAACCCATGATTTGTTTTTGCTGCTAATCGAGTCCAATGCAGGCAACAGGACACAAAATACAGAGATGCAATTCCCAGGTCACCTAAACTGACACTTTACACCCCTTAGCTGAGGTAAAATGGTAAATTGTCTGTATGTACATAGCGCTTTTCTAGTCTCGATGACCATTCAAAGCTCTTTACAGGAGTTATAGTTTTTAACAATGAAAGTCCAACACATCAACTAAGAAACCACTCTCATTATTGACAGTGATTCAATAATACGTAATAATAAATCCTCTCACATGGAATAAGGAATTGTCACAGCGTAGCTTCACCACCTGAAATGATGGGCTCTATGCCTATGTGTAATGTCCGACAGTTTGGCGACCATGGCACATTGACCCCAAGTTACGTAAGACCTCACTACAACTGCTCCAGACAAATATGTCTATTAATAATCAATTTTCCCCAACCTATTCCCTGGGAAGCAATTACACACTAAAGCAAATAATTTGCAGCAACTGTTCCCCTCCCCCCAGAATCATCTAATGATGTGGCAACTTCATTTCACACTTTCAAGCTCCATCGCAAACATCAAATATGAACAGACCCACAAATTATCAATGAGAAAGGCTGCGGGCAATTTATCATTTTGAGAATTTGTGTCTACGTTATATGTAGATGTATATTGCTTTGATTATTAGGGTATCAATGGGGAAATTGGTACAGAATATTACAGTAAATCTAGATGATTTGAACTTGCTACAGCTCCTGCTGAGGTGCTCATGGGCAAGGCATTGAACCATCAACTGCTGCATAGACTGTGGTTGTACTGTTTCTAAGAATGTGTATACATTTGGGCATGTGAAGAAATTACTTGGAAACAGGTAATGTGAACAGTGATCTTTCTTTGTAAGATTAATGTTAGCTTTAGTTTAAGTAAAATTTTGATTCTTCTAAAACTTTGTTTTTATTAAGATAAAATACAAAGAAGTGTTATCACAAGACACATATTAAACAACTCTGCAGGTTTGGGAGAATATCTCAGTGACTATATAGGTTTTACAAAATTATAAATATTAAATCTAAAATGAAGTCTTACTCAACACCAATGATGTGATGTTTCTTTATTAAGTTGCTATAAAGTTACCTTTATAAAACACAATAATAATTGCTTTTATATTTGGAGTTGATGTGACTCATAACTTTGGTTTTATTTACTAAATACACGTATGAATTGTGACTCTTTGTCACACTGACATTGTTGTACCTAAATGAATAAACACATGAAACACCATCGTTTTTCTTTATGCCTCAAAGCTCAGCTTGTATAATAGTTATATTAAGTGATGGATTTATTTCCATATCTTTAGAAACATAAATTCCAGCTAACTGACAACAAAGAGACAACTGAGACAGTAAACATGGCCTCCTCTGCAGAGACAGTCAATTAGTGAGAAAACGTGGTCCTGTTGGAATATATTGAGCAGGTGTGTTAATGTTGCTTCACCACGTTCTGCTGTGAACTGAGCTTCAATGTGTGGGCTGAGCTCGTCCGTAACTTCCTGTGTTTACACCGCTCAGGGCGGCTCCAGTGATTACAATTAAGCAGCTCTTATCCCTGGACATAATCAAGGCAGGCCAGAATATGGAGGGTGGAGTTAATCCTTCTCGACTCATGTCTGGGAGTGGGGCAGGGAGGAGGAGGTAAAGAGTTAAGATAATCAGACACATACAAGTTCTGTTTGGTCAAAATCTCTAGTCACCAAGAATGAGGATGAGGAATGACCTAAGTATAAATACATAAATAAGTAAATAGACACAGTTTGCGTGGAAAAAAAGGCTATTTATTTATTTTTAAATGTATGTATTTCTACATTTATGATGGATAAAATAAGTACATAAATAAATGTAGAAATACATAAATTAATAAATGTAGTAATGGATAAATAAAAAAATCTCTAAATAAATATAGAATTACACAAAAAGCCATCTGTGTATTTAATTTAATTATATTTATGTTATTTTTTTGTCTTTCATATTTATAAACATGTGTGTGTATGTGTGTGTTGAGGGAAAATAAAGATGTAAGGCCATGTTAATCCACTGACACAGGAGGAGAGGTTGGAATAAAGGAGGTAGACAGGTTTGGGAAAGAAGGATTTCAATCAGAGCTCTATGATAATGCAGAGTCCACGACACAGTGAGGGCGTGAGACAGGGGATTGGATTATCAGTGAGTCAACATGTTACAGAGCACAGGCTGGCTGATGCTCTAATAACAATGACAACCGAGTGCCCAACAATTGGGTGGAGAGATGACGCCACGGAAATCTGATTTAAAACCAATTTTGACACATGGGTCATCGTGTCTGGCAGCACTGAGCTACCTGCGCTGACCCCAGCATTAAAGGACAAAGTACAGCATCAGACTAAAAAATAAAACCTGCGGATAATATGACTCATAATGATTCCTCTGTTGACTGAAAATACCTCTGCTGGGATTAAAAGAAAAGGTTGTGATGGGGGAAACTGAGGAATTATAGTCTAGCTCTTCATAATCGTGCATTTTTTAATTATAAATTGGGTTTGTATTGACCAAATCTAAATAATAATGAGATGTGAAAGCTATGGTTGGATGATAAAGGTGGAGTTATGGCGGCCAAGTAGGTAGAGGCATTCATTCTTCATTCCGCTCACTTGCAACTGACAAATCTTTCACTTAACTGGGACGTAATCTTCTTCAGGAAAATAAACTGTTAAATATCATGGT